>NC_134699.1:43803611-44176111 GCF_050947455.1 Rhinoderma darwinii | reverse complement strand
GCCGGTCCTCTTGAGCGAGAGATGAGGCCCATGATTTGAAAAGCAGCCCTCTATGATTTAAGAATTCACTCAGGATATTTTAAAATGTATGAAACACCTGTGGGTTCAAAATGCTCACTATACCACTTGAAAAATTCCTTGAGGGGAGTAGTTTCCAAAATGTGGTAATTTTATGGATGCTTCCATTGTTCTGGTACCTTAGGGGCTCTTCAAATGCGTCATGGCACCTGAGAATGATTCCAACAAAATCTGAGCTCCAAAAACCAAATGGCGCCCTTTCCCTTCTGAGCCGTGCTGTGTATCCAAACAGCAGTTTATGACCACATATGGGGTATTTCCGTACTCTGGAGAAGTTGCTTTACAGATGTTCGAGTGCTTTTTCACCTTTATTTGTTGAGAAAATGAAAAAAAATGTAGCTAAAGCTACATCTTATTGGAAAAAAAATTTATTTTTCATTTTCACTGCCCAATTTTAATGAAATCTATGAAACACCAGTGGGGTCAAAATGCTCACTACACCCCTAGATGAACTCCTCAAGGGGTGTAGTTTCCCAAATGGAGTAAATTCTTGGGGGTTTCCATGGTACCGGTACCTTAGGGGCATTACAAATGTGACATATTGCAGAGAAATCAATCCAGCTAAATCTGCGCTCCAACAGCCAAATGGCGCTCCTTTCCTTCTGAGCCCTGCCGTGTGCCCAAACAGCAGTTTATGACCACATATGGGGTATTTCCATACTCTGGAGAAGTTCCTTTGTGTTGCTTTTTCTCCTTTATTTGTTGAAAAATTATGAGCTAAATCTACATCTTATTGGAAAAAAATTTACTTTTTCATTTTCACTGCCCAATTCTAATAACATTTATGAAAGAACTGTGGGGTTAAAATGCTTACTACACCTCTAGATTAATTCCTTGTTTGGTGTAGTTTCCAGAATAAGATATTTTTTGGGGTGTTTCTTTTGTTTTGGCACCGCAAGACCTCTTCTAACCTGACATGGGGCTTAAAATATAATCTGAAAAAAAGAAGGCCCTAAAATACACTAGGTGCTTCATTGCTTCTAAGGCCTGTGTTCCAGTCCAGTAGCACTCTATCGCCACATGTGTGATATTTCTAAAAACTGCAGAATCTAGGCAATAAATATTGAGTTGTGTTTCTCTGGTAAAACCTTCAGTGTTACAGAAAAAAAATGGATTAAAATGGAATTTCTGCAAAAACAATTACATTTGCAAATTTCCCCTCCTTTTTGCTTTAATTCCTGTGAAATGCCTAAAAGGTTAAGAAACTCTCAAAATCCTGCTTTGAATACTTTAAGGGGTGGCGTTTTTAAAATGAGGTGATTTATGGGGATTTCTAATATAGAGGCCCCATTAAAGTCACTTCAGAACTGAACTGGTCCCTAAAAAAATAGGCTTTTGAAATTTTTTTGAGAATGTGAGAAATGGCTGCTAAATTTATAAGCCTTGTAATGTCCTAGAAAAATAAAAGGAAGTTCAAAAAACAATGCCAACATAAAGTAGACATATGGAAAATTTTAATTAGGAAATATTTTGTGTGGTATAACCATCTGTCTTACAAGCAGATATATTTAAATTTAGAAAAATGCTAGTTATTGCAAATTTTCTCAAAAATTTTTTTTTTTTCACAAATAAGGAATTCATTTATTGACCATATTTTACCCCTGACATAAAGTCTAATGTGTCACGAGAAAACAATCTCAGAATCGCTTGGATTGGGGAAAGCATTCTAAAGTTATTATAACATAAACTGACACGTCAGATTTAAAAAATGGGGCTCTGTCATTTAGTCCAAAAGTGGCTGCGGCGGGATCTGGTTAAAGAGAAACTTTCACCTGCCCATACATGTGCAGCTGAGTGCAGCATGTAATGGGCAGGGCTTCAGAAACACTGTCTCACTTTATAAAAAAATTCTATCTTCCTCCGTTATTTACATATGGTGCCGTTATATTTGGCGCCCGATATGTAACTAAGCCCCTGAACTGTCAGTTGGGCGTTTCTATCTAATTAAATGGCAAGGGGGCGTGATGTCTTCGTCTGACACTGTTCAATCAGCTACGGACAGTGTCAGGGCGTGTCCCCCGAGAACACACAGACTGAGAGAGGGCTCTCTGCAGAACCACTAGTCTGTGTGTGTTTTCATGGGAGGGAACACAGCGCAAGTCGCCCTGACACTATCCGTAGCTGATTGGACAGTGTCAGAGCGAAGACATCACGCCCCACGGAAAAAATTTAAAGTGAGACAGTGTTTGTGAAGCCCTGCCCATTACATGCTGCACTCAGCTGGACATGTATGGGCAGGTGAAAGGTTCTCTTTAATAATAAAATACTATAATGTTGTCCACATTCATAACAACTATCAATATGTCTAGATTACAGAACTCATCCTTTGTATTTCTACCTTGTTTTTCCAATAGTCTGCAGTAACACTGGACATTTTAATGAGCATGTAAAATAATTACTGTAAGAGTCTTAAAAAGGAAGTATCATAACTCAATAGCATAAAAATAGGAATCATAAATTACAGGAAGCGCCTCATAAATCTACAGCAAATTATCTAATAGGGGCCCTTAACTTAATCTCAGAGTCCAAGTTCTCAGCTAATTAATAACCTTAACAAATCTCTTACCTGTCAAGGACAGTCACACTGCTAAATAATTTTAAGGGTTAAATCTAGCATATATATGTGCTCCTTTGTGTTTTGATATGAAAAAAAAGTAGTTTTTATATTGATGAAATCTCTATAGGCCCAGGGATCTCTGATTCTCGGGGTTTAGAGAGGAATGGGTGCTCAGTGGTTTTCAACCACTGTGTTTCTGCATCACAAATTTTTATGCCATTTCTAACCATTTAATGCCATCGGCAGCTTTCTCAGAGTATTTTTGTGAGTATAACATAAATAACCAAGGAAATGCGGCATATTACTAAGACAAGTCAAAAGATGTTATTGGTGGTCTAGCATGTCATTCCCAAAAGGTTTCTAGAACAAAGGGGCTGAAGCACTTCTATGAGTACCCTTTCGTCTGCTGACTTGATAATCTTTGGATCTCTGAGTCTGTCATCATCTTTTATCCACTGCAATTGGAATCAGCGCTGCACCATCCATGAGACGAGGTGAGCTTCTCGCCTCAGACGTCGGCCTTATGCCTCTCTGAGGGGGCGGCGATGCCACTGAAACCAGCCGCCGCCACCCCCTCCTGCACTAATTACAACTGCATCTACAGGATGCGGATACAATTACATGGATAAGCGCTGAATGGCCGGGCATTCCACACCTTACAATGATGCTCATTGTCAGGGCAGAATGACTTGCCCCGCCAATCAGCGCCTTTCAACAATGCTAGCGGTGCGTTGACATCATCGCGTGGCTTCCGTTGTTGAAAGGCGCTGATTGGCAGGGCTAAGTCAGTCTGCCCTGCCAATCAGCGCCATTCAACGAAGCTAGCGGCGCGATGATGTAATTGCGACACTTCTATTGTTGATAGGCACTGATTGGCAGGGCAAGTCATTCTGCCCTGCCAATCAGCGCCATTCAACGATGCTAGCGGTGCGATGATGTCATCGTGACGCTTCCATTGTTGAAAGGCGCTGATTGACAGGGCAAGTCATTCTGCCCTGCCAATCAGCGCCTTTCAATGACGCAAGCGGCGCAATGATGTCATCACGCCGCTTGTGTCGATCAGCCCCTGCAGACCCGCTCAGAAGAGAGCAAGCCTGCATTGACACAGGACGGTGCGGGAACAGCATCAAGGTGAGTATGTAAAGTTGTTTTTTGTTCACTTAAAATTGTCATTATCTACAGTGCGGGAGCTATTTGTGGGGAACAATCTACAGGGGGCTATATGTGTGACACTATCAACAGGGGGACTATATGTGGGTCACAATCTACAGGTGACGATATATGAGGGTCACTATCTACAGGGGGGGCTATATGTGGGGCACTATCTACAGGGGGGGCTATATGTAGAGTGCTATCTACAGGGGGGCTATATGTAGAGAGCTATCAACAGCGGGATATATGAGGCAATATCTACAGGGAGCTATATGTGGGACACTATCTACAGGGGGACTATATGTGGGGTACAATCTACAGGGGAGGCTATATGTGGGGCACTATCTACAAGGAGGTTATGTGTGGGGATATATGTAGAGTGCTATCTACAGGGGGCTATATGTAGAGCGCTATCAACAGGGGGCTATATGTGGGACACTATCTACAGGGAGACTATATGTGGGGTACAATCTACAGGGGAGGCTATATGTGGGGCATTATCTACAAGGGGGTTATGTGTGGGGTACTGTCTACAGGGGGGTATAAGTGGGCCACTATCTACAGGGGGACTATATGTAAAGTGCAATCTACAGGCAGGCTATATGTGGGGCACTATATACAGGGAGAGCTATATGTGGGGCACAATCTACAGGGGAGGCTATATTTGGGAGCTATCTATAGGGGGGCTATATGTGGGGCACCATCTACAAGGGGTTATGTGTAGAGTGCAATCTACAGGGGGCTATATGTAGAGTGCTATCTACAGGGGGCTATATGTAGGGCACTATCTACAGGGGGCTATATGTGGGACACTATAAACAGGGGGCTATATGTGGGGCACTATATACAGGGGGCACTATATGTGGCACACTATCTACAGGGGAGCTATATGTGGGGCACTATCTACAGGTGGCACGATATGTGGGTCACTATCTACAGAGGGCTATATTTTGGGGCACTATCTACAGGGGGCTATATGTAGAGTGCTATCTACAGGGGGCTATATGTAGAGCGCTATCTACAGGGAGATATATGTGAGGCACGATCTACAGGCGGGCTATATGTGGGGCACTATCTACAGGGGGCTATATGTGGGGCACTATCTACAGGGGGCTGTATGTTGGCCACTATCTACAGGGGTATCTATATAGAGCACTTTCTACAGGGAGATCTATGCAGGACACTCTCTACTGGGGGATTTATGGGGGCACTATCTGCAGGGAACACTGTGTGTGGGACAAAGTGTATGATGCTATTATAATCAGGGACACAGTGTATGGTGCTATTATAATTTTAGTTGCAGTGTATGGCGCTATTATAAGCAGGGACACAGTGAATGGTGCTATTATAATCAGGGACAGTGTATGGCACTATTATAATCAGGGACACAGTGTATGGTGCTATTATAATCAGAGACACAGTGTATGGTGCTATTGTATTTAGGAGTGTAGTGTTTGGCACAATGAGAATTTTATCTTTGTTTATAGGTGCAGAAATGTTTGAAAAGTGAGAAGCTGAAGACATCTGAGAGGCAAACTGCAGAAATGGGAGAAGTCATCATAGAGGTCTGGACCAGATGAAGAAGAAAACAGAAAAAGAACAACTAGAATCTGACGTCACTGTTATAATGGTTCTCACCAGTTTGTTTGTGGATCCTCTGTGTCGTCTGGGAGATGGTGCTAGTAACCCAGAGCAACGATTGGCACAGCAGGTTTAGAGGCAGTCAGATGAATAGGCCAGAAGTCAGGACAGGCAGAAGACGTTGCTACGGGTATGGATGGAAAGTATAGGAACCGGAGCAGAGGCTGTGGAAGCAGCGGGGAATGGCACCGCAGCTGTTACAACTGTTGAGTCACTTAATGTAAATGTTTATTCTCCCTCTAATCAGCACTGTCGTATGATCTGCAGCGAGATGATGGGTAGTATGATTTTTTTTGTGAAACAACAACTCCCAGCATATCCTTATCATTGTTCGGACCATGCTGGGAGCTATAGTTTTATGCCGAACAAACCTATACGGCAGTGGTTGCACTAAATTGAACTGTATTTGTGCTGGTGTTGTATTTATGTGAGTTTTGTTCTGGTACTGTATATATGTACTGAGCTTTGTTCTGGTACTGTATAAATGTACTGAGCTTAGTTCTGGTAGTTTATATACTAGTATGTAATGAGTTTGGTTCAGGTCCTCTATTTATGTACTGAGCTTGGCTCTGGTATTGAATATATGTATGAGCTTGGTTCTGGGGATGTATATATGTATTGCGCTTGGTTCTGGTGCTGTATTTATGTACTGAGCTTTCTTCTGGTTCTGTATATATGTTCTGAGCTTGGTTCTGGTACTGTATTTATGTATGACCTTTGTTCTGTTACTGTATACATGTAGTGAGCCTAGTTCTGGGGATATATATATGTACTGAGCTTGGTTCAGGTGCTGTATATATGTACTGAGCTTCGTTATTGTTCTGGGAATGTATATATGTACTGAGCTTGATTCTGGTAGTGTATTTATGCATGAGCTTGGTTCTGGGAATGTATATATGTATGAGCTTGGTTATGGAGCTGTAATTTATATAGGATATATTTATAATAATTAAATTGCCTGCCTGATAGAATTGTTTTCAGTTCATTGTATATTTAATGGGAACCTGTTTGGTAGTTTTAACCCCTTGAACCGCCACCATGCAGTAATACATGACCTGACAATATTTCCAAACATTCCCCAGTATGTTTTTTTTCACATGCAGCAAAATCTATAAAATCAATTTTTAAAACGGCGCACAATATATGCTAATTACTCATTAAAGGGTCATGGGGCGGTGACGCTATCATGAAGAGCCACATAGTCCTGCCTCCAAACCCACCTTTCCATGCTTGATTGACATCCCCCTGGCTGTTATACATCACTAGCAGCCTTCTCTAACTTTCTTGGATGCGCCATTGCCTTGTACTACTTGGGCATGCACCGTGCAGTGAGGTGTAATCTGCCCGGCTACACCGCACATGCCATTACAAAGCAACGGCGCATCCGCAAGAGTTGGAGGAGGCTGCTAGTGATGTACAACAGCCAGGGGATGTCAATCAAAATATGAGGGGTGCCATTTAAATTTTCGCCTCAGGCAGCAGAAAAGCTAGAATCAGCCTTGATTGGAATGTAATGTGCATGTATCCCAAAATCTCAGAATCCGAAGGGGCAGAGCATTAGAGTAACTATGCAGTGAATGGGAGATTTTCATTTTAGCTATCGGTGTAGGACGAAGGGCACAGACACCCACTGATGTCATCCTCTGATATGTCCCTTTAATGGCTTAAAAATTCAGTCTCGTCTTCCTTTTCAAATAGGTGTAAGCCTAAACGCAATAAAACAATGACTGTCAGCCACTAAGAATGTAGGTGTGTTCAAAATGTACATAAATGCTTATAAAAACAAGCACAAAGCTTTCCATCAATTAAAGATTTACAAGGTGCATGTTCGCACTACAGGTAAGTGAACTCTAATGGTAAGGTTATGTGCTGCACAGGGATTGGATGTAGCATGCCTTTAGTATGATAAAGCAAATCAGAATATCTTACAATAGAGATGAACGCATATATGTGTCCATGTTGGAAGAATAGATTTGATCATTTCAATCTACCAATCAGCAGTAAGGCCAATGGAATTTGAACTATGACATTCAATCCAACAAATGTTTAGCAAAAATTATCGCTATCATCTCCAGAGTGGAGCTTTTATTTACAATATGTATTTAAGTGAAAACATGTTAGATAGCGGTCATTTATTGCTAATTATCAGTAACTCCACGAGATTTTTATTAGAAAATGATTTACTTTAATGTTATTAAATATGCTGACATCTCATGGGCCAAACATAACAAGATTCATATCAGATTCCTTCATATCACAAGGAGCTAACAGTAAGTAACAAATACACAGAAGAAAAAGTTAAGAACAATTTAAGGAAACCCTCTACCTGCAAGTTCTCCACTCCCTCCTTCACCTCAAAAATATTTTCAGCTCAGAATTGAATGTTCCAGCAGGGGGAGAAATTTGTATGCTTCCTGACATGACAAAATCATCTCCTTCCATCCACCTCCCCCTTGGCAGTTAGGGCCACTCCTTTAGCCTGTGGGGGAACTCGCGTCAAGCAGGGGAGAACACACATTTTTCAGAGTCAATATGCTACCTAAAATCTTTTAAAAACTTTGACCACGACCACTAAAACTCATGAGCTTAGGGGTTAATATCTAATGTTTCCTAGCAACTGACTTAAAAGTTAATACTGGATGTTGCTGGTGGTCTAAGAGGACACACAAAGTGTCCCTCAGTTGGGACCCCAAGCAAACAGTTGTAATCTGTGGGGAAACCTGCCAGTATTCCCTGCAGCTCCTCCACAGGAGAAATAAGCATTATACAGTGTCCATTCAAATCTATGGGTTGTCTGTGTAATGCCGCTGGACAGGACAGGTTCTCCATAGCAAGATACACTCTTTGTAACTGCTCTCTACTCCGGCCAAGAGATTAGGATTTTTAACAGTGGATGCTTCACAACTAACTCAGAAATCCCTAAAATAAAGTCGATGGAAAAGCGTTTTCGAAACTGGACAACCCCTTTAAGAGGATAATGGTAAACATTCCTAGGGTGACTGAGTGGTTAAATATACTATCACGCTGGTCTGGGATGGCTTATGGGCAGGGGCGTAACTAGGAAAGACTGGGCCCCATAGCAAACTCTTGACCGGGGCACCCCCCCCCCCGGATGCCACACGCAGCCCCCCTTATAAATAGTGCCCCCTCTAGAATGTGCCATACAGCCCCCCTGTAGACAATGCTATATAGCCCTGCCTATAGAGAGTGTCACACGCCATTTGTAGATAGCGCCCCCACCTCCCCCTTGTAGATAGTGCCATACAGCCCCCATGTAGATATCGCCATAATGCCCCCACTGTATATAGCGCTATACAGCTCCCACTGTATATAGTGCCACACAGACCACCTCCCTTGTATATAGTGCCACACACAGCCCCCCCTTAGTAGATAGTGCCACACACAGCCCCCCCCTTAGTAGATAGTGCCACAAACAGCCCCCTGTAGATTGTGCCACACTCAGCCCCCTGTAGATAAAGCCACAACCCTCGCCCTTGAAAATAGGGTCATACAGTTCCCCCATGTGTATAGTGCCACACAGCTCTCCCTTGCCCCCCTTTGTGTTTAGTGCCACACAGCCCCCCCCCCCCCACCTTGTGTATAGTGCCAAAAGGCAATGGCGCATCTGAGAAAGTTGCCACCATCCGTCATCTCGCTGCAGATCATACAGTTACTACAGTACTGATTATTCACAGGGAGAATAAACCATTTACATTGAGTGACTCACAGGTGACGCCTCAGATTATTTTTCGCTCTTTTTCTCTTTTCTTCTCCATCCGGTCCAGACCTCTATGATGACTTCTCACGGCCACAGCCCATTTCTGCAGAGTTTGCCGGTCAGATGTATTTGGCTCCTCACTTTTCCAACAAATCTGCACCTATAAACAAAGATAAAATTATCATGGTGCCACACTCTATGCCTCTGAATATAATAGTATCACACACTGCGCCCCTGAATATAATCTGTCCATATGAAGTAAATTGTGTCAAACACAGTAAAGTAAAACACTACACACACTAACAATGCCCCCTGTAGATAGCGCCAGTCACAATGACACCTGTAGATAGCGCCAGTCACAATGGCCACTGCAGATATCACCAGTCACAATGCCCCCTGTAGATAGTTCTTTATGTTGAGTGGAAAGTGACCATCGGAGCTCTGATTGTAAATGTGCCAATAACTAGTGATTATCAGAATATTGGACATCCAGAGATCAGAGCTGAATATACAATAGACCACCACAGATCACACTTCATACACTGAAAGACTGTCAAAATTAATTCCACTCCTTTACTATGTTAGGCTAGGTAAATGAAACGTAATAAAAAGACTGGAGACAAATTATCTTTAATTGTGGGATGATTCGGGGTCGGCCACAGTTATTTATTTAAATATAAAATTGTTTAATACTTTAATTGACAAACATTTAAGTCAAACCAAAAACACATTAAGGCCCCATGCACACGACCATGCCGTAATTACAAACCGTAAGATTAACCCTTTTATGCAAAGGCCCTGTGGCTATACACCTATGGGCCTACAAGCTTCATTAGCCAAAAGGTAATGGTTAGCTGACTGTTCCATGTAGTCTCCATGTACTCAAAAGAACTACAACTCTGTGCAGGGGCCGTATATTTAGTGCCAAGGACAACATTTTATCCCACCCCGAGATCAGGAAATCCTTTTCCAGAGCCTTCTTTTGGTAAACTTTCCTGTTTTCACAGGATGGGAGCCGATCGTGTACTTGGCTCCAAATATACATCTCCCGCACAGAGCCATAATACACTCGTGTATTAGCCTAAAACCACTTGCACACGGTAGAGCTGTGTGCAGAAGATAAGAGTCATGTGTGGCTACATATTATGGATCCTCAGGAACAGGCGTATTGGACCCATGTATAATAGTCCATATTCCAGATCTAACATGGGTGCTGTAATTTACTGTATGTTGCAGTAGAACCGTGGAAGTCTGAGTGTATTCGTCACCCATAGGCTATAATAGTATCCGTTTAAAGGATACGTCATATACTCTCATGACCCTTTTCATGACGTATCCGTTAAATAGATACCATTGTAGCCTATGATTGACAAACGCGACTGTTTGGCATCCGTTTAATGCATCTGCCGCCTATAGGATATATTGGCATCTGTTTAACAGATACGTCATGAAAAGCTATTGAGCAGCTCATGACATATAAGTTTAACGGATGCCTGTGACAGATGTCATACAATGGCATCCGTTACCCATAGGCTACAATGTTAAAAATATATATATATTTAATGCATACGTTCTTTTACTGGACTCCGCAGCATATAATAGTGTAGTCTACTGACATATACCAGCCAGACGGAGGCCAAAAAGACTGATAAGTCCTATGGACACATTTAGCGTGTGCGTCTGGAGCTTTCCTGACATACACGTTAAACTTAAAAAAAAGTGTAATGTAAACAGGGCATTATTAGGCTGCCGAGCCTTTCGTCATCAGCAGGTGCTGCTTGACCTATAAACCCAAGGTCATGGGTGAAGATGGGACCGGAGTAGGTGGCATTTGGTTGCCTAGCAAAAGGATGTGGCTGGTGGCAGGAGCTGTGGCCATTCGCTGGGACTCTTCACTTGAGCCAGGCAAGGTGATCTAACAACAATTCAATGTCTGTGAAGATAGCCAGTGTCAGTGTTGGGGGAAACAATAATTAATCAAAGCATGACCATCTGTTTATTCAGAAGATAAGCAGAGCCAGATGTGTCTTGCTATGGCAAAAACATGCACCATTGTATTTTTTCTGGTTAAAAGTGCAGGTGGATATAGGTGGTATCGAAGCTCCATACAAGGAGAACGGAGTTTCGACCCTTAGTAAGAAAGCTGCATAAAAAGATCTTAACACATATTAACATATTAAAACTTTTTTATTACTGGAGGTATGCTTCAAATCTTTTTAAATCAACATCTTGCTAATGGGAATGTCTGGGAGGAGCTGAAGAGAAATGCATGGAGTAGGCGCCTAGGTCCCCAAAGTGGTGGAGATCCTGGGGCATGTGCCCCCCTATAATCTAGCCCTGGTTCTTGGCTGAACTGTCATGATTTTTAGTCATTGTTTTTTTTACAATACAGCTTTCTACAAGTATAACCAATTTAATAGACTAAGTACAGAGGCTGCGAGCCATGTAATTGTGGTTATCTTCCCAGCCCTTTCCTCGTGTGCGCACAGGCAGTGACAATTAGCGGCCCTTTCAAGCTCTGAAATTAATGGGCCACTTGTTAAAGCAATGAATACTATTGGAGGATTATTCATAGAGCAAACAAGAGAAAATCAATGCACCGGCCATACAGGGCAGAGGCAAGGATCAGTCACAGGCAGCTTGAAAGAAGTTCAAGGTGTCACAACAGACTCAGAAAGAGAATAGCACTGCAGGTGGGTATTCAGTCTCTGGACAATTAGGGTTAATTTTGTGCATGGAATTAGATCACAGGTTCTGTCGATCACGAGCTGAATATGTTATGATTGTGGACCTCAGCTAGACATGTGTATGTCCAGGTTAAATAGGACTATTGTCTTGGTAGTAAGAAATGTTGGAATTTGGTCTTCAGAAATGGCGCGCACACTCGATATGTATATGATATGTATAAGTAGCTTGAGATATTTTTGTTCTCACACCTCTGATACTGGAGGTTTTGTATTGCGAAAGTGATAAGAGTTAAGGGCCTGTCATAAGTAATCTCATGTACGTCATTTTTATATTATGTGCAGTACAGAAGAAGACATTTTTATATGTGACCCCTATTTTTTTTTTTTAGCTTGCTTGTTTCCTTTCGTGACTGCTTTGATAGTAGATAATGAATATTTTGCAGATTGTGTTGTGCTTTCTTTAGTAAGGCTTCGTTCACATCTGCGTCAGGGCTCCGTCGTTCCGTCTGAGCTTTCCGTCGGAACGGAGCCCTGACTGACACAAATTTAAACCGTAGGTTTCTGTTTCCATTTGTTTTCAATGGTGACGGATCCGGTGCCAATGGTTTCAGTTTGTCTCCTTCCGTCGTAGTCGACTACGGTATTCATTCGGTCAAAACGACGGAACCCTTGCACAACGGAGACAAACTGAAACCATTGGCACCGGATCAGTCACCATTGAAATCAATGGTGATGGAAACGAAAACCTACGGTTTCAGTGTGTGTCAGTCATGGCTCCGTTCCGACGGAGCCCTGACGCAGATGTGAACGAAGCCTTAATTGTCGTCTTTTATTTGATGCTTTGCATAGAAACCAGATTTTAAAACAAAAATTAGGAATTATTTATTTTTTATGTTATGACTTTTATTAACTGGACAGAAAATAAACAACCATAACATTTTATACAAGCACGGTCTTTGCAGCACATTCTGGGTCATTCGTGGGTATTATGAATATTAGGATTATGTCTATATCCTGCAGAATTCATTAGTGGATTTTGCTGCGGATTTAATCCCTCACAATGCAATGAGTGAAATCTGCTGAAAAATATGAAGATATTCTAAAATATTTTTCTTTCTACGGTTTATGAATAGGGTTCTGTAAATTAATTGCATTGTATCTTCCTTTAGATTTTTAATCCAGAATCTGCACTAAAAATCTTCAACATATAAACTGTGCTGTACGGAGCTGTAATAGAGCACCCAACAGAGGTGCATGGGACCATACCGAACCTCCGCATGCCTCCGATTTCATATGAGGTTTTCTTTTCTGTGGGATACTGTGCGAATCTGACAGAAGAAAAAAAGAAGAAAATCTTGGCATGCCCTATTGCGCGCCATATTAGGGTCTATTCACAGTGCCGTCAAACCACTGTTTATGCAATTTGACCGCATTGTGTGAATACACTCTTACAGAGATATTCTGCTCTAGAAGCAATGCTTTTGAGAACGTCTCTGACATATGGCATCATACAGGGGTGCAGAGTTGCAGGGGACTCTGTTTGCCACCGTAAAGCCACACAGCCATGTTGTGACTATAAAGTCTAATGCAAACATGAAATGAGTGTTTTGATGCACACCGGGGGGTGGATATCTACCTGCACCATATTGATGTGTTCATGTCATGCATTTGTTGATTTTGGCAAAACCGCTGAAAAAAATGTGTCCTTATTGTGAAGGGGTGTGGTGGTAAACACAGCTTTTGCAGGGGGCATTGATCACTAAGTAAATAACTGCAGTTTTTCACGTCCGAGGTGCATCCGTGCTCAGCGCTGTGGGACACGATGTCACGCATCCCCCATAGATGAGAGTGTATGGAGGGATGTGTGATGCGTGAAAAGATAGGACATGTCCTTTTTTTCCCACGGACCCTTTACACGGTCCGTTGAAACACGGCCACATTGAATAACATAGGTCCATGGGACGCCCGTTGTTTCAACGGCCGTCCCACGGACGTTTAACACGTTCGTGTGAATCAGGCCTTAGAGCATCTCACGCACACATTTTTATATGTAAACAAAGCATTTTTAGGACATGCTGCATTTTTTTTTTTTTTTTTAGATATCCGTTAGGCCTCATGCACACGTTTGCTCCGTGACTATGGCACGGACGGCCCGAGTAGTATCATCCGTGGGCCATCCGCAATCACGGACCATGCACATAAAAGATGTGTATTTATTTCAAGGTGGTCGGACCGCAGAGCAAATATTGGGGAGCCACTGTGTATGGAGGGATTTACCATTCTACAGACACGGAGAAGTGTTTTTATAACAGTACAATCATAGTACAAACTTGTATTTAAAGGGGAAATCCAGTCAAAATTATGTCATGTGTCATAGATACATGTTGTGTCATATTTTTAGAAAAATAAATCTCTGAAATGTAACAAATGCGTTGGCGCGTTCTATAGAGCCCTTACACTCCTGACAGAATGGTAATGGTCCAAAATCAGTTTTTGCCAATGTCATCTTCTCACATGTATCTATGACATATCAGAAGATTACTTTAACAAGATTTCCCCTTTAAGCCGCTGTGTTCTGTAATGGCTGTTTATCAATTGTATAATTATGCCAGGGTGAGTGCGGGCAAGCCCTAGCAAATTTGTGGGCTGCCATGGTGAATTAACAAAACAAGACAAGGAGAAACCTCCCTTCTTTATTGAGCAGATTATGTTTCTTAAATGTTTGGGGAACAGCATAAGGCTGGGTTCCCACAGTGCAGATTTGGCATGCGTTTTTTTGGTCGAAACCAGGAACGGAACCTATACAAAAAGTATATAAAGAAAGGCGCTATAGGTCTGCTCTCCTGGATCCAATTTTGGTTTTGGCTAAAAAAAAAAAAACGCATGCAAAATTTGATATGATAATACTCCGTACACTATTCCTCTTGTAGCTAATACCACCCATAATGCATAACTTTTTATAGATTTACTGCTTGATCCTTGCTTAACATGTGGAATCTATTTTACATTTTAATTAGACATTTAGAAAATTCTGTCCTCTTATTAATTTTTAATGGTCACAACCCTGACTCATTGACATCATTACAGAGTATTCCTATAATCTTGTTTAACATCCTGTCTTGTAGGTTCACCTGCAGTTCCATGGAAACACATTGTAATCATATGATGACTGAAAGTGACAAATTCCGCCCTGCTACATCTGTACAACATGCAAACCATAATACTTAATACATAATACTTAATAACCAACCTTAATACTTGCTCAAATCACAATCACAAATCACAATCTCGATCAAATCACAAAGAAGCATACAGAAAAATTCCTTTAAATCAGTCTCCAATAATCCAGAAAATCTGATAATCTGGCATTTGTTTCGAGCACAGAAACGCAACATAATGTGGAATTTCACAAGATCAGAACATTGAGCAGAGGGAATAAATTATGAAGTTCCCATGACTAAAAACCACACTAAGTGCTCATGCAACGTTTTGTAGGTATGGAGGTAGGATTAGATGGCATGCTCCATCAGACGATACACATAGAGTCCGATGGAGCCTGTACAGTAGTATACTGTGGCTGTACGGCCCCATACTAAGGAGCCATATAGGCTCTGTGCAGTTTTGCCGTGTGCATAAGTTCTCAGGGTTAGGTGACATGTAGGGGCAGATATGTGTCCACAATACAGCCAAACATATGAAGAGCCGTTTAGATACCACGCACATAAAAACTGCAGTGTGTCCACATTGGATTTTTGATCCCTCTTGTGGCCGCTATTTGTAGCATTGCATGCTACAAATATATGACCGGCCATATATTCAAATATATGACTGACCATGTAATGCAAAGATGAGCCGGGTCTGCCAAAGCAGCTCTCCATTCTGGCTCCTAGAGGGTGGGTCCCGAGCTGGTGAAAAACCTCTCTGAAGCCCGTATGTGGAATTCTGCCTAGGGACCCTCGTGGCCCTCTGTCATGCATGATGGAGTTGTTTCTGTGGTGTATCAGGGAGTTAACATTGAACAGGAAATTTCCACTATGGCTCAGTCAATGGGTCTGGTAGTAGATGAAGATAATGTGGAAGTTGGGAGTTGATTCAAGACCATGAGAGGGGACTGATAACAGAAGAGTTTCTTGAGAAGTCAACAGCGCATGACAGTGAACAAGAGTAACATTTGGGGATATTTACTAACCAAAGTTTGCCAGAATTCTGACTAATTGCACTTTATAAAGTGGAGCACATGCCCTGCACCCAATTTATTAGGTGTTTTTTTTTACAATTCTTCCTCAACAGTTTTTATAAAGAAAATGTCTAGAAGAAGGGGTATGGCTAAGAGGAGCCTTAGGGTATGGGCACACGACCTCTTTTCAGGCGTAATGGAGGCGTTTTACACCTCGAATTACGCCTGAAAAGACGGCTCCAATACGTCGGCAAACACCTGCCCATTGCTTGCAATGGGTCTTACGATGTTCTGTGCAGACAACCTGTCATTTTATGCGTCGCTGTCAAATTACGGCCGGGTCAAAGACGTGCAGGACACTTCTTGGGACGTAATTAGAGCCATTTTTCATTGACTCCAATGAAAACCAGTGCCAATTACGTCCGTAAAAGACACCGCGAAAAATGCGTGCACTTGTAAAAACGTCTGAAATTCTGAAGCTGTTTTCTCCTGAAAACAGCTCCGTAATCTCAGACGTATTTGGCGTTGTCGTGTGAACATACCCTTAAAATGAGCCAGATTTATTAACGCTGTGCAACAATTCATGTTTCTTTTTAGACATGGGACATAAAGAGCCCAACCAGCCTATTTCCCATGAGGGCTTCAGTATAAACTATGAACATTCATGGCTCCACCGACATTGTCCATCTACAGTAATTCATCATCATCGAGCGCGAGGATCTGGACGACTCTTCTCAGGACTCCTGGCTATGAATGTGGTATTTCTGGGTGCTGCACTCATCAGTAGTGTAATCATCAAATCAATGCCTGCCCAGAATTCTTATATCTTTCTTACAGTCCTTATGTTCTGCAGCTCAGCATGGGCAATCTACTATTTACTGTGGACACGCAGAAAAACACATGCAGCGGCAGTTATACAGGACCACCATGCTGGTGCACTATGGCTAAGAGGTTAGTAAAAGTGGATTCATAAAAAAGCGGCTATCATTCTTACATGGTATGTAACCCACCATTCCAGATGTTGCTACCTTACGGTCAGTTACAGTTTTGATCATGGATAGTTGTAAAATGCCCTGCAAGAGTGAATGTTAATGCATTTTGCAACGTTCTGTAATGTATGAATTCAATAAAACATGCCATATCCCATTATATGGTGTATCATTTTAAATCAAGGCAATAACAGAAAAATTAAAAACCTGCATTTAAACCTGCTAAGCACTTACATTCACCACGAAATCTAGGAAGAAAGTACATGCTAGAAAATCTACGTTTCATATACAAACAAATGAAAGAGATTGGAAAAACTGCTGAATACACCAATAAAAACATACGTGACTTGAAGGAAACTAGATAAAACTACACAAAATGTGCGAACACTAATGAGAACATTGTAAAGAGCACATTTGTCGACAATGTCCTAGCCTAATGAAGAATGGCGTCACCTGCAAAACATCATACAACACAATATGAAAATTCATCATTCTGCAGGATATAAACCAAAATGTTATGGTAGTGGAAGGGGGTTAGATAACTGTTCTTAGTATAAAATATACATCCTTGTTATCCAATCACCCACCCATCTATGTATGGAATGTATATATACATATATATATATATACATACATACATACATACATATTGATAGCATTACATGGGTGTGTAAGAGGATCAGTTTTCTGAGAGTTTGGCCCTTGACCCTGACATGGGACACCACCCGACGATGGCGCAGTAATAGAGGCAGACACAGTACAGTCAATAATTGCTCCGGCTAGGGGATAAAGTGTAATAATTACAACAGTGGTACTCCGCATAGCAGTTACAGGATTGGCACACAGCTTGGACGTTACGGTCTCCGAAGGGCCCTTAGCTTGTCGGTTGCAGACACTGAAGAAACTGGACCTTTACCTACCCTCGGTACAAGATTTTTGCAGGACATGGTCCGCTACCACTTGCGGGATACACACCCAGGGTCTTTTCCGGTTGCAGAACAAGTAAGGTGTGCGGATCAATGTCTAAGTTCTCTTTTTGCACCCCCTTACATTTGGGTATGAAGTTGATTTCCCTAGTTTTCTGTTTTCCAGGCCATGGGCAGGGGCGGCACTATTTCTGAAAATAAATAGACTATTTTTGTTAATCTCATACAACCTATTTAATGGGTCTTATTGAAATTAAATGGATTATCTTTCCTTCTCTTCAGCATCTCTTGTTCTGTTTGGAATCTGTAGCCTCCTATTGACGGTCTTTAAAATTGGATATGATTCAAGTTTGATGACGTGTAAGCAGTCAATGGATATTGTCTTCTCTGTCATGGAAATCATCTTTATAATCATACAGGTAACAATCTATTGAATTATGCTATGTCTTAGTCCAACCCTGGATTTATTTGTAAATAGAGGTTTAATTTTAATAGTTTAGTAGAAAAAAAACTTGGTTGCGGTTACCAGATTAACCATGTACCTGCAGTTGCAATTGGACTAAACACTTATATTACAATACATTCATTCTGTCCCTTCAGTTTACTGCGTATGAAATTAATCTAAGCATGAACCAATTGTATGTTTGAAAATATATTGGCAAGATGGTAACCCTAGAGTCACATAGGGAACACCTATTATTTTCACAAATGTTCCAACATGAACCGATCTATTCCATAGACATGTTCATAATTAAAACTTCCCACCAGAAGCCTTTGATTATTTAACTTGTTTATCAAAGTAAGAGTTTACCAAGTGGAAGGTATTTTATTTAAGTAATGTCAATTGCCTGTCTGTGAATATTTGACCGTTTATATGGTTTAAAGGAGAAATTCATAAAAAAATTGATCTTCAAAAATAACGTCCATGTAGTCCATGAGCTTGGCCACCATCAATAAGTAGAGCTAAGAGCAGGTGCTCCTTAGAACCCTCAAAAATATTCAGCACCACTGAGATTTCAGTCATTAGAAATCTCTGACATAACATTCTAAGCAAAGGTCCATTCACCTCAATGACTGTGTCACGATCTGTGGGTATATGGACCCACTGGGCCATACCGGGATAGCAGCTGGCCAACAGAGTACCAAGTCAATATATAAATAGTCAAAGCACAAGGGTACCTGTAGTGGTTCAGACAGTAGCAACGGCTAGGCACAGATGGGACCTTGACAGCAGACACCAGACGTGGTGTAACAGCAGGCGAAATCGGTGGCACAGCACAACTCCAACAGGTTTAAGGCACAGGAACAAATAGCACGGGGTACAGGTAGCAGGGCACGGGAACAGGTTAAAACTAAAGGGACCATTTGCAAGACTAACATAGGAAAACACAACAACGCTCAGGCAATGAGCAAAGGAGCAGGGCCCTTCTTATAATCCAGGGTGATCATGGGTTAATTAATGATAATTTCCCTTTTGCGTGGGCTGGTCCTTTAAAGCCGGGCACGAGCGTGCGCGCGCACCCTAAAGGGACACAGCGGACCGGAGCGGAAGTGGGCCAACGCTCACAGATCCATGGCTGTGGCCGCCGGGTGGCGAGTAATCCCAACGATGCGCGGCCATGGACGCTACAGACTGCTTAGAAAGTTGTGATATTTATGGTGCCAAAAAGGTTTAGGTGCTCTATAGTTTTGGAAATCAGCAAAGATACACACCGTCAGACTCCATGTGATCTGTCATATCTCTGCCCTAGCCTTTAAGTTCCCTGTAATATAATATGCTCATTTTCTATATCAATAACCCTACAAAGCTTATATTTATTAATGATCTCATTGAAGGCTTACAGAATAACATTTCCATATTGAACATAGGTCCCAATACTAACCCCTTTGGTATGTCCCTTTAAAGTCCCAGGCATCCCCGGAAAACAACTAATGTAGTTTTACATGGTCGCCATTTAGATGAATAGAAGTAAATGTAATACATGGACGGCTCGAGTTCTGACTCCCTAGCAGGGGGTCTGGAGCAGCATAATGACAACCCTCGATCATTAAGGGGGTTTCCCATCATACAAAGTGATGGCATATTGCTAGGATATGCCATTTCTTTTTGATTGGTGGGGGTCCAACTACTGGGACGCCCATCAATCCTGAATGGAGCACTGTTGCAGTTCCTTGCACCCCTCTTTCTTAGGATCAGTTGGTGTCCTAGATGTCAGATATGACTAATTTTACATTCTATGTGGAAATCTTCTTAAAGCAATGAAGACTGGATTCCGATTTGTTTTACTATTGTACTCTGACACGCTTTCCTTTGCAGACGTCTTTTCTATGGCTTTCCTGCAGGGATTGTATTCAGGCACAGCACAACTTTAGTAGGTGGGTGTGAAGAAATTAAATATGAAATGCATGGAGATGGTATTTAGCAAAAAAAAAACAGACATTGTGGAATAATATTGAAGGGGTCGTTTGGGACTTCAGTCGATGGCTTACCTACGATACCGCCACCGATCAGCAGAACAAGTGCCATTGCCTCTTCATTGTTAATCCAGGCACAGACCTGTGTTTATGAATATGGCTGTGCCTGGTACTGAATCTCTATCCTGCTCAGCTCCATTTAGATAATTGGGCTGAGATGCAGTACCATGCACAGCAGCACCTGTATGTACAGCAATGTGCCAGAGAAGCAACATAGGTGCTGTGGCCTCTTTGTTCTGATGATCGGTAGGGGTCTGGGGATCGTACCCTTAGCAATCATACATTGATGGCCATTTTTAAACAAATTATTCTAATCTAAAAGTATACCAGATCAACTTTGTCATTTACTTACTGTTAAAATGTTGTTGTTATATTAATGCAAATTCTGTGTGAAGTTACTGCTGCTAGGTGTCTCCCTTCCTGTAATCTGCTGTCCACCCTGTGTTGTCAAGCAAAATCTGTCCCTAGCTACAGAGCAGAGGAGACTGACTGCAGGAAGTAGGGGTGTGTCTCTTCATAGTCTGAGTGAGAGAAACACATGAGAGAGAGAAACACGAGAGAGAGAGAGAGGGAGAGAGAGATTGAGAAACACACAGAGAGAGAGAGAGAAACACATATGTGCTGCACTTTCTAGTAAGAGCTATAGCTCATCCCAGTGCTGGATTCTCAGCTATACTGCTCTGGCTTCTGTGTAATCCCTTCCATACTGTTGCAGCTTCTATGTATGTGATAGACAAAGATAGGAGTGCAGGATTCTCCTTTTCTCTGTGTGAAGTATATAGGAGACATGATACCAGTTAGGCTCCACCCACAAGGTCAGAGAAAACGGAGAATTAGAGATAGAGACTGCAAAGGGGAAAACTGCTAAAAAACGCAGAACACAATTCATGTTCCTCTTATACATATAACAACTTAATCTGAAAAGAAAGTTACGCTTTTTGGTTAGACCATAAATTGAGAGTCCTAAATAGCCTATTTAAGTACACATGAGGAGGAGTAACAGAATAATAGTGCCAATTTTATCAATCCCCTATTTATTACCTGAGAAAACGTATACAGTTGTGTCAGTCACGTATTATACACTTGTAATATGTAAATGTTAATGAAATCTGATGAGAGGCTTGAACTGTGCATGTGAAGGGAAGGATCTGTTGATTGGTTCCATGTATGTTTCCTGTGAGGAACTGGCATATGTAATTCTTAGGGTTCTTATGAGCAGTGGTGATGTGGTAGATGTGACCATATTGTCACAATTGCAGGGTTAGTCAGGTTTGCCCAGTCTTTTCCTGCTAAAAAATGAATTACTTGTTTACTATCCTGTAGTCTAACCTATGATATTATGGAATGGATACCTATTTTATCAGTGTAAGGGCCGGTTCACACCAGCGTCAGGTTTCCATTGATGAGTTCCGTCAGACCTTTCCATCGGAGGAGCCCATCAATGGAAAGGCAAACGGAAACCATGGCTTCCGTTTGCATTACCATAGATTTCAATGGTAATACTTCAGTTGCTAATGGTTTCCGTTTCCACAAGGTCTACCTTTCGGAACGGAGACAAACGGAATCCATTACCATTGAAATCAATGGTAATGCAAACGGAAGCTATGGTTTCCGTTTGATTTCCGTTGATGGGTTCCCCTAACGGAAAGGTCTGACGGAACCCATCAACGGAACCGAACGATGATCTGAACAGGCCCTTATGGAATTATTTTTAATTGGTTTGATAGCAGCAAAAAATAAAATAAAAACAAACCTTTGTATGCAGTGGTTGTTGGTGGAGGGCAGATGTTAAAGGGGCTGTCTATTTAAATAAAGATATTCATTGTATAATGAAAAGTTCTGCAAGTATCTAATATACTTTGTGTTTCAAGATCTATACTTGCTATCAGTGAATGGAAACTTTGTCAATAATATCCAGAGGTTGAAAACCCATACAGACGCCTAGCCCTGCCCATAGCGGAGAGTTTGCTATGAATGTATCCAGTCTAGTCAATCCTCTATGAGCTACACAGCATCCACTCTAGGCAGATATATTTTAGGCTCTTTTCACACTGGTGTTTTGACAGACTGGTAAGATCTCCAGAATGTTTGATAGCAAGAATAGTGTAGTACTGTACGATCAGCAGAATGAAATGGCTTGCTGGGGTGCTGCAGCCCCCTCATTATAGTAACCGACACAGCGTAATTGATGTGGACAAGAGAGGTGACGTGTCGGGTGCTGCAGTAACGGGGCTGCAGCCCATTGACTCTGCAGCTCGATGGAGTTATACCCCCAATAATCACACATTGATAGCTTAAGGTTAGGCTAACAATGTTATACAGTGGTGCTTAAAAGTTTGTTAACCCTTCAGAATTTTCGATATTTCTGCATAAAACCTGACCTAAAACTGCATCAGATTTTTACACAAGTCCTAAAAGTAGATAAAGAGAACCAAATCAAACAAATGAGTCAAAAATATTAGACTTGGTCATTTATTTATTGAGGAAAACGATCCATCACCACATATCTGTGAGTGGCAAAAGTATGTGAACCTTTAGGATTAGCAGATAATTTGAAGGTGAAATTAGAGTCAGGTTTTATCAATCCATGGGATGATTATAGTGTGAGTGGGCGACCTGTTCTATTTTTTTTAAAAAACAGGGATCTCTCAAAGTCAATAAATGTTTGTGGCTGGAAGAGTTTACAAAACCATTTCTAAAGAGTAAGGAATCCACAGTCAGACAGATTGTGTACAAATGGAGGAAATTCAAAACCATTATTACCCTCACCAGGAGTGGTCGACCAACAAAGTTCACGCCAAAAGCAAGGCGTATAATAGTCTGCGAGGTCACAAAGGAACCTCTAAGCAACTAAAGGCCTTTCTCGCATTAGCTAATGTTAAAGTTCACGAGTCCACCATCAGAAGGACACAGGGGCGTAGCTAAAGGCTCATGGGCCCCGATGCAAAAATTCTTACTGGGCCCCCCCCCTGCAAACTTCTCATGGCCGACGGTCCGCAGCTTTCAGCTGCCTCGCTGGGTCTCCTAAGTGACCCAACAATGCAGCACTAGCAGCCGGGGGAGTCACTAAGGCTGGGTTCACACACCCTATTTACAGACGTAATTCGGGCGTTTTAGCATTGAATTACGTCCGAAAATGCGGCTCAAAATCGTTGGCAAACATCTGCCCATTCATTTGAATGGGTCTTACGATGTTCTGTGCCGACGGTCATTTTTTTTTCGAGTAAAAAAAAGACGCCCGCTTCAAAGAAGTGCCTGTCACTTCTTCAGACGTAATTGGAGCCGTTTTCCATGGACTCCATAGAAAAACAGCTCCAATTACGTCCGTAATGGACGCAGCGAAAGACGCCTGCACATGCCATTACGGCTGAAATTACGGTGTGGTTTTCTCCTGAAAACAGCTCCGTAATTTCAGCCGTAACAGACGCTGCCGTGTGAACATACCCTCAGGGCTTAAAATGTCAGGGAAATAGCCCCAATACATATGTGTCCGCCCAAAAAAAAGTGTGTATGAGACAGCATAGCATATCTATAGCACTACGACCCTATAAACTATGGATAGGATTAGATACAGTGGCTCAGCAGACAGTATCACACATGATAGGATTAGATACAGCAGCTCAGCAGACAGTATCACACATGATAGGATTATATACAGTGGCCCAGCAGACAGTATCACACATGATAGGATTAGATACAGTGGCTCAGCAGACAGTATCACACATGATAGGATTAGATACAGTGGCTCAGAAGGCAGTATCACACATGATAGGATTAGATACAGTGGCCCAGCAGACAGTATCACACATGATAGGATTAGATACAGTGGCTCAGCAGACAGTATCACACATGATAGGATTAGATACAGTGGCTCAGAAGGCAGTATCACACATGATAGGATTAGATAGTGGCTCAGCAGACAGTATCACACATGATCGGATTAGATACAGTGGCTCAGCAGACAGTATCACACATGATAGGATTAGATACAGGGCCCAGCAGACAGTATCACACATGATTGGATTAGATACACAGCTCAGCAGACAGTATCACACATGATTGGATTAGATACAGGGCCCAGCTCGCTGACATTGCGTCTCCAGCGCTGGACCCAGGATAGGTAAGAATAATAATTTTGCTTCTTTATGTGTTACTGATTATTTTTGTGTGTTTGTGTTTTTTTTACAGGTTCGGTTGTTGGACTTCGGATTCGAGGACTTCAATGACGGCGTTTTTTTTATTCTCAATAAAATGGTTAATGAGGGTTGTGTTTTTTTTATTTCAATAAAATATTTTTTCTATGTGCTTGTATCTTTTTAAACTTTATTATCACCGCCTTAGTAATGGCCACTGGCTGATTGACAACCTCCATTACTAAGGCGAGGCTTAATGTTAGCCGGTGCAGAGGCTACACTAACCCCCATTATTACCCCGGTACCCACCGCCACCAGGAGTACTGGGGAGAGCCGGGTACGAACCAGTACCCGACCATCTGTAGTGACGGGCAGGCACCGGGGTGGCCGCAGGCTGGTAGTATTAGGCTGGGGAAGGCCAAAAACAGTGGCCCTTCCCACCCTTGTAATGCTGCCTGCTGCTGCTGTGTTGTATCTGGCTGGTTATGAAAATTGGGGGGGACCCCACAACGTTATTTGTTATTTTTTATTTTTTTTTCAATGACGTGGGGTCCCCCCCATTTTTCATAACCAGCCAGATACAATAAAGCAGCAGCAGGCAGCATCACCAGGGTAGGGAGGGCCACTGTTTTTGGCCTTTCCCCTCCTGATAATACCAGCCTGCGGCCACCCCAGTGGCCGACCATCACTACAGATGGTCAGGTACTGGATCGTACCCAGCTCTTCCCAGCACCCCTGGTGGCGGTGGGTACCAGGGTAATAAAGGGGGTTAGTGTTAGCCTCTGCATCGGCTAACACTAAGCCCCGCCTTAGCAATGAATGCTGTCAATCAGCCGGCGGCCATTACTAAGGCGGTAGTAATATAATTTAAAAAAAAACACAAAGACATAGAAAAAATATTTTATTGAAATAAAAAAAAACCCACACAACCCTCATTAACCATTTTATTGATAATAAAAAAAAAAGCTGTCATCGAAGTAGTCCTGGAATCCGCCGTAGTCCAACGACCGAACCTGTAAGACAACACACAAAAAATGATTAGTAACACGTGTGTTAGGCTTAGATACAGGGTCCATGTGTGATACTGTCTGTGGGACCCTGTATCTATGCCTACCACAAGTTAGGCTTAGATACAGGGTCCAGCAGACAGTAATCTTATACAGTATAAGATTACTGTGTGCTGGGGCCCTGTATCTAAACCTACAGTGTGGTAGGCTTATATACAGGGCCCATCAGACAGGATCACACATGGGCCATGTATCTAAACCTACCATGTGATTGGCTTAGATACAGGGCCCAGCAGACAGGATCACGCATGGGCCATGTATCTAAGCCTACCATGTGATTGGCTTAGATACAGGGCCCAGCAGACAGGATCACGCATGGGCCATGTATCTAAGCCTACCATGTGATTGGCTTAGATACAGGGCCCAGCAGACAGGATCACACAATCTGTGATCCTGTCTCATGGGCCCCCTAAGCCTGCTACATCGTAGGCTTAGGGGTTGTACAGTCCCTAAACATTGATGGCCTATCCTCAGGATAGGCCATCAATAGCTGATGTGACTCCCGGGACCCGCCAATCAGCTGTTTTGAAGGGGCCGCAGCACTCGTACGAGAGCTGCTTCCCCTTCATTTCAATACTCGCCCACACTGTGAATCGCCGACACGGATTCATAGTGTGACCGGAATGAAGTGACAGGAATGAAGGGGAGCAGCTCTCGTACGAGTGCTGCGGCCCCTTCAAAACAGCTGATTGGCGGGTCCCGGGAGTCAGACCCCGCCAGTCAGGGCTAACCTTACCTTCCTCTTCGGCCGCGGCGGGAGTTCTGTCGTCTCGATGCTGTGCGCGGCGCATAGCGCTGTGACGTCATGCGCTGCGCACAGCGCTTGACGTCAGGACCTCCGCTGCGATCCGGAACCAGGAAGGTAAGTAAAGTATGTTACTATAGTAACAGGGGCCCGCGGCCCGAGTTACTATAGTAACTTTTTATTGATGTGGTGCGGGGGGCCGTGGGCCCCCCTGGCTTCGGGGCCCGGTCGCAATTGCGACCCCTATAGCTACGCCAGTGGAAGGACACTAAACAATAGTGTGCATAGCAGGATGGCAAGGTGACAGCCGTTGCTCTCCCAAAAGAACATTGCCCTTCTGTAGTTTGCTAAAGATCACCTGGTCAAACCAAAAGGCTATTGGAACAATGTTTTGTGGACAGAGGAGTAAAAAATAGAGCTTTTTGGTTTAACCCCTTCGCGACATTTGTCGTACGTATACGTCATGTAATGCCAGTGCTGTATCTTACAGCTGACACCTTGCTGTAATGGCAGGAACTGAAGTTAGCTTTGATCCCCGCCATTAACCAATTAAATGCAGCGGTCAAATGTGATCGCTGAATTTAAGGTGTTCACAGCTCATCCGCACCCCAGCAATGAGATTGCCAGGGTGTCGGTGGCTGCAAATGGCAAGCTCCTGCCCTGCCATTAAACTCTGCATCTTTGTGGTTGTCAGCAGATCGGCAGCTTTGCCCTGCAATCGCAGGGCTGCCGACTGCTACAATGACAACAGCAGACCTAACAAAGGCCTCCTGCTCTGCCATTACGGAAGCCGATTAGGCCCCGCCCGGAGGTGAAGCCTAATCGGCTTGCTGTCACTGAATGACTGACAGATCTAATACATTGCACTACACATAGGTAGTGCAATGTATTAGAAAAAAAAATCGGACAGTTGGACCTTCAAGTCCCCTAGTGGGACTAAAGAAAAGTGTAAAAAAAGTTGTCAAAAATATAATAAAAGTTTCAAGTAATAAAATAAAACATAATCGCCCTTTTTCTCTTATCAAGTCCTTTATTATTGAAAAAAAAAATAAACCATACATATTAGGTATTGCCACGAGCGTAACGGCCTAAACTATAGAAATATTATTTTAATTTATTCAACACGGTGAATGGTGTAAAAAATGACAGAATTTCAGTTTTTTTGTCACGTTGCCCTACAAAAATTGAAATAAATAGTGATCAAAAAGTCGCTTGTATCCAAAAGTGGTACCTATAAAAACTATAGCTCATCTTGCAAAAAACAAGCTCTCATAAACTTCTGGGGGTTTCCACTGTTTTGGTCCCACAGGGGCTATGCAAATGCGACATAGCGCCCAGAAATAAATCCAGCACAATCTGCACTCCAAAAGCAAAATGGCACTCTTCCCTTCTGAGCAATGCCGTGTGCCCAAACAGCAGTTTATGATCACATATGGAGTTTTGCCGTACGCGGGAGAAATTGCTTTACAAATGTTGGGGTGCTTTTTCTCCTTTATTTTTGAGAAAATGAAAAATTCGGAGCTAAAGGTACGTCTTATTGGAAAAAATTATATATTTCATTTCACTGCCCAATTCAAATAAAATCTATGAAACACCTGTGGGGTCAAAATGCTCACTACACCACTAGAAAAATTCCTCATGGGGTGTAGTTTCCTAAATGGAGTCACTTTTTGAGCGTTTCCACTGTTTTGTTCCCTCAGTGGCTTTGTAAATGTGACATGGTCTCCGCAAACCATTCCTGCTTAATTTGAACTCCAAAAGCCAAATGGCGCCCTTTCCCTTCTAAGCCCTGCCGTGTCCAACAGCTGTTTATGACCACATGTGGGGTATTTTACCCGGGAGAAATTGCTTTACAAATTTTATGGTGCTTTTTCTCCTTTAGTCCATGTGGAAATAAGAAAAAATTAGCTAAACCTACATTTTCTTTGAAAAAAAATGTAGATTTTTATTTTCACGGCCTACTTGCAATAATTTCTCCAATAAACCTGTGGGGTCAAAATGCTCATTATACCCCTAGATAATTTCCTTGAGGAGTGTAGTTTCCCAAGTGGGGTCACTTTTGGGGGATTTCCATTGTTTTGGCACCGCAGGAGCCCTTCAAACCTGACATGGTGCCTAAAATATATTCTAATAAAAAGGTGGCCCAAAATCTACTAGGTGCTCCTTTGTTTCTGAGGCCTGTGTTTCAGTTGAAAAGCACACTAGGACCACATGTGGGATATTTCCTAAAACTGGAGAATCTGGGCAATAAATATTGAGTTGCGTTTCTCTGGTAAAACCTTCTGTGTTACAAAAAAAAACAATTAAATATTAATTTCTGCAAAAAAAATAAAAACATTTGTACATTTAACCTCTACTTTACTTTAATTTCTATGAAATGTCTAAAGGGTAAATAAACTTTCTAAATACTGTTTTGAATACTTTGAGGGGCGACTTTTCAAAATGGGGTGACTTATTGGGGGTTTCTAATATATAAGGCCCTAAAAGCCACTTCACAACTGAACTGGTCAGTAAAAAAAATGTTGACATTTTCTTGAAAATTTGAGAAATTTCTGCTAAAGTTCTAAGCCTTGTAACGTCCTATAAAAATAAAAGGATGTTCAAAAAACTATGCCAATCTAAAGTAGACATATGGGGGATGTTAATTAGCAACAATTTTGTGTGGTATAACTGCCTATCTTACAAGCAGATGCATTTAAATTTAGAAAAATGCTAATTTTTGCAATTTTTCACTACATTTTGGCGTTTCTAACAATTAAATACTAAATGTACTGAGCAAATTTTAACAGTAACAAAGTCCAATGTGTCACGAGAAAACAATCTCTGAATTGCTTGGATAGGTAAAAACATTCCAGAGTTATTAGCACATAAAGTGACACGTCAGATTTTAAAATTAGGCTCTGTCAGGAAGGTCAGAAGTGGCAAAAGTGGGAAGGGGTTAAATGAGAAGCGTTAGGTTTGGAGAAAGGAAAACACTACATTCCAGCATAAAAACCTCATACCATCTGTGAAACATGGTGTTGGTAGTATCATGGTTTGGGCCTGTTTTGCTGAATGTGGGCCATTGCCATCACTGATGGAACAATGAATTCTGAATTATACCATCAAATTCTAAATTAAAATGTCAGGACATCTGTCCATGAGCTGAATCTCAAGGGAACGTGGGTCATGCAGCAAGACAACGGCCCTAAGCACATGAGTTCTACCATAGACTGGTTAAAGAAGAGTAAAGTTAAAGTTTTGGAATGACCAAGTCAAAGTCCTGACCTTAATCCAATAGAAATGTTGTGGAAGGACCTGAAGTGAGCAATTTATGGGGGGAAGCCCACCAACATAACAGAGTTGCAGCTGTTTCGTACAGCGGAACGGCTAAACTTAATCCAAACCAATGTGCAGGACTAATCAACAATTACCGTAAACGTTTAGATGCAGTTATTGCTGCACAAGGCGGTCACACTAGATACTGAAAGCAAAATTTCACATACTTTTGCCACTCACAGATATGTGATATTGGATCATCTTCCTCAGTAAATAAATGACCAAGTCTAATATTTTTTACTCATTTGTATGATTTGGTTCTTTTTATCTACTTTTAGAACTTGTGTTATGAACGTAGATGTGATCCCTAACAGCTGGATCCTGCGTGTCAGAGACACGCATACCCACTGTCACCAAAGCCGTCAGTCCCGCTGACCTAACAGATTTGGGTTTCAGCGCAAGATACAGCTTCTATGTATCCGGGATACATAGAAGCTGTATCTCAAAAAGTAGAAAAATAAAATCATAAAAAACAATTACAAAGTTGCGTTAAACACTATAATACATTGTTTTAGTAAAGAAAAAAAAAACTTTACATCGTTTTTCAGGTTTACAAAACCAAAGTTCCAGTTTAACTTTTATATTGTACAGCTACTTATCTCAGTTTAATTTCCAGATGTGGCATTATGTTAACTATGGCCACCAATTTACTGCTTTGGCTCCTGGCTGTGATAAACGACTCCATGCACCGAGAGTCTGAGAGCTTACAAGCAAACACCACATCAGGCAAGTAATCCCGACCCAACACGGTCATAATATTTTATGACATTCCCTTGATTTTTGAACACTGGATTGTCATTGAGCTCTATAACTAACAATATTACCTCTATCACCAGATGGAAATAAATCTTCTGGATGCTTGTGCCTTAAATTCTCACCTTGTTGGACTTTTCAACGGGGATATGTGACTTTATACCCATTCAACCTTGAATACAGTCTGATTTGTGCTTCAATGCTTTACATAATGTGGAGGAATATTGGCAGGAGAGAAGTTCACCACTCTGAATTGTCCCATCCCAACTTTCGTCTGAAAGGGGTCCTCTATGGTCTAGTTCTAGGCCTTGCTGCATTACTAGTCGGTATTTGTATCTTTATCCAGTATCAAGTGCAAGCTTCAGCAGGAACTATAGCCACCACGTCCTTCATTCTATATTTTATGTACAGTATCATACTGCTGTCCGTCATGGTTATATCTTGCTTTATAGGAATAATTGCCCAAACTTTTAGAGAGAAACATCGCATGGAACACACGAGACAGTACAGTGATAATTGTGAAGACCCTGATAAACCAACCATAGAAAAGAGTCAAAAAGAGATTAGAGAATGTAGGCATAGAAATGTGGAGAAGAATAAAGAACATGGGCAGCTGGAAGGAGAAGCAGAGGAGCAAAGAGAGTCAAATGGAGTACAGAATAGGAACTTTGAGGACAAGGAACATATTACGCATCCCAAAGTAAGAGAGGAGGAAAAGTGTGAGAACATTGAAATGCGAAATCTGGAAGAGGAAGATCAGACGGAACATCCAGACATCAACAATCATCAGGCAAAGCAAAAAGTTAGCCTAGAGAAAAACAAACATCATGAGAAGAACATAATTCGCGGAAGTCCACCTAAAAACTATACACGCAGTCTAGAAATTATTCTCCTGCTTGGGGCTGCCTTTGGTCAACTCTCAATTTCTTATTATTCCATGGTTGCTATTGTAGCCACTGGTTCATGGAATCTGCTAAACATTTTAAACCTGTCATACTCTATCCTGATGATCTTACAGCATATGTTTCAAAATATTTTCATAATAGAAGGCATGAGAAAAGAGCACAGGGAGCATTATCATCTACAGGCCAACATGGAAAACAAAGAGGAACATCCTGAAACCCCTCGTAGGCTCTCCCTCTTTCAAATCCACAGGGCCTCTCTTGCTTATTTTCAAAGTTTAGGACGTCTCAGTATCAGCCGCAGACTGGTGAAGGAAATGGCACTTTTTCTAGTGCTCTGTAATATTGTGGTAAGTTCCAGTATGTTCTTTCCAACTAAGTTTAATAGTCATAAATGAATGTGCAAGATGTTTACAGCAATTCTAGCTGGGTGTAACAGAGGCATCTGCACAGGCTTACTACTCCAAGACCTACCAGAAGAAAATAAGAAAAAAAACTTTTTGGAAATTAAAAAATGTGAAAACTTATTTACATCTTCTAACTCATTAGGGGACAAGCGCTTATGGTGACAATGTGTCACCTCTTAATTTTTAGGTACAAAAAGAAGAGAGGAGAGGCAGCACTACCAAAATAGATGTGATCTTTGTTCACCCAAAGCGACGTTTCATGCTTGAGAAAGGTCCTGGTGGACTGAAACGCATTGGGTGAACAAAGCTCACATCTATTTTGGTAGTGCTGCCTCGCCTCTCTTCCTTTTTGTACCTACATCAAGAGACCTTGGATCTAGTCCTGTTTTTTTTCCCAAACTCTATTTGTCAATAAAAGACATGATAAAGCAGTGTATATTCCCAAAGGTCGGGAGCATTTATAGCTTCGCAGAGCTATGATAGTATTGTCAGTAGTAAACATTGTGAGGTAGAACGATACTTAAACATATGTATCTTGAATTCAAAAATATATTTTTTATTTTTTTATATTCAAACACATGCACAAGTATGGTGTTAGTGCAATACACGTATTCTATTCCTAGATTACTGTGTATTAAAACTCAGTTAAGGGTTATCTCTATGTGATGTTCGAATATCATGTTCGATTTGGAAAAAGTTAGTAAGGAAGTACTTGAACGGAAAACAATCTAAATCTGTTGCAGCTATCTTTATCAAAGTTTTTTGGTTCTTTCATGTATAGGTGATCCACATAGTCAAACAAATGTCTCTAAGCGATTTTTACGAGGACCAAACTGTCCATTGGGCATCACAGTTTTGGAAGCCTGTTTTCGAGGATACTGACTATTTTCTCAAACTGATGTATCTCTTTAATTTTATTAAGTGTCCCCAAAAATTGAATAGTTAGGGATTTCCAGCTTATTGCTACTGCCCATTTTGCTGCGGATAGAATATGTGAGATTCATTTTCTACTTTGTCTAGGTATATTCGGGATGTCCGCATTGAGTAACGCCGACCAAGGAGATAGCTTGACTTGTAAGTGTAATTTAGAATTAATTAGGCATTCTACTCTTTTCCAGTGAGCCTGCACCACTGGACAGGACCACCATACGTGGGCCATTGTGCCCCTACCACCACAATTTATAAAACAGGTATCGGAACTACCCTGGAATAATTTGGCTATTCGGTCAGGAGTAAGATACTACCTTGTTAAGATTTTATATGAATTTTCCTTAATGTTGTTTGATAAGAAGACTGTAGCTGTTCTATCATATATCTGTTGCCACGAGGTCGAATTAGGCAAAGTCCCTAGTTCTCTTTCCCAAGCTAGCATATATGTAGTAGGACCATTGTATGTTGTATTTCTAAATTGTGAGTACAAGACTGAAATCAGCCCCTTTTCCCTAGGTGAGCCGCGACAGGTAGTTTCATAAAAAGTTAGACTGGAGTCATGTGGTATAAAGGCAGATCTAGAAAGAAGGTGGTGTATTTGTAGATATCTATAATGTTCCCTGAGTGGGATTTGAAGGTCCTGTCGTAGGGTCTCAAAGGGGAGGAGTTTACCGTCTTTGCATAATTTAATTAAGGAATTGAGACCCCATGTAGTCCACCACCCAAAGTCCTCCAGGTGTAATCCCAGGGGGAAATCAGAACTAAGTAATAGGGGTTGTAAAGAAGTTGGATGTGACATAAGTTTAACCCCTTCCCGCTCCTTGACGTACTATTACGTCATGGCAGCTGTATCGTTCGCGCTCCATGCCGTAATAGTACGTCTCGGGAGTAACGGCCGTTTCGGCCGTCCTCCCGACACATACAGGAGCTGTGACACTGCTGTCTTGTTCAGCAGCTGTCACAGCTCCTACAGCGGGGACCGATCGCTGTGTCCCCGCTGATTAACCCCTTAAAAGCCGCGTTCTATAGAGATAGCGGCTTTTTAGGGGTTAAGCTGCCATCGTCGGCCTGCTACGCGATAGCGGCCGGCGATGGTGACTATGGCAACCGGACACCAAACAATGGCGTCCGGCTATGCCATAGACGGAAGCCTAGTGGGTCCTGACAACGTCAGGACCCACTATGCTTGCTGTCAGTGAGTAGCTGACAGTTCTAATACACTGCACTACGCATGTAGTGCAGTGTATTAGAATAGCGATCAGAGCCTCCTGCCCTCATGTCCCCTAGTGGGACAAAGTAATAAAGTAAAAAAAAAGTTAAAAAAAGATGTGTAAAAATAAGAAAATAAAAGTTTTAAAAGTAATAAAAGTAAAAGTCCCACTTTTTCCCTTATCAGTCCTTTATTATTAATAAAAATATATAAACAAACAAATAAACTATACATAATTGGTATCGCCGCGTCCGTAACGGCCTGAGCTACAAAATTATTTTGTTATTTATCCCGCACGGTGAACGCCGTAAAAAAAAATATTAATAAACCGTACCACAATCACAATTGTTTGGTCACTTCACCTCCCAAAAAATGGAATAAAAAGAGATCAAAAAGTCGCATGTACCTAAAAATGGTACTGATGGAAAATACAGTTCGTTACGCAAAAAATAAGTCCTCGCACGCCTTTATTGATTGAAAAATAAAAACGTTCTGGCTCTTAGAATAAGGTAACACAAAAAGTGAATGATTGTTTACAAAACGTATTTTATTGTGCAAACGCCATAAGACATAAAAAAAAACTATAAACATCTGGTATCGCCGTGATCGTATCGCCCCGCAGAATAAAGTGAATATGTAATTTATAGCGCACGGTGAACGCTGTAAAAAAAAAAGTATACAAAAACAATAGTAGAATTGCTGTTTATTAGTCACCACGCCACCTAAAAATGGAATAAAAACTGATCAAAAAGCCGCATGCACCCCAAGAAAACTACAATGGATTCCTCAAGGGGTCTAGTTTCCAAATTGGGGTCACTTTTGGGGGGTTTCCAATGTTTTGGCACCACAAGACCTCTTCAAACCGGACATGGTGCCTAATAAAAAAGAGGGCTCAAAATCCGCTAGGTGCTCCTTTGCTTCGGAGGCCGGTGCTTCAGTCCATTACCGCACTAGGGCCACATGTGGGATATTTCTCTAAACTGCAGAATCTGGGCAATAAGTATTGAGTTTCGTTTCTCTGATAAATCCTTTTGTGTTATAAAAAAAATGGTATAAAAAGAGTAAATTTCACCTCTACTTTGCTCTAAATTTCTGTGAAACACCTAAAGGGTTCATAAACTTTCTAAATGCTGTTGTGAATACTTTGAGGGGTCTAGTTTCTAAAATGGGGTGTTTGATAGGGGTTTCTAATATATGGGCCCCTCAAAGCAACTTCAGAAATGAACTGGAACCTAAAAAAATAAATAAATGAGGCAATACTTCGCTTCTTACATTATACTGATAATGAGCCGTGCCCACCCCGAGATGACCCCAGTTTTGACCGTTTGTATAAACGGAGACCCCTATTAGACCGTTCCAGTGCCCGGTTTTCCCAAGCATACACCCCCGAGAAGTGTTTTTCTATTGATGAGTCCCTGGTACATTTTAAAGGGAGGGTTCAATTCCGCCAGTACCTGCCAGGTAAGAGGGCAAGGTATGGCGTGAAGATGTATAAGCTGTGCGAGAGTGCATCAGGGTATACCTACAGGTTTAGGATATATGAAGGAAAGGCCACCCCCAAACCAGACTGCATCCTGGACTACAATAGGTACATGGGAGGGATGGACTTGTCAAATCAAGTCCTGAAGCCCTACAGCGCCATGCGGTGTGGTATAAGAAGCTGGCCGGGCACATCATACAGATGGCTTTGTACAATGCGTATGTGCTACGTCGATGTGCAGGCCAGAGGGGAACTTTCCTGGAATTTCAAGATCTAATCTTTAGGGACCAGGAAGGGGGGGCACCCAGTACTTCTGGAAGCGAGGCCACACGCATCGTACCAGGGCAACACTTTCCAGGAGAAGGTCCCCAAACCGGTGGAAAGGGAAAGAGTCAAAAGAGGTGCAGAGTCTGCTATAAGAGGGGGATAAGGAAGAACACAATATACCAATGTGACACGTGTCCCGAAAAACCAGGGCTCTGTATAAAAGATTGTTTTAAAATGTATCATACATCCCTTGATTTTTAATTTACCCTGACGCACTCCGCACAGCTTACCCCCCTCATCTTTCCCTTCTGAGCCCTGCCGTATGCCCAGGCAGCTGATAACAGCCACATGTAGGGTATTGTCGTACCCAGGAGAACCCACATTACAATTTAAGGGGTGTATATCTCCGGTGGCGCATGCTGGGCACACTATATTGGACACTGAAATGGCATATACATATATAAAATTGCAAATCTCACACTGCACCATCTGCTGCGCATTATCTTTTACACAGTACCTGTGGGGACAAAATGCTCACTACACCTCTAGATGAATGTCTTAAGGGGTGTAGTTTTTAAAATGGGGTCACTTCTCGGGGGTTTCAACTGTACTGGTACCTCAGGGGCTTCTGCACACATGACTTAGCACCAGAAAAGCTCCAGTAGGCCAAATGGTGGTCCTTTCCTTCTGAGCCCTCCCATGGGCCCAAAGGGCAGTTTATCACCACAAATGGGGTATTGCCGCACTAAGGACAAATTGGGCAACAAAATGGGGTATGTTGTTCCTTGTGAAAATAAGAAATTTTGATCAAAAATGACATCTTATTGGAAAAAATATCATTTTTTTCATTTCACAGCCCAATTCAAATAGGTGCTGTGAAAAAACTGTGCGGTCAAAATGATAACAAAAACCATAAATGAATTCCTTGAGGGGTGTAGTTTCCAAAATGGGGTCACTTCTGGTGGGTTTCCATTGCTTTGATACCTCTGGGGCTCTGCAAATGCAACATGGCACCCGAAAACCAATCCAGCAAAATCTGGACTCCAACAAACACATAGCGCTCCTTTCCGTCTGAGCCCTCCCATGGGCCCAAACGGCAGTTTATCACCACAAATGGGGTATTGCCGCACTAAGGACAAATTGGGCAACAAAATGGGGTATGTTGTTCCCTGTGAAAATAAGAAATTTTGATCAAAAATGACATCTTATTGGAAAAAATATAATTTTTTTCATTTCACAGCCCAATTCAAATAGGTGCTGTGAAAAACCTGTGCGGTCAAAATGATAACAAAAACCATAAATGAATTCCTTGAGGGGTGTAGTTTCCAAAATGGGGTCACTTCGGGTGGGTTTCCATTGCTTTGATACCTCTGGGGCTCTGCAAATGCGACATGGCACCCGAAAACCAATCCAGCAAAATCTGGACTCCAACAAACACATAGCGCTCCTTTCCTTCTGAGCCCTCCCATGGGCCCAAACGGCAGTTTATCACCACAAATGGGGTATTGCCGCACTAAGGACAAATTGGGCAACAAAATGGGGTATGTTGTTCCCTGTGAAAATAAGAAAATTTGATCAAAAATGACATTTTATTGGAAAAAATATCATTTTTTTCATTTCACAGCCCAATTCAAATAGGTGCTGTGAAAAAACTGTGCGGTCAAAATGATAACAAAAACCATAAATGAATTCCTTGAGGGGTGTAATTTCCAAAATGGGGTCACTTCTGGTGGGTTTCCATTGTTTTGATACCTCAACGCCTCTTCAAACCTGGCATGCTGCCTAAAATATATTCTAATAAAAAAGAGGCCTCAAAATGCACTAGGTGCTTCTTTGCTTCTAGGGCTTGTGTTTTAGTCCACGAGCGCAGTAGGGCCACATGTGGGACATTTCTAAAAACTGCAGAATCTGGACAATACATATTTAGTAGTGTTTCTCTTGTAAAACCTTCTCTGTTACTAAAAAAAAATTGAATAAAATTGAAATTCAGCAGAAAAAATGAAATTTGCAAATTTCATTTCCACTTTGCTTTAATTCCTGTGAAATGCCTGAAGGGTTAAAAAACTTTCTATATGCTGTTTTGAATACTTTGAGGGGTCTAGTTTTTAAAATGGGGTGTTTTATGGGGGTTTCTAATACATAGGCCCCTCAAATCCACTTCAGAACTGAACTGGCACCTTCAAAAAAAGGCTTTTGAAATTTTCTTAAGAATATGAGAAATTGCTGTTTATGTTCTAAACCTTGTAACGTCCAAGAAAAATAAAATAATGTTCAAAAAACGATGCCAATCTAAAGTAGACATATGGGAAATGTGAACTAGTAACTATTTTGGGTGGTATAACCGTCTGTTTTTCAAGCAGATGCATTTAAATTCTAAAAAATGCTATTTTTTGTAAATTTTCTCTAAATTTTGCAATTTTACACAAATAAAGACTGAATATATCGACCAAATTTTACCACGAACATGAAGCCCAAAGTGTCACGAGAAAACAATCTCAGAATCGCTTGGATAGGTTTAAGCATTCCGACGTTATTACCACATAAAGTGAAATATGTCAGATTTGAAAAATGGGCTCTGAGCCTTAAGGCCCAAACTAGGCTGCGTCCTTAAGGGGTTAAACTTATCCCGGCATATTAGCCAGAGTGTTAGGGAGGTGTTTGGCAATTTTATTGCCAATACCAGGAATGTGAGATTTTAATTCTGGGGACCACATCAGCGCCCGAAATGAGGAAGGAGATGTAGTAATGGATTCAAACAGAACACATTTAACACTTTTGGGATTACAGTTCCAGGTGACGATTTGTGATATTTGTGAGGCATAGTAATATAATTTAAGGTCTGGGAGGCTAAGTCCATCTCTAAAGGTGGAGCGATGCAAAGTAGATTTACCTACTCTTGGTCCACGGTTTGCCCATATAAATTTGTTTATTATCTGCTGTATATGTGAGATAGCATGTAAAGGAACTTTTACGGGGAGAGCCCTAAATAAATACAGCAGTTTGGGTAGAATTGTCATTCTAACTGCGATGAGCCTGCCCATCCATGATATGTGGTATCTGGACCATTCCTCTAATAGTTTCCTGATAGATGCAAATTTTTTGGGGTAGTTTCTAAGGTATAAATTATTTGGGTCTCTGGTAAGAGTAATTCCTAAATATGTTAAGTTGGAATGTTTCCATTGAAATCAATCATTATCAACTCCACTTGACCTGGCGACATATTAACATGCATAGCAGTTGATTCAAGTGGATTTACTACCAATCCCTAATATGATCTAAAGCGAGTGAGAGTATCTATAATGTTTGGTAAAGAGACGAGTGGTGTTGTAATGAATAAAACTATATCATCCACATATGTGCTAAATTTGAACTCGTGGGTATTTAAACAGTATCCCTTAATGTCTCCTGATTTAGGCAAATGTTTTGTGCAAGAGGCTCCATGGCGAGAGCAAACAAGAGAGGAGATAGTGGGCATCCCTGTCATGTCCCCTTTTGTATCTGAAAATAGTTAGAGTATTGACCTAAGAATTTTACTCTAGCTTGAGGAGAGTGATATATCTTATATATAAGAAATTGACTCGACACCTCTTTATTTACACAACGTTGTTTTTTTAAAAACGCGTGTAAAAAAGCGCGTTGTATGTACTAACAGCGAACTTTACCAATGTAAATGAAAAGCGTTATTAAGCGTTTTTTTATGCGGTTTTTGGCACGTAAAATGCGCAAATAAAGAGTCAAATACACGCCGTGTGAAATTGTCAATTGAAGAGTCATTCACTTCACTTTCATTATTCTTCGTGTATGTGCACACACAAAATCAAAAACGTCTGAAAATACGAAGCTGTTTTCAAGGGAAAACTGCTCCTGATTTTCAGACTTTTTTTTAGCAACTCCACCTCGGAACAGAACGCCGTATTTCCCATTGAAATCAACGGGCAGATGTTTGTAGTCGTTCTGCCTCCGATTTTCCAAAACAAACTGAAATCATTTAGAGGGAAAAAATAAAAATAACAAAACTACAATAATGTGGTTGCTAAGTGTGAACACCCTCTTATAATTGGGGATGTGGTTGTGTTCAGAACTAACCAATCACATTTAAACTCTTGTTAAATAGTAGTGAGTACACAGCTGCCATTATTTAAAGTGATTCTGAGTAACCCCATACAAAGTTCAGCTGTTCTATTAGGATTTTCCTGACATTTTCTATGTTGCATGTGACAGCAAAAGCCATGGTCCGTAAAGAGCTTACATCACATTAAAGGCATCAGTCAGGAGAAGGGTACCAAAAGATTTTACAAGGCATTACATATACCATGGAACACAGTAAAGACGGTCATCAAAAAGTGGATTACATTTGGCACAACAGTGACATTAGCAAGAACTGGACGTCCCTCAAAACTTGATGAAAAGACAAGATGAAAATTGGTCCGGGAAGCTACCAAGAGGCCTACAGCAACATTAAAGGAGCTGCAGGACTTTGTCAGGTACTGGTTGTGTAGTGTATGTGACAACAATCTCCCGTATTCTTCATATGTCTGGGCTGTGGGTTAGGGTGGCAAGACGGAAGCCTTTTCTAGCAAAGGAAAACATCCAAGCCTGGCTATGTTTTGCAAATACCTACAAGTCTGCCAAAAGCATGTGGGGAAAACGTGTTATGGTCTGAGGAGGCCAAGGTTGAACTTTTTTGCCATAATTCCAAAATGTATGTTTGGTGTAAAGCCAACACTAGCATCACCAAAATAACACCATATTATAGTAAAGAAAGGAGGAGACCTCCAGCTCACTAGTAGTTGCGTCTCCAGACACCTCGCACGGATCCCCGCTACGGCCAGCGGTAGGTATATCAGGAAAAAGAAAGAGAAAATCCAGCACTGTGTTTGATTAAAAAGGAAAATTGTTCCCAATTTTATTGAAAAAATGGTTAAAAGTTACACGGAGACGCAGTCTCAAGGTGTATATATAGCGGGCTGGATGTTCCAAAAGAACACCATACCCACAGTGAAGCATGGTGTAGGCAACATTATGCTTCGGGCTATGTTTCTGCAGCTGGAACTGGGGCTTTAGTCAAGGTGGAAGGAATTATGAACAGTTCCAAATATCAGGCAATATTAGCACAAAACCTGCAGGCCTCTGCTAAAAAGCTGAAGATGAAGAGGAATTTTACCTTTCAGCACGACAACGACCCAAAGCATACCTCCGAATCAATAAAAGAATAGCTTCACCAGAAGAAGATCAAAGTTTTCGAATGGTCCAGCCAGAGCCCAGACCTGAATCCAAATTGAAAATCTGTGGGGGGACCTGAAGAGGGCTGTGCACAGGAGATGCCCTTGCAATCTGACAGATTTGGAGAGCTTTTGCAAGGAAGAGTAGGCAACAATTGCCAAGTCAAGATGTGCCATGCTGATAGACTTCTACCCAAAAAGACTGAATGCTGTCAAAGTCAAAGGGTAAATCAACAAAGTATTAGTTTAAGGGTGTGCATATTTATGCAACCACATTATTTTTGTTCTTTATTTATATTTTTTCACACTAAAAGATTTCAGTTTGTTTTTCAATACAATTGTACAGATTATAGGGGACTTTAAAGGGTGGAAAACGTTCTGAAATGATTCATCTTGGACTGATTTTGCAACATGACAAAAACTTTAACATGGGTGTGTAGACTTTTTATATCCACTGTATATAAAGCACCAGAACCAAGCTCAGTTCATAAATACAACATTAGAACTAAGCTCAGTACATAAATACAACAGCAGAACCATGGTCAGTACATACATACAGCACCAGAACCAAGCTCAGTACATAAATACAACACCAGAAACAAGCTTGTCTATATACACAGCGCCAGAACAAAGCTCAGTATATATGTACAAGAGAACCAAGCTCAGTACATATATACAGCACCAGAACCAAGCGCTCTACATATATACAAGAGAACCAAGCTTAGTACATATATGCAACAAGAGAACCAAGCTCAGTAACTATATATATATATATATATATATATATATATAACAACAAGACAACAAAGCTCAGTACATATATACAGCATCAGAACCAAGCTCAGTACATATATACAACACCAGAACCAAGCTCTGTACATAAATACAGCACCAGCACGAATACAGCTCAATTTAGTGCAACCCCTGCCATATAGGTTTGTACAGTGTAAAACTACAGCTCACAGCATGGCATGAGCAATGGTAAGGATATGCTCGGAGTTGCTGTTTCACAAAAAAAATTCATACCATCCAACATCTCGCTGCAGATCATACAGTGACTACAGTACTGATTAGAGGCGGAATAAACATTTACATTAAGTGGCTCACAGGTGACCTCTTCTCAGGTTCTAGTTGTTCCTTATCTCCATCCTATCCAGACCTCTATTATGACTTTTCCCGGCCACCATACTCTGCACCTCTAATTATAATAGCACCATACACTGTGTCCTTGATTATAATATACATACATTTTGTCCCCGACACACAGTGCCATATAGCCCCCCTGTAAATAGTGCCCCTCATATAGACCCACTGTAGATAGTGCCCCATATTAAGCCCCCTGTAGATAGTGCCCCTGTAGATAGAACACCCTGTAGATGGAGCCCCCCCCCCCCTGTAGATAATGTCACTCACACTTTTAAGAGAAAAGAGTAAGAAAACTTTGATAACTCACCTGATCCCGTTCCCGCACTGTCCTCTTGCAATGCAGTCCTGCTCTCTTCTGCTGGGGCTTAATGACGCAAGTGGCGCGATGACGCTTGCATCGTTGAAAGGTGCTGATTGGCAGCGCTTATACATGCAATTTATATCTGCATCCTATAGACGCAGATACAATTATAGTGCAGGAGGGAGTGAGGTGAGAAACTCATCTGTGTGGCATTATCTACTAGGTGCACTGTGGCACTATCTACATGGGCTGTGTGTGTGGCACTATTTACAGGGGAGCACCTTCTACAAAGGGCTGTGAGTATGGCACTATCTACGCTGGTTTTACGCTATTGGTAGTGGTCAACACATATGGCCTAGCCCTTTTTTTAATTAGAGCTTGTAATATAAATGGCTCGGGTAGTAGATACTTCTAGCGTAAAAACTAGAGGGTAACAGGAGCGTGGTGAAAATAATTTGGTGTGAAAAGTTTGCGTTTTGAAACGCCAACTTTAAAAATCCTGTGTTTGCCCATGTTTGCGGAGCAGTTGCTAGGGCAGACTAGAATGACGAGTCTTTCGGCGTAACAGCTGCTCGGGGACGGGGGAAAACCTAAGTAAAATAGATCACGGTGTTCCCTGGTGTACAGTTTGGCGCTTGAAAGGAGACAGCAGCGGACGATAAAGAGGAGACGAAGTCCACGCGATATACAGACTAGCAAACATAATGATATTGATGTATTTACTGCCTCTAAGCGGTGTTCTTCTTGGTGTGTAATAATTGTGAGAAATGTTGTGAATTATGTGTCTCCTTACAGATGGGATCTGTCATTCTTAGCATATTTTCATAACTAGTAATTCGTATTTCTTCCTATTTATTACTCTTTTTATCCTTGGCCGCAGTTTCTCAAACCTGTATCTTCGGCCTACAGTATAGGGCAATTGTAGCAGCCGAATTTCAGGTAACGATGGGTTATATTTAGCATTTGCCCAGTTATATCCATTTTTGGGAAAGCTGAGTGACAGCTAATATGGCCGCCACTAAGCTCCCATAGAGGTTGTCGCAAAGTTTCCCAGACCATAGTGATAAAGAGAGACATCACCTGCATATATACAACCAGAGAGATACTGGCCACCATAGTAGTTGTCAGCCAAAACAAGTGCAGAAATTTTTGTTTGTTTATTTGTGTGCAGAAATTCTGGGAAGAAAGCCACGCCCCATTAGCTACATCCGCCATATAAGCCACACCCCCTTAAGGCATACCCACCAGTGTCCCTAGGAAAAAAATTGAAATGTTGAGAACTATGCTTTAATAGTGTCAGTTATGTGTATATGGGAAAACATCCATATATTTGGAGTTTGTATCCTCACAAGATAACACTAGACCTGACAGAGACCAAAACACTATTATTGTACATTAAAGGGTCCTATTTATACTTTTTTCTGGCGAACTGTAAGACATGCAAGTCAAGATTTTATGCATAGAAACAAGCAAATGCAATAATCCATAAATTCCTGATGTAACATATGGTTGGGTGTCACCTGTATATAAATTTGTGAGATATATTTGCAAAATGACTAATCCTTTGAATTGCAATATTGAACATTATACGCAGTCTAGTGCAGTAGCTCCCCCTCAGTGAGTAAACGTAGATACAGCTGCCGGAGCATGTAATAACTGGGGCAAGCTGTCCTGTAGAGTCACTGCAGTGGGAATGTAGTGTTACATATCAACACTTTCCAAGAGCTAGAATTCTTTTTTATTTTTCTGTTCATGTAGCCGTATGAGGGATTGTTTTTTGCGGAAAGTGTTCTTTTAAAAAAAAAAGTTAACTTTTATTTATTTTTTTTAGGAGGGAAGTAGTGTGAAAAAAGAAGCCACTCTCCCTTGGTTTTTTTTATTTTTATATCATACATTGAGCAGTTTAAATAATGTGTTAACTTTATTAAACGGGTTGTGCTGATTGCGACAATACCATATGTGTATTCTTATTTTTTTTTACACTCACAACACACAACCACTTTTTATGGAAAAAAAAAAATTATTGTCGTTTTTCTTTTTTACTGTGCACATTCTTCTCTTTTTTTTTAAACTCTTTTATTTAACTTTTTTTTTTTTAGTCCCAATAGGGGACTTCACAATGCGATCTTCTGATCGCGGATAGAATACTTTAGTATACTTAGTATACCAAAGAGTTATTGCCGGTCAGTAGTAAACGGACAGACAATCTATTAGCCCATATAGCCATACCAGGCCTGGGGGGCCTTTGTTAGGTCCCTGGCTACCATACAAACCAATGTGGTGCACAGAGATCACGTCGTTGGACGCCAATGGGTTGAAAAAGGGAGCCCACTTCCTCTGTCTAAACACAAAGATGCCGAGGTTGCTGTTGTCTGCGGCATCTATGAGGTTAAACGACTGGGATCGGAGTAATCTCTGCCAGTAAACACCAGTCTGACGCAGTTGATCGTATGGACACAGCTTCTGTGCCTGCACAATCACCATGACATAACTGTACGTCTTGGTGGCTCAATGTAAACCATTCCATGATGTACAGTTACGTCATGGAGGCTTAACAGGTTAAAGGGTTTGTCTCAGAAAGAAAGGCTCTATAAGGGGTACACTGCATGGGACCACCCCCTCTATGAGCCAGAACATGAGGTGGCAAGTAATGGTACATGTATAGTGAGATGCAGTTAGAGAAGATAGACCTGCAGCGTTCAGCTGACTGCTGCATTTTTTTTTTTTTTTTTAAAAAGGGGTTGTTTTTATGGAACGGCCCCTTTTCAAAAGTGTGATCATGCACGGTTTGTCTAAAGCTTTATTGCACCTCTGGTCCATTACATCAAATATTGTTGTTTCTTAAATGGGAATTCCCCAATATTTTTACAGAGAGGAATTTAAAGTGTATCCCCTGGTTTTCCTGTTGTTTATATAGCGGATTTAAATTCAAGACCCCAGTGCTGCAAGACAACAGTACTAACCACTAAGGGCCTGTTCACACCAGCGTTGTCTTTCCGTTGAGGGGTTCCGTCTAAACTTTCCGTCAAGGGAACCCCTCGACGGAAAGGCAAACAAACCATAGCTTCCGTTTGCATCACCATTGATCTCTATAGTGAAGGATACTTTGCTAATGGTTTCCGTTTGTCGACCATTGTGAAAGGGTTCCGTATTTTTTATGGCATCAATAGTGCAATTGACTGCAAAGCTCCGACTAAACCCCTCAACGGAAAGATAACTCTGATGTGAACAGGCCCTAAGCCATCGTGTCTCCACTGAGAGCCATTAGGAGATTTGCAGTCCTGATCCTCCTGTAATATTCTGCAAGTCAGAGGTCATTCACAGGCAAATTCTGCTCAACTAATGATTTCTCAAATCATGAGGTTACTCACTTGTGTGTTTTTCTGGATTAGTGGGTCACAACTAACATAGACAATACATTATGAAGGTTTCCCTTTCTCCAGCGCAACCTCATATGATGTTTTTCTCTATTTTGCAGCTCTGGATCATGTCAGCTTTTGGAGATCATCCTCAGTATGTAAATGGTCTGGAGCGTGAATACTACGGCTTTTCAGTTTGGTTTTCTATTCTCAACTTTGGGCTCCCTCTATCAGTCTTTTACAGGATGCACAGTGTTGGCGGGCTAATGGAAGTCTATGTCACTGCTTAACATGGTCTACAAACTTCTGCTGCATTAGGAAATGTGAACCATAAAGAACTTTTGGAATAACCATCATTACTACAATCCACGATTGTGTAGCATTTAAAGAATTCATAAACTGAAGACAATACTATGGGGAAGCTTCTATTGCTTATCATGAGGTTAACAATGGTCACATTTTGTGTTGGGGTACTAACTGGCATTGACATGAGTAGGCATTATTCCTGCCAGACTGTTCAAGGGTTACCAAGTTTTCGGATCACAATGCCCCATGGAACATGCCAAAACCCAAATGATAACTGGATAAAGTTATCAGTTTAGAGGTAGATTGCCAGACAGTATGTCCCATTACATTTATGTATGATTCGTGGTAGCATTAATTGAACACATTGCCTTACATGTAGCCCCAGAAACAGCACCATTCTGGTCAATAGGTTGGTCTGGTATTGCAGCAAAGTCCCAATTCACTTGAGCTGCATACCACACACACACACACACACACACACACTTCATCTGTGGACAACCCCTTTTAAGTTTTACTGCATGCAGGTAAGTTCTATGTTGCTTTATACAATAGGAAGTTGTCTTTTTTAAAGGGTGTCTGTCACCAGAAATTGGCCTATCGAAGCAGCAGCAGCACAGTAATATAATGTAGCCTCACCTGAATATAAGTCGGTTTTCATAACTTTATTCATCACATGCAAATTAGCTTTTTGGAGCAACGAGGGCGTCACCGTTGCTCCAAACTGCTCTACCTTCTATCCCCAATCCAGCCCTCCCTCCTTTGATTGACAGGGACAGGCAGTGTAAAAGCCGTGATCACGCCTGGCCCCGTATTGTCCAGGGAGCGCCCGCGCCTCGGCTTCTAAATCGGCACATGCGCAGTACAGCACTGAAGTTTCACCGATCAAAACGACTCTACTGCGCATGCGACGATTACGAAGCCAAGGTGCGGGCATGCTCATGAGAATGCGTGGCCCAGGCGTGATCACGTCTTCTCCTCTGACTGGCCCTGTCAATCAAATAAGGAAGGGATGCCAAGGGTTAGTTTTCAACAATGATTTTTTTGCAAAGACCATCCTTTCTTCTTCTGGTGAGAAATAAAAATAAAAAAAGTGTTGTATTAAAGAGGTATTTTTTGAAAGATTACGTAGTGTATATGCTTTAAAAGTGTATCTCTTGCTTCCTTTTTATAAACGAATATAATGCCATATTTAACTAGCACACCATTTTCATAATATATATTTCAGCACTTGATTTTGGGGACCAGGGATATAACAGCTCAAGCTGCCCAGTGTCCATGATGCACGCTGTATATAAAGAGACAGAGCTTCATGCTAGATTACTATATTCAGTACAGAGTCTACCTATTCATAACTTTGTCAGGAGAAAACGGCTCCGTAATTTCAGACGTAATTGCTCGTACTCGCATTTTGTGAGGAGTCATTGACGGCCGTAATTTAGAGCTGTTCTTCATTGAATTCAATGGAAAACGGCTCAAATTACGTCCAAAGAAGTGTCCTGCACTTCTTTGACGAGGCAGTCATTTTACGCGTCGTCGTTTGACAGCTGTCAAACGACGACGCGTAAATTACAGGTCGTCGGCACAGTACGTCGGCAAACCCATTCAAATGAATGGGCAGATGTTTGCCGACGTATTGTAGCCCTATTTTCAGACGTAAAACGAGACATAATACGCCTCGTTTACGCCTGAAAATAGGTCGTGTGAACCCAGAATTACAGCTAATCGCTGGGTAAAGTGGCTTCTGGATATACAGACATGTCCTCCCTTAAAGGGGTATTCCCAACTCAGCAATCATGTTTAAAATGTTAGATAATATCAATATCTGTATTTTAGTAAATACATTCATGTTTCAAATCTGTGCTGTTTTGCAGATCTGAATTATTCTCCAGCCAGGCTTCCCTTCATTGGTCGAAACCTGTTTCTTATAGTTACAACCACCGCCATGATTAAGCAGCGAGGGCCGAGCTGGCGCCGTTCTACCTCTTTATTTTGCAGTGAGGATAGCCGGGATCTCGGGAACGTGAATGCTAGAGCATGCGCAGTAGCTCCCTGCCCGACCACCTCTCGAGTTCTATTCAAGTCTATAGGACGGCCCCAGGCATGCGCAGTAGCCCTGGAGCCGTCCTGTACTCGGCACATCAGTAAAGGCCAGCCGAGTCCCTTATCAGAACTGGTGTGTAACATTGTCTGTTACATACTTATGCTACACAGCAGCATGGACTGGCCGCTGTCCGTGGTGTAAGCTGCACATAAATCATTTGTATGAGACAGCGTCCTGCTCGGTATCCTGTACTCTCATCTGCTGTAAGGAAGCCAGCCTTGTACCAGTGCGGGCTGCTGTACTGCCGACAGGAGCACAGGAGACAGAGCAGGACGCGGTCTTATACAGTTAGTTTATGTGCAACTTTCACCACGGACCCTACAGTCAGCGGCTCTTCCAGGACAGGGATTCCCGGTCAGAGTGTCGAAAACTACACTCCTTGAAGGAGTCCCAATAGAAATAGCTACAGGGAGGGGGGAGGGTGTAGCAAAAACGACATGATCTAACAACGTCAGGAGAGCGCACTAACATCAAGCCGCTCACGCCCATTTTAGGAAATATAACCAGCACTAGCTGCATTATCTAGTTAAGAAAAAAAAAGGTGTTAGGAAATGAAAATTAACATTTTTTTTAGGCCTCATGCACACTTCCATCACCGTTTTCTCTGATCCGTGTCCCCGTTTTGGTTTCCGTGTGTACTCCGTGTCCGTTCCATGTTTCCGTTTTAAACTAATGTTGTGCTTCCATTTAGCTTCCGTGTTTCCGTTAAGAAAACGGAATGTATTGAACTTTATTTGAACTCATCACATGTCCCAGTCTGTGAACTTTGGCACACCCTACCATTGCTAGGGCAACGGATGCATCAAAAATGGACGGCACACGGAAGCCTTCCGCGTGCCGTCCGTTTTTTGACGGGCCCATTGACTTCTATGGACCCCACGGTCACGGAATCACTGACCAAAGTAGGACATGCTCTACTTTTGACGCAACGGAACAACGTTAAGGCCCCATGCCCACTTCATTTTTGTCGTTCAGGGTGCGATCCGTTGTTGTCACGGATAGCACCCTGAACCCATTCATTTCAATGCGGCCATGCCCACTTCCGTTGTTTTAACGGAACCGTGCAGCCGTTCCTCCAAAAGTAGGGCAGGTCCTACTGCTGCCCATTTTTGACGGAACAGTCTCGGGCTTCTAATTGAATTTGTTCTGTGAAACAACGGGCCTGTTTAGGATGAATTAAAAAAATTTAAAAAAATAACCACTTGTCTACTTTGGAATAACCCTTTAACTTACCTCTAAATCCCGAGATGTTTAGCGTGAGATGTTAAATAAATATGTAAAAAGAACAAAACTTTTACAGAAAGCGTAAACTGGCACTGCTCACATACATCTGTGATCTTATTCGTGCTGGAAACGGTGGTACCACAAATGCTGCTTCACAAGTGGTGCTCAGAATAAAGAGTAAAGTCCAATGTACTCCAAAAGTAAAATAGTCTAAGTCACTCACCGGTGTAGTTAATAGCAGACTTTAATATAGTACATCACAGCAGACATTACGACAGGATACAAATATACACAAGTCGGCCCACTTCTGTGTATTTCTATCCCGCCTCAATGTCTTCTGTGAAGCACTATATTAAAAGTTTGCCATTAAATACACCAGTGACTGCTGTGGACTTCTGTTTTGATGTAAAAAAAAAAGTATACCTCCAATGAATGCCATCTATCGCCCATAGGTTTCCTGACTGGTTGTAATGGATGCCTCTGACGTAACTGAACGCAAATCAAGAAAAGTTAAGGGTGGCCACATCTGTACATTTCCAGAATGGGGGACCAAGTAAGGCCGTTCTGGCTCATAGATGGGGTCCTGAGCGAGGGATTCTTTCCTCCAGGATATCCATATGGCTTACAGGGCATATGGATAGGAGTTGTTGATATGAGATAAACTCTTTAAAAGGGAACATGTAATTGACTCACTGACGGCAGCATAACGTAGTCACAGACACGCTGATTTCAGCGGTCTGTCACTCATTTGCTAAAGATAAGCGGTTTATGAGAACGAGGAGCCCAGCCAGAGAGGAGTTTGGCGTATTACTTTGCATAGGAAGACATCTGTCCATCAGCAGTGAGTGGGCGGATCATGGCTGGAGCCAGCGGCCCCTCATTAATACGCTGGACTTATCTCTGGCAGGGCTGACTGGGATCTGCAGGTAAGTTCTCATAAACGACTTAACTTAAGCAAATGAGTGATAGACCGCTGAAATCAGTGAGAGCAGCATAATGTTAACCCCTTAAGGACACAGCCTGTTTTGGCCTTAAGGACAGACAATTTTTTCAAACCCGACGTGTCACTTTATGTGGTAATAACTCTCGAATGCTTTTATGTACCTCAGGGATTCTGAGATTGTTTTCCTGTGACACATTGTACTTTGTTAGTGGTAAAATTTGGTCGATACATTCAGTGTTTATTTGTGAAAAACAACAAAATTCAGAGAAACTTTGGAAAAATAAGCATTTTCCGAAATTTAAATGTATTTGCTTATAAGACAGATAGTAATACCACACAAAATAGTTACTAGTAAACATTTCCCATATGTCTACTTTGTTTGCATCGTTTTTTTTAAAAGTCATTTTATCTTTCTAGGATGTTACAAGGCTTAGAACTTAAGCAGCAATTTGTCACATTTTCAATAAAATTTGAAAAGCCTATTTTTTCTGAGACTAGTTCAGTCCTGAAGTGGCTTTTGTGGGTCTTATATATTAGAAAGTCCCAAAAAATCACCCCATTTTAAAAACTGCACTCCTCAAAGTATTCAAAACAGCATTCAGAAAGTTTCTTAACCCTTTATGCGTTTTACAGAAATGAAAGCAAAGTAGGGGAGAAATGTACCATTTTTATTTTTTTTTGCCCAAATTAATTTGTAATAAAAAAAATTCTGTAACAAAGAAGGTTTTACCAGAGAAACACAACTCAATATTTATTGCCCAGATTCTGCAGTTTTTAGAAATATTGCACATGTGGTCCTAGTGTCCTAATGGACTGAAGCACTGGCCTCAGAAGCAAAAGGAGCACCTAGTGGATGTTGGGGCCTCTTTTTTTTTTTTTTTAGAATAGATTTTAGACAGCATGTCAGGTTTGAAGAGGTCTTGTGGTGCCAAAACAGTGGAAACACTCCAAAATTTACCCCATTTTGAAAACTACACCGCATTTTGACCACACAGGTTTTTTGCTAAACTTATTGGAATTGCCGGTAGTCTGTAGAAATGAAAAGCTACTGTTTTCTGAAACAACTTCGAAATGTTTATTTTTTACAAGGAATAAAGGAGAAAAAGCACCCCAACATTTATAAAGCAATTTCTCCAGATTCCGGCAATAGCTCAAATATGGTAATAAACTGCTGTTTGGACATACGGCAAGGCTTAGGGTATGTTTACACGCAGTGACCAAAAACTTCTGAAAATACGGAGCTGTTTTCAGGCGAAAAGAGCTCCTAATTTTCAGACGTTTTTGTAGCAATTCGCGTTTTTCGCGCCGTATTTTACGGCTGTTTTTGGAGCTATTTTTCAATGGAGTCAATGAAAAACGTCTCCAAAAACGTTCCAAGAAGTGTCCTGCACTTCTTTTGACAAGCCGTCATTTGAATGCGCCGTATTTTGACAGCGATGTGGGAACAGAACATCGTAAAACCCATTGCATGTAATGGGCAGTTGTTTGTAGGCGTATTAGGGGCATTTTTTCAGGCGTAATTCGAGGCGCAAAACGCCCGAATTGTGTCTGAAAACACTGCATGTGAACATACCCTTAGAAAGGAAGGAGCACCATTTGACTTTGAGTTCAAGTTTTTGCGGCACCATGTCACATTTGCCCCTAAAGGGCCAAAACAGTGCAAACCCCGCAAAAGTGACCCGATTTGGGAAACTACACCCTTCAAGGAACTTATCTAGCGGTATAGTGAGCAATTTGATCCTACTGTTTTTTTGCTGAATTTATCGGAATTAGGCAGTGAAAATGAAAATCAAAATTTTTTTCCAACTATGTCGTCGAATTTTTACATTTTCACAAGGAATAAAGGAGGAAAAGCATCTCAACACTTGTAAAGAAATTTCTCCAAAGTACGGCAATACCAAATATGTTGTCACAAACTGCTGTTTGGACACACCGCAGGGCTCAAGATGGCAGGAGTGCTACTTGAAATGCACATTTTGCTCGTTTTTGGGGGCCATGTCGCATTTGCCCCTGAGGTACTAGTACAGTAAAAACCCCTGAAAATTACTCCATTTTGGAAACTATACCCCTCAGTGTATTCATCTAAGGGTGTAGTGAGCATTTTGACCCCACAGGTGTTTCATAGATTGTATAAGGGTATGTTCACACGCAGTGGCAAAATACGTCTGAAATTACGGAGATCTTTTCAGGCGAAAACAGCTCCTGAATTTCAGAAGTTTTTGCAAGTACTCGCGTTTTTTGGGGCGTCTTTTACGGACGTTATTGGAGCTGTTTTTCAATGGAGTCAATGAAAAACGGTCCAAAAACGTCCCAAGAAGTGACATGCACTTCTTTGACGCGGGCGTATTTTTACGCTCCGTCTTTTGACAGCGACGCGTAAAATTACACCTCGTCTGAACATCGTAAAAACCATTGCAAGCAATGGGCAGATGTTTGCAGACATAATGGAGCCGTCTTTTCAAGCGTAATTCGAGGCGTAAAACGCCCGAATTACATCTGAAAATAGGCCGTGTGAACATACCCTTATAGTTAGGCAGTGAAAATTAGAAAATATTTTTTCCCCAAAAATATGTCGTATTTGCACAAGGGGTATTAGGAGAAAAAACACCACACAATTTGTTACCCAACTTCTCCAGAGTACGGCAATACCTCATGTGTGGCCCTAAACTGCTGTTTGGGCACATGGCAGGGCTCAAAGTGGAAGGAGCGCCATTTGGCTTTTAGAGCACAGATTTTGCTTGTCTGTTGTACGGGCGCCATGTCGCATTTTCAGAGCTCCCTTAGGTACCAGAGTAGAGTGGAAAACTCTGAGAAGTGACCCCATTTTGTAAACTACGCCCCTCAAGGCCTTTATCATTTGCATGGACATATGACAAGGCTTAGGAGTGAAAGAGCAAATGCGCATGTGAGGCCTATTTTGGTGATTTTTGCAGCACTGGCCCACAATTGCAGGGCTCCGCGGTCAACAAACCAGCCAAAGTAGTGACACTCATTTTGCAAACCGCACACCTCAAGGCATTTTATAAGGGGTGTAGTGAGCATTTTGACACGGATATGCCATTTTAGTGCACAATATGTTTTGCTCAGTTTGTGCCACTGAAGACAGACAAATACCTCAAACTGTTAAGCGGGTTCTCCCAGGTATGGTGATGCAATATATGTTGAAATAAACTGCTTTTTGAGCACGCTGTGGGTTCACAAGGGAGGGAACGCCATTTGGCTTTTGGAACGCAGATTTTGCTTGGTAATAGTTCAGTTTGGATTTTACTGGTATTTCAGTTTATAATGTGGGGGCATATGTAATCTGTGCGGAGAACATCAGGGCATAATAAGAGGGTGTAATAATGCAGTAGATAAATAATAATCTGCACGTGTGGCCAATGTCGCACTGATAAATGGGCCAAATCTTATCCGCTGTTGGAACACTATACATTTTGCATCACCAGGTTCTGAGACAGAATTTTTAATTTTTTTTTCTCCAACGGAGCTGTGTGAGGGCTTATTTGTTGCGGGACAATCTGTAGTTTTCATTGGTACCATTTTGGGGTACAAGCGATTTTTTTTTGATCACTTTATTTCATTTTTTTGGCAAGCCAGGTGACCAAAAACCAGCAATTCTGACAATATGTTTTATTCTTTTTCTTTTACGGCGTTCACCAAGCAGTTTAAATGACATATTTACTATACTCTGCAGGTCGATACGATATCAGCAATACTATATGTATATAGTTTTATGTTTTGCAGCATTTGCATAATAAAATCACTTTTTATTTATTTTTAAATCATTTATTTTTGGTGCCACCATATTCTGAGAGCCATAACTTTTTTATTTTTCTATCAAAAATGCTGTGGGTGGTCTTGTTTTTTGCGGGACGGGCTGAAGTTTTTAATAGTATAATTTTGGACTACATGTTAAAGGGGGAGGGGTGATAACGGGATTCACTGGTTAGTGGCACCCACTATTACTACCGCCTTTATAATTAGGGTCACTAGGGTTATGCCTAGTTCCCCTACCTTTTCCTTATACTAACGTCGATCTAATTGCTTTAGCGGCTACTCAAGGGAATAAGACCGTATAGTGAATAAAGGTAATATTTATTAACATACAGTAATCACTCTCATATGTATAATACAGTAACTAATCACCTTACAGTATAAACACGGTATCAAGATATTATACCGCCACCCACTTACATAAACATACACAGAATACAGTTACGTTACAACACAATAAACATAAGTTACTTGTGATTCTCACACGCTCTCTATCTCTATCCCACTCCCTCCTAATATAACTTTCCCTATACACTAAGGGTTAATACGGGATAAGGAGGAACAAGGGGAATGGGTTACTGTGTAAAACAGACAGCAAGGGTTAACTCAGGGACTCTGGGACAGCAAGGGTTAACTCAGGGACTCTGGGACAGCAAGGGTTAACTCAGGGACTCTGGGACAGCAAGGGTTAACTCAGGGACTCTGGGACAGCAAGGGTTAACTCTGGGACTCTGGGACAGCAAGGGTTAACTCAGGGACTCTGGGACAGCAAGGGTTAACTCAGGGACTCTGGGACAGCAAGGGTTAACTCAGGGACTCTGGGACAGCAAGGGTTAACTCAGGGACTCTGGGACAGCAAGGGTTAACTCAGGGACTCTGGGACAGCAAGGGTTAACTCAGGGACTCTGGGACAGCAAGGGTTAACTCTGGGACTCTGGGACAGCAAGGGTTAACTCAGGGACTCTGGGACAGCAAGGGTTAACTCAGGGACTCTGGGACAGCAAGGGTTAACTCTGGGACTCTGGGACAGCAAGGGTTAACTTGGGGGGAGCAAGGGGTTAACTTACTCAGGGAGAGCAAGGGGTTAACTCAGGGACTCAGGGAAGCAAGGGGTTAACTCAGGGAAGCAAGGGTTATAGCAGGAGAGACAGGGTTAAGTGTAGCTGCTGCTACACTTGATACTTAGCGTGACTTTGTGGAGCAGCAGAGACAGCAGCAGGAACCCAGGTCTTTGGAGGAGAGAGAGAGAGTTGAGCCGTCGTGATGTGTGTGTGAGGCAGGCAGGCAGGCAGCTCTCAGCTGATCTTCTTCAGCTTCGGCTCCTGATCTAGGCTCCTGAGCGTACCGATGCAGGGCTATTTAACCCTGTCGGTACGCTTGCAGCGGGGAGTGTGGCGCTTGCCCCAGGCTAGCATGGGTCGGCATGGTGATAATGTATCACCAGCCGACTCATGAGAGCCCGCACGAGACAGTCCGTGCGCGCGGGAGACTTGAAATGGAGACAGGGGATAACTATCCCTTGTCTCCATGGTTTCCTAACAAAGCAGGGACATGCTAATTGTCCTGCTTTGCTTCCAACCGTATTAATGACTAGGGCTGTTGTAGTTACAGCCCTGGCTCATGATACAGTATATGTACTATACATACACATATATATTATATATATATACATATATGTATACATACATATATACACACATACTGTATACATACATACTAATATATATATATATACATACATACACATATATACATACATATATATATACATATATACATATACACACATATATGGACACTTCCCTTTACAATCCCCCTGTTGTCGGGGACTCGACAATGCAATTTGGGGAAGTGTTTGTGGGGTTCTATTTACCCCCTCAACCTCCCCGGTTACTGGTAATGGTCTGAGATGGAAGGAAGTATACTATTAGACCTAGATATTCGACATCAGCTATCTCCTCAAGGACACCTTCCCGCCAGTCCTCTGACTCTGGAGTCTAGTGTCCAAAGAAACGAAACCTCAAAGTTCACAGAATGAAGATGAAATTAAATCTCCTAGTCCATAGAACGAAGTTGAGATAAAACTCACAGTCCATAGAACGAAGCCTCGAAGCTCATCAGACGAAGTTGAAATGAAACCTTCATAGTCTATAGAACGAAGAAACCTTCATAGTCCATAGAACGAAGCCTCGAAGCTCATCAGTCGAAGTTGAAATGAAACCTTCATAGTCCATAGAACGAAGCCTCGAAGCTCATCAGACGAAGTTGAAAATAAACTCACAGTCCATAGAACGAAGCCTCAAAGCTCATCAAACGAACAAAGCTCATTTGAAAATCTCAAAGTCCATGAACCGCAGATTTCTTGTTCTTTCTTGCTTGGAGTTTCTTCCTCTTAAGTGGCGTCAGCAGGTCTTTCCAGTGGCCGATCCAATTTTAGCATGCCGACCCGTGTAAGGCTACTTGTGCCCTCATATGGTCAGCCTTGGAATGGCTTAGCCCGCCTTTCAACAACCTTTTGTACGTGATCCATTACTTTTCCAACTTTTCCCAGCATCTTGATTGAAGACGAAACAATCTTTGTGGGCCGATATCCAGGTCTTCATCATGGCAGGTTATCATCCCCGAGGAGGAGGTGAGGTCTTGGTACCCAGGAATCTACTGTGGGGTGGAGTATCGCCTTCCATTTCCCCTCTGACATTCAATCCATCATCATATTGACCATACCAGTTCTCAGGTTGAGGTGGCAAATACCTACAAGGGTGTGTGAATACCTTACCTGTCCCTAAGGGTACCTACACACTACCCAATCATACAAACAAAGTGAAAAATAACCAAACATACAAAAATATTCCCCCACCAACCATAGGTATATGTACATATAGAGATCCATGCTTAAACAGCATCTCACACTACTCCTCCATAAACACGTGCAAGGTACACATGCAAATGGGGTGACAACAGGCTGTAAATATATGCCCGCCTCCATGTACATACTCACTCGCTGTGGGACGGGCACGTCCTCACTGAGTATGCCTATGTTGCGGACACATATCAACACCTAGAATGTCTATATGTACACCTTGAAAATTTTGTACGACCCATTGATTAAGATTTACACTTTACAAATATATATATACACATACAATAATAAACAATTCTGGGTCGCAGGACTGTATCACTATGTCCTTAGACCCCGTCTACGAATGTATTCGTGGCTTTCTGCTTGACCTCGTTGTATTTGGTCAACCAGTCCTTTCATTCGTCGGTACACGCAGCGTACATAGTCGCCACAAGAGTGAGAAGGATTATCACTGGGTGGATGAGCAAGTTTGAAGAAGGAAGTGGCCTTGGGACTATATCCGAACAAGCTCTCCCACCAAGACACTTCCGCGTCCGCGTCAAGGTTGTTCACAATTCCTGTGATCTTTTTAGTGTCATGTTCCAACTGAATAGTGGCTCGGTGTTGGGAATCTTTCAGTTTCTCCACGACATCCTCTTCCTCATTGAAGTCTAGCAGGAGATTTCTTAGTTCGATGCCAAACCCAAGAGGAATCATCTGGAGTCTCACAGGGGTGTCTGGACGGATGTTGAGCCTTTTTTCAGGTGTCACCGGAGTTCTTCCCTTCTGATCTGACACATCAACGCCTAATACGGGATTAAGGGTACAGTATGCTCCTGGGAGGTGTATGCCTCTTTCGGTGCAGTTAGTCGCGTGGCATTCTGCATTAGATACCAGCACCAATATCCTTGACCCATGTCTTGAGGAGGGCATTGGATTAGTCTTCATATCACAGGACCCCTCGGTATCCCAACACTGGTGTAGGTCAGGATATCCGAGGGGAGCTGTGGATGAAGCACTGTTTTTGTGGTTCCTCACAATTCTCAGGTTTGTAGAACTATATCCCTGTCTTACCAAACCCATTATCTTAAAATCAAGATATGGGTGTAATGCCAGGGTTACCTCCCCCTGTCCAAAGATTCCTAACTCCAGTTAAACACAAAAGAATCAGCCATACTGTTATTCACTGTATTTAATTGCACTCGCATTAGGCCTCAGATGAAGTTGTGTTACCTGTCTGAACCCCCCCAGGTCTAGGTGCACAGAATAACATAAAACACTACACCGTGAACTTATGTTACCTGTTCGCACCGCCCAACCTGAGTTCACAGTATAATAACAACTTCAACATTATCCTAATAGAGAGCAATTAAAATATTGGGTGCAAATACACCACTATCCAATGGTTGATTCTCCAGTTGTTTTCCTGGAGTGGTTTTCTAATTATGCATTATAAATACAGGCAACACCCATATAGTATAAATACATATTACTGATAACCAGGGATATACCACAATAGAATATGTGAAAGAACCACAAAATAAAAACACAAATGAAAACAAACGGACAACTGGGGACAAACACAACAGATCTGACACATCAACGCCTAATACGGGATTAAGGGTACAGTATGCTTCTGGGAGGAGTATGCCTCTTTCAGAGCAGTTAGTCGCGTGGCATTCTGCATTAGATACCAGCACCAATATCCTTGACCCATGTCTTGAGGAGGGCATTGGATTAGTCTTCATATCACAGGACCCCTCGGTATCCCAACACTGGTGTAGGTCAGGATATCCGAGGGGAGCTGTGGATGAAGCACTGTTTTTGTGGTTCCTCACAATTCTCAGGTTTGTGGAACTATATCCCTGTCTTACCAAACCCATTATCTTAAAATCAAGATATGGGTGTAATGCTAGGGTTACCTCCCCCTGTCCTAACTCCAGTTAAACACAAAAGAATCAGCCATACTTTTATTCGCTGTATTTAATTGCACTCGCATTAGGCCTCAGATGAAGTTGTGTTACCTGACTGAGCCCCCCCAGGTCTAGGTGCACAGAATAACATAAAACACTACACCGTGAACTTATGTTACCTGTCCGCACCGCCCAACCTGAGTTCACAGTATAATAACAACTTCAACGTTATCCTAATAGAGAGCAATTAAAACATTGGGCGCAAATACACCCCTATCCAATGGTTGATTCTCCAGTTGTTTTCCTGGAGTGGTTGGTCATTTAGACCCTTGAGCACGTGGCGGAGCACATAAGGCTGTAAGGAGACTCTTGTGCAGCCATTTTGTCTAAATCCACGTTTTGTTCTGACGTGGCCATTTTCTATTGCAATTTCACTGGGCTTTCCATGGTTGCTTATGCCGTGGCAGTTCCTCGCAATATGTCCCATCTGACCACATTTAAAGCATTTAACAGGACCACATTTCTTAGTACTCAAAGACTCGCAGTACTTCGCAATGTGGCCTGATCCGGCACATGCAAAACATTTAACAGTACATGCTCTGCTGGACTTAGGGCAGTCAGCAGTGCATGATCTCTTAAAGTTCTGCATGGCTAGGGACGCACTTCTAAATATCGTACGCTTACATCTGCGTAACACTTTCGTAACAATGTTACCTTCAGGATTCCGGATGGGATCACGATTTGTGACATCTGATCCATCACTCTTATTACTCCCCCCTTTTTGCCCTGTAGAGGGCAAACTTACAGCAGAATCAGGCCTTGAAAAAGACAAGGCCGGTAACATTTTTGAGAAATCTTTTATGATGTTTTGCATACTGGCAACCAATTGTGACCTAGCAGCAAGCTCATCATTCAACTTGGCAATGATGGCATCCGTAGAGGCCGCCTTATCCTTAAACGCATTGATCACAGCATAAGACCCAGTCAGCTGTGCATCAATATCATCACCATGATTTCTCAAATCTATCACCTGCGATTCCAGCATGCTAATTTGCTGATCTCTACATTGGACATTCTCTGCCAGTTGTGTCTGCAAATCACAAACCTGCTTCACATTGTTGGCACAACAATGGCAGTGAAGATTTGGGGAATCACTCTTCATTTCTGAGTGATCAGGCTTCCACGTCTCCTCATACACACAGATTAATTTAGCGAGCATGTGGAGACGTTTGGAGGTTTTGTTAAGAACACTCCTCTTGCTAATACACAACTTATCATGTGTATAAGCCTCGTCCAGCAGAGTGGACCACAGCATTCCTGCTGACTTGTATGTCGTGGGTGTTACTGGATTAAATTTACTGTGTTTGGCGAGGTGTTTAAGTGTGGAGAAGTCCATACTCACTGTTGCAGAAGTCATCTCCGTCTGCGTTGTCCTCCTTGTCACCCGCTGTTTTGAAAAAGGTCCCTTTCTTCCGGAACGCCTTTTCCCGATCAGCTGGACTTCACCGGAAGAACGCCGACGTTGATACTTCTGCAAACTCTTTTGTATAAGTTGCTCGCTCGCCCGACAATTCGTCGCCGTAGAGCAGCATGCCGCAAAGCAAAATAAAAGACGTTAATACCTCAGAAAATAAAACAAAAAACAATAGGTTCGCTGATCAATTATATCCTGTATCAAGCCTTAAATAAAATTGTGTTACTCATCTGAACTTCAAAAAGGTCTAGGCGCACAGTATAACCCAACACTACACCGTGTATGTACGTTACCTGTCCACGCCTCGCCGCCTATCTGCAGTTCACGTTTTAACACAACTTTATTGTACAAAAGACAGAAACAATTGAAAGCAGTATGGGCTGGCTCGCCAATGTTAAAGGGGCTATATATAAAATATATATACATATATATACATATACATATATATACACATATAGCCTCCTGGCTGGCTCGCCAATGTAAAAGGGGGAGGGGTGATAACGGGATTCACTGGTTAGTGGCACCCACTATTACTACCGCCTTTATAATTAGGGTCACTAGGGTTATGCCTAGTTCCCCTACCTTTTCCTTATACTAACGTCGATCTAATTGCTTTAGCGGCTACTCAAGGGAATAAGACCGTATAGTGAATAAAGGTAATATTTATTAACATACAGTAATCACTCTCATATGTATAATACAGTAACTAATCACCTTACAGTATAAACACGGTATCAAGATATTATACCGCCACCCACTTACATAAACATACACAGAATACAGTTACGTTACAACACAATAAACATAAGTTACTTGTGATTCTCACACGCTCTCTATCTCTATCCCACTCCCTCCTAATATAACTTTCCCTATACACTAAGGGTTAATACGGGATAAGGAGGAACAAGGGGAATGGGTTACTGTGTAAAACAGACAGCAAGGGTTAACTCAGGGACTCTGGGACAGCAAGGGTTAACTCAGGGACTCTGGGACAGCAAGGGTTAACTCAGGGACTCTGGGACAGCAAGGGTTAACTCAGGGACTCTGGGACAGCAAGGGTTAACTCTGGGACTCTGGGACAGCAAGGGTTAACTCAGGGACTCTGGGACAGCAAGGGTTAACTCAGGGACTCTGGGACAGCAAGGGTTAACTCTGGGACAGCAAGGGTTAACTTGGGGGGAGCAAGGGGTTAACTTACTCAGGGAGAGCAAGGGGTTAACTCAGGGACTCAGGGAAGCAAGGGGTTAACTCAGGGAAGCAAGGGTTATAGCAGGAGAGACAGGGTTAAGTGTAGCTGCTGCTACACTTGATACTTAGCGTGACTTTGTGGAGCAGCAGAGACAGCAGCAGGAACCCAGGTCTTTGGAGGAGAGAGAGAGAGTTGAGCCGTCGTGATGTGTGTGTGAGGCAGGCAGGCAGGCAGCTCTCAGCTGATCTTCTTCAGCTTCGGCTCCTGAGCTCGGCTCCTGAGCGTACCGATGCAGGGCTATTTAACCCTGTCGGTACGCTTGCAGCGGGGAGTGTGGCGCTTGCCCCAGGCTAGCATGGGTCGGCATGGTGATAATGTATCACCAGCCGACTCATGAGAGCCCGCACGAGACAGTCCGTGCGCGCGGGAGACTTGAAATGGAGACAGGGGATAACTATCCCTTGTCTCCATGGTTTCCTAACAAAGCAGGGACATGCTAATTGTCCTGCTTTGCTTCCAACCGTATTAATGACTAGGGCTGTTGTAGTTACAGCCCTGGCTCATGATACAGTATATGTACTATACATACACATATATATTATATATATATACATATATGTATACATACATATATACACACATACTGTATACATACATACTAATATATATATATATACATAGATACACATATATACATACATATATATATACATATATACATATACACACATATATGGACACTTCCCTTTACACTACATGCAACTTTTTGATCACATTTTTTATTCTGTTTTGTTAAGGGTAGTGACCAAAATATAGCAATTCTGGAATTGTTTTTTATTTTTATTTTTTTACGGTGTTCACCATGCGGGTAAAATAGCATGATATTTTTATAGTTCGGGTCGTTACGGACGTGGTGATACAAAATGTGTACTTTTTCTTTAATGTTTTACGTTTTTTCTATACTTATGGCAAAAAAGGGTTACTGTTTTTTTTAACTTGAAATGTTTTTTTACAAGTTTTATTAACTTTTTTTTTTTGTTCCTCTATGGAACTTCAAGGCATGAAGCTTCTGAGCCAGCTCCATCAACATTACTTATAGTTACATGAGAAAGCGCTAACACACTAGTGCCTACGACGTAACTGTACGTGATTTTGCGGGAAGGGGCTAAGAACAGTGTAAAGGGAAATGTTTTCTATGTTAGGTATTAGTTAGGTGTGTATCTCCGCTCTCTGGGGGAGGGGGGAGAAGACATTAGACACATCCAATGCATTCATACAAGCTGCCCCCCCCCATCAGGTACATCCTGGGGGGGGGGGTGGAAGCCATAAGCAGTGAACGAATCCAGGAAGCAGGAAGTTCCAACTGCTTCCATCCCCCTCACTAAGTAATGGTATTCCATGAGGTAGCCATAAGCCCATTGCCCCCCCTTGCACGTGCATGAGCATGTGATGTCACACAGATGTGCGCGGGAGGGTTTAAAAGGACAAACGGTCCCACACTTCTGTCACTCTCTTGTTTCCTGCTCCCCGGCTCCCAACGGACTCCCCTTCCGTCCTGGTCTGCTCTTGCCTCATGGCCTTTCCTAAGAGACCACACCAACCTTTGGACCAGATGAACTGCTAAGTATCCACGTGTAGCAGCAGCTACACGCAACTTCTCCCCTGCTCCTCACCTGCACATTCCCATACCCTGTTAACCCTTGTAGCCCTGAGTTCAGTCCTGAGTTCCCTAAATAACCCTTGCAGTCCTGAGTTCCCTAAGTATCCCTTGCAGCCCTGAGTAACCCCTGCAGAACCCATTGCTATCCCTAAGTAACCCCTGCAGTAACTTGCTTTCCCACTATTTACCGGCTATCCCCTGGCATACAGCAACCCATTCCCCTTGTAAACCCTTTATCCTCCTGAGCTCCTAAGTTAACCCTTGCTGTGCCTGTTACCTGATTAACCCTTAGTGTACAGGGATAGTTATTGCTAGGTGGGAGTGGGACAGAAACAGTGAGCATGTGCATGTGTATTGTATTGTAACGTAGCATATGTATGTTTAGGTAAGTGGGTGGCGGTATAATTAGGATTGTGATACCGTGTTTATACTGTACTACTTATAGTGTGAGTATACTCAGTATATATTAATGTGTTCTATTGGGGTATACTGATACTATACTGTGATCGGTTACTGTGTTCTATGTATTTTATATGTAAGTGTGATTATTGTTAGTAATAAATATTACCCTTTATTCACTATATAATTGTATTTACTGAGTCGTATACACTTACGTAGCAGCAAAGCAAGTAGATTAACGTTAGTATAAGGAAAAGGTAGGGGAACTAGGCATAACCCTAGTGACCCTGTTTATAAAGGAGTTAGTAATGGTGGGTGACACGAGCAAGTGAAAACCACCTTTAAACTAGCCCTTTCACAGACAGGTTCTAGTGTATGCCAGAGGCAGGGCCTAATAGAATACCTATTAGTTTGAAACGGACAGGCATAATACACTGAAATACATAAGTATTAAACTCCATTCTACCTTTCTAGTCTCCCGCTGCCTCCTGGACACTTCCTGTTTAGGTGATTGGGAGTTATGCTGTTTCCGTAACTAAAATACAAGTGAATGGCAGTTACGGAAGCAGCGTAGCATGCGAGCTACACTGTTCCGGTAACGGTCATTCACTTCTATGGGAGTTACGGAAACCGCATAACTAAGCGTGCTGTGCTCTTTTCGTAACTCCCAACCATCTCATCAGGAAGTGGCCGGGAGGCAGCGGGAGAAGAGAAAGGTAGAACGGGATTTAGGGAGTCCCATACTAGAGATAAGTGCGAGTTCCAGAGGTAGGACCCACATCTATCTGATATTTATGGCAAATCCTGTGGATATGCCATAAATGCCCCTGATGGGCAAACCCATTTAAATCCTAGGCACACCAGGACACAACTGTACGCCCTGGAGAGAAGTTTCTTTGCACACCTGGACGTATAGTTACTGAGTGGTTCCCCATGCACACTGTCGGTAACGGTGTGCACCGTAACCAGGAGGTTCGATGTCTCAGACGGCTGACAATCCACTCCTGCAGGATAGCAGTCCATCGCCACGGATTTCGGCAGTTACCCCCTTAAATGCAGCGATAGATTGAAAGGGGTTTGTAGCAGATCGGCAGCCCCCACCATGAAATGGCGGGGGTTGCCTATGGTTGGTATGGCAACCGGAGGCCAGACAATGGCCTTCACTTCTACCATGTACGTAAGCCTATGTGGGCCAGCCACTCTGACAGGAAACCTGAGTCTTTCCCGATGCACACTGTCAGTGACATTGTGCACCGGAACCAGGAGGTCAGCTGTCTCTGACAGCTGACACTCCACTGTTGCTGGCTAGCGGTTCATCGCTGCCGATTTAGACAATTAACCCCTTAAATGCAGTGATGGATTGCAATCGCCGCATTTAAGGGTTTTGCAGCAGATCGCATCGTGGGGGTTACCGATAGGATGGTTGTCATGGCAACCGGAGGCCAGACAATGGCCCCTGGGTCTGCCATGTACGGAAACCTATGAGCCTCTGGCTGCTCCTTATAGGCTTCCTGTCAGAGTGACGGTCAGCGTCAAAATGAGAGAATACATTACACTACCTAGGTAAAAAAAAAGTTTGTGCAAACGCTGCAAAACCTAAAAAAACGATATACAATTGTTAACGTAATCATGGGCCAAAATATATTAGACTGAAGTTTGTATTGGGTATATCAACCGATACCCGCCATCCATTGATTTATCCAGTTCCAAATCATAGGTAATCTATATTTATCTGAGAGAAAACATGACACAGGAGACCATGCTTTGTGTGCTCAAAATTCTTCTCTGCCTTTTATTCATCAAACCATTACAATAATATCTTTCGATGTAGGAGCAGCTTGATAACAGACAATCATTTACAATGTTTACAATATGACATTAATTTGGATTTAATTTTGCCAATATTATATAATGACAATATGTTTTGTCCTAAACCAAACATACACTTACAAGACGTCAGAAGTGTAAAGCTATGAGTTCCCAAAATATACCGTGTCATGGATGCTCGGAGTCCGACTACCCCCTCCCTTATAGTATGCAAACCTCATCTCCAAGGCTAAGAGTCCGACTGACCCTCCCTTATATTAAATATGGTCATTCTCCAGACACTCAAGGATGATCGGCTCCTTATCACACAAAAATAATAAAAACATTCAACTTGAGAACACATAACATAGAATTGTTTCATGACAACTGCTGACATAGATATTTTAGCTTTTTAAAGCAATCATAACTTATTAATCTCAAAATGGCTCCTTCAGGCCACAAGACGGATTCCAACTATCCAAAATGGTCACCACCATACAAGATGGAATCTATGCAAGATGTAATCATTTAAACATTTTAATCACTTTCACATTTCCCACTTTTTGTTTATTTGAGGACATTTTGCATCCAAGCCAGGTAATTAAAGGGAATGTGTTGCCAGCAAAACATGTTTTTTTTTTTTTAGTTAAACAATTAGTGTGTAGGTGATTAAACATTGTTCTAATTTTTTTTATTTTTTTCACGAGTCAGGAAATATTATAAATTGTATTCAATTTATAATATTTCCCAGCACTGGTCACTAGATGGAGCACTTCCCAAAATTGCAGCATTGCATGTGGTAAAGCAACCACATTGCTTTATGCTGCAAAATTGGGAAAAAATCCCTCGCTCTAGTGAGCTCTCAGAATCCCCCCTCCTTTATCCTGGCTAGTGCCGGGAGAAACGAGGGGTTTGAACGGTCTAACCTCCTACACTGTGTGTCGCCATTTTTTTAGCTAACACACAGTGTAGTAGGTTTACATACACTAGTAAATACACAGTAAAACACGAACATACATAGAAATCACTTACCTGCTTCAGTCGCCGCCGCTCCCTCCGGACCGTCCGCTCCGTCTGCTGCCGCTGCTCCATGTGCACAAGTCCGGAAGCCGCGACCGGAAGTAGTAATCTTACTGTCCGGCCGCGACTTTCGGTCCACGGGAAAATGGCGCCGGACGGCGTGCATTTCAAATTGGACTGTGTGGGAGCGGCGCATGCGCCGTTCCCACACAGACGGCGTACACCATAGTGGATGGAACGGGCCCCGTTCGCAGTCCCTATGGGACTGGAGCTGCGATATTCCATATCTGTATGTGTCGTTAATCGACACATACAGAAATGGAAAAAAAAATGGCAGCCCCCATAGGGAAGAAAAAGTGTAAAAATAAAAAAAAAAGTGACACACAAACACACAAATAAATACAAACGTTTTTAATAAAACACTAACATCAAACTGATATAAAAAAAAAATTGTGGCGACACTGTTCCTTTAAGGCTGCGCTACACTTTTTCACATGAGCCAGTCAAGGTCCTAAAGTTGATGCACCATCAAAGTTGTGTAGCCACAGGCTGGAGACTCCGCTATGAACTGGACACTCAGCAGAAAGAGAGAAGCAGTTTAACTGCTTCTCCATCATTGCACCCAATGAGAATATAAAAGGAATATCATAGAACATTATAAAAATTTGGCTTTTTTTTAATTAACAAAAAAACTGGCCTTATTTCCCATATCAACCCATCAGAGATCAACTTTCATTTCTTAAACTAATGAAAAATGAAAGCTAAACTTTGATAGGTTGTTATGGGCAACAAGGCCACTATTTACTATAGGACACTTTTAATAAATGAGGCCCATTCTAGTAAATACAGAAAGTGCATTTTCCGCTTCCTGTATTAGTTTTCATGATTACAGTTTATTCATGTAGATAAATTGCTATTGGGGAAATCTGTTGCGTGTAAAAAAAAAAACTTTACTCAAGTGTCCTGAGAGTTAATAGACATCATTTCCAGCCAGGACGTGAGGTCTATTCAGAATCCTGACACTTCGTAAACGTTTGTTTGAGATTTACAGCAAGGCAAGCATAATCTCGCAAGATTACGCTGTAAATTGTCATTTAAAACAAGATTACGCTTGCCTCAAACGTTAGCGAAGTGTCGGGATTGTGAATAGACTTCACGTCCTGGCTGGTAGTGATGTCTATTAACTCTCAGGACACTTGAGTAACGTTAATGTGTGCGTATGTGGCTGCACATTGTGATCTAGTAAGATTACTGTGTGCTGTGTAAATGAATGGGGAGAAGTGTATGACGCTGATTGGTCACTGACTGGTCAGCGTCATACACTTCTCTCCACGACGCCCACTTGGTCAAAAAACATGCCCATTTGTCCATTAAGAAAGTAATTAGCATAAAGCTAATATAGGTTATAACTCCGTAAAAAATGATCGTTTTTCTAAATAAAAAACACTGCTGTAATCTACATTACAGCGCCGATCACATTATGTAGAAGATAGGCCACTTCTAATGTGGGGACAGAGCCTCTTTAATGCTGGGTTCTAAGAATTGTATGTCACTTCTGATATACATGCTCTGACGTTCACATATTTTGTGGTGGGGTGTGGTTCTAGCCTAAGATGTGATATGTCTGAAATAATATTACCTAGTTAAGGGAGTCAAGTCTCGGGACTATACTAGTGTTGTAGGTTTTAGTTTAGTCAGGGACCACTGTTCTCTAGTAGCTCTGTAGTTACAGGGTCAAGGTCTGCACTTAGCTAGTTTAGTGTCTGACAGGGGTTACACAGGAGCTAATATTGTTTGCATTGTACGGTTTTATATGCCAATGTAGATGTGTGATTGCTGTGCTCTGGCTTTCCCTCCTCCCAGGTTACTTGACTGCCTGTGGTCTCGGGCTGCTGTATCAACTCCGGATGCATTACGGCTTCAATTAAGATACTAAGTTGGAATGTTTGAGGGCTTAATTAAAGAGGCTCTGTCACCAGATTTTTCAACCCCTATCTGCTATTGCAGCAGATCGGCGCTGCAATGTAGATTAACGTTATTTTGAAAAAACGAGCATTTTTGGCCAAGTTATGACCATTTTTGTATTTATGCAAACGAGGCTTGCAAAAGTACAACTGGGCGTGTTGAAAAGTAAAAGTACAACTGGGCGTGTATTATGTGCGTACATCAGGGCGTTTTTACTACTTTTACTAGCTGGGCGTTCTGACGAGAAGTATCATCCACTTCTCTTCAGAACGCCCAGCTTCTGGCAGATCACGCTGTGACGTCACTCACAGGTCCTGCATCGTGTCTGACGAGCGAGGACACATCGGCACCAGAGGCTACAGTTGATTCTGCAGCAGCATCGGCGTTAGCAGGTAAGTCGATGTAGCTACTTACCTGCAAACGCTGATGCTGCTGCAGAATCAACTGTAGCCTCTGGTGCCGACACGATGCAGGACCTGGGGCAGGAAGTGAGTGACGACACAGCGTGATCTCTCGAGAACACGGCTGTGTCTGCACTGCCAGAAGCTGGGCGTTCTGAAGAGAAGTGGATGATACTTCTCGTCAGAACGCCCAGCTAGTAAAAGCCTCATTTGCATAACTACAAAAATGGTCATAACTTGGCCAAAAATGCTCGTTTTTTCAAAATAAAAACGTTACTCTTATCTACATTGCAGCGCCGATCTGCTGCAATAGGAGATAGGGGTTGCAAAATCTGGTGACAGAGCCTCTTTAATTCTAAATTTAAGAGAGCTCTTGTTTTGTGAAGAAGCATTCCCCACACATCATATGTTTACAGGAGACTCATTTAACTGGCCAAAAATGTACTGGCTCTTAAACTTGCCTGGATAGCGAGGGGAGATCACTCCTCATACTCTATTTATTTGCGAGGAGTAACGCTTCTAATTGCAAAAAATTTGCATCTGGAGGTGCTGCAGGTGGCCTGTGATCATTTTTGTCGATATATTATTATGCACTGCTCGATTAACGGTTTCATTTTCAATATTATTAACTTAATATCCCCCCACCTATGGATCCTGCATTGCTGGATTTGGTGGCTAAGAAATTGGCAGTTTCCAGTGAGTCCGGTTTTGTGTATGGGTGACTTCAATGCAGTACCGGATGCCTCAGTGGATCGTACAGGAGGGGTAGATCAGGCATCTACTTACCTTATAGGGGTTGTCCATGAATACATTTTATTTCAATTTTAACTTAGACATATTTAATAACATTTCTTTTTTTAAATCAAACAACTGTTTATTGAAAATACACAATATACATCTGTCATCTGCTATAAATCCACTTTCAGCAGAGAAATAAAATTTACATTACACATATCATCTTTTCATATAAATTCTGTGTATACATTACATATTTCCCATATGGTTCTTTAATAACATCCCCCCCCCCCCCAACCTTAACTCCCTTCCACACCCCTTCCCCCCCTGCACGTCCATGTCTCTATCCCTTGATATATCTCACTCCACTTTTATTGACCTCCCAGTCCATAGTATTGTGTCCATTTACCCCATTGCTTATCATATTTATGAATCGCTCCACGTTTCATATATATTCTTCGCTCCAAAGCCACCGTATAAGTAACATAACTCACTAGTTCAGAAACCTCTGGGGGATCCCCCTGTAGCCAGTATTTAGCAATCAATTTTCTTTCGTGATATAGTACTTTTTTAATGGATGGCAATTCAGCCCTATCTTCTTCCACCCCTCCCATGCAGCCCAACAGGTATATCTTAGGATCCAGTGGGAATTCCCTGCCATATATCCGAGACACCATTTCTTTAATCTCTCCCCAGTATCCGTGCAGCCTCGGACAACTCCAGAACATGTGTTTCAGATCTGCCCCATCCAATAAACATCTTTGACATTCCATTGTAGATCTAAGCTGCATTTGCCAGAGCACCTTAGGTGTTCTATACACTCTGTGTAGGAGAAAAAGCTGCGACCTCCTATGCGCCACACTAAGGGAGAGGACTTTCGGTGACTCTAATATTTCCCCCCACTCGTCCTCTGTCAATGTTCCCACATCTCTTTCCCATTTTGTTTTAACTTCTGCCATCGGATCTCCTAGAAATTTGAGAAGCAGCGTGCCATATACTAGAGATATAAGCCCTTTTGTGTCTCTTGCCCCCAGTATCTGTTCCACCACTCCCATGCTGGAACAACCCATATCCAGCACCCTTGCCTGTGCTTGTGCCGCATGCCGCAGTTGAAGGTATTGATAGAACAACCTATGGGGGAGGCCAAACTCTTCCTGAAGCTGTGAGAAAGGTTTAAAAATTCCCTCATCATATAGCTGACTCACCATTCGAACTCCATTTTGCTCCCACTCCTGAAATCCCTCCAGTGTGCTAACCTCCCCAAGGTATGGATTGTTCCAGATGGGCATGTAACTAGAGCACCCCGTAACTCCCAGTAAGGCCTTACATTCCCACCAAACCTTATGAAGCAATAACAAGGTAGGTTTTCCTCTCGCCTCCCTCTTCAATTTATGAGATTCCAAGGCCTCTAGCATACTCATGCGTTGCCCCAGGTAGAATAGCAGCTTCCCCCTGGAATCCCAATCCTCTCTATCTTTCCATCCTGCAAAGTGCTGCAACTGCGCCGCCAAGTAATATACCCACGCATTTGGGATGGCCAACCCACCTTGCTCCTTTGGTAACTGCAATTTTTCCATTTTAATTCGAGGAATCCCCCTTTTCCACACCAAGTCCCTGAACAGGTTATGAATCCTCCTGAACCAATACTTAGGTAACCACATTGGAGCGTTGTGTATCACATAAAGGATTTGGGGCATTAAAATCATTTTAATTAAGTTCGCCCGTCCCAGTGCTGAGAGCGGTAACTTCAACCAAATTTTTGATCTATCTTGGATCTTTTCCAATAGGGGCTTCACATTTAGGGCAACAAAGTCCTGCACCTTTGCCGAAACTGTAATCCCCAGGTACTTAAATTCCTTCACACAGGGTATATTCACCCCTCTCACCACCACCGGCAGACTCAAAGGGGTAAGCGGCAGTAGCACGGACTTACTCCAGTTGATTCTCAACCCCGAGAATTTACCAAAGCTTTCCAGCACATTCATAACTGCCGGCAACGACCGATCTAGTCCCCTTAAAAATAACAAAACATCATCCGCATATAAGGCTATACGCTCCTCTAAGTCCCCATATCTAAATCCTTCAATATCCGGATGCTGTCTCACAACATTCGCTAAGGGCTCAATTGCTAAAGCAAATAACAACGGGGATAACGGGCATCCCTGACGCGTCCCCCTTTCCAGAGCAAAGATCTCAGACATCCTTCCATTAGCTCGAATTCTTGCCATTGGCTGTTTGTATAACAGTCGTACCCAGGTAATAAAGTTGTTCCCAAACCCCATGCGTTTCATCACCGCCCACATATATCCCCACTCTACACTATCAAAAGCTTTGGCAGCATCTAGGGATAACACTGCTCTAGACCGAGCATCTTCAGTATCTGCCTGAATATTCAGGAACAGCCTTCTCAGATTAACTGCCGTAGATTTTGATGGCATAAACCCTGACTGGTCTGGGCCAACAATGGTGGTCACTACTTTCGTTAGCCTATTGGCAAGAATTTTTGCAAGAATTTTAACATCTGAGGTAAAGATGGCCGATAAGATTCAGGCATAGTCTTGTTTTTCCCCTCCTTAGGAATAACTACTATGGCAGCCTCAGACATTGACCGGGGCAGACACCCCCTCTCAAAACCATCCTGAAACACTGTCAATAACTCTGGCAGAAGCACATCACCGCAGGTTTTATACAGCTCCACTGGTATGCCATCTAGCCCTGGTGCCTTTTCATTTGCCATTGAACTCACCGCTTGTTGTATTTCCTCCAGAGTTAGTGGTGCCTCCAGCCCCTCCCTATCTTCTGCCTTCAGCGTGGCCCACGTCATACCCTCTAAATAGTCTGCCAATAGTGCTCCCGTATAGTCAACTTTAGAGCTATATAGTTCAGTATAGTAAGATTTCAACACCTTCAGCACAGTTCCTGTGTCTTTAGCCACCCCCCCCCCTTTCCCGTCCTGTAAGCAATGAACAAACGCACTATCTTGTGCAGGCCTAGCTATAGTGGCCAACAATCTACCTGTCATTTCCCCCTCCTCATAATATTTCTGTTGCAGAAAAAGTCGTTTATTAGCCGCCTGTTCCATCACATGTTCCCTCAATAGTTTCTGGGCATTCTTCCACTGAGCAAGCGTATCTACCGTGCAAGGTGTAACAGGACTCTCCTCTGTTAGTGTTACCCTATTTGACAATTCCACACCCATTTGTTTAGTCCTATTCTTAATGGCCGTAATCTCTCGTATATATACCCCTCTAATATATGCCTTCATCGCATCCCACAAGACGTCGACAGGCACCGTGCCAGAATTAAATTCAAAATACTCCTGTAGACTCGAGGCTATTTTTTCCCCCCCTACCAATTGAATCCAGAACGGATTTAACCGCCAATGCAGTCTAAGTCCTCCCTCCTGAGGACCGGTGTTGACTTTCATTAGCATTGGAGAGTGATCTGACAGTGATCGCGGCAAGTATTCCACCTCTTCAACACACACAACTCCCAGACTATTACTAAATATCAAATCCAACCTGGACAGTGATCCATATGTAGAAGAGACACAGGAATATTGCACAGTAGATGGCCATTTAGCTCGCCACACATCCGTAAACCCCACCTCCGTCATATATTTTCCAAACGATGTCATCCCGGCTTCCATTCCCCCTCCATTCCCCAGGAATTTATCACGCGCCTTATCCATTATATTGTTAAAGTCCCCCATTAGTATAGTGGGGACCATCGGCCAGCCAGCCAATTTCTCGAACACTTCCCGTATGGGGACCACAGAGTATGGGGGAGGCACATACAGTATCACTATAATACATTCCCAGTTAAAAAGTTTACAATGTACCCCTACATATCTACCTTCCCGATCACTGAATGAGTCCAGGCAACTAAACGGTAGGCTCCGATGTACCAAGAGACTAACCCCTCTTGAGTACGTGGAATGAAAGGAGTGGAAACTGTGCCTAATCCAGGCTCTATGCGCCTGATGGGCCGTGTCTTTGGTCAGGTGAGTCTCTTGCAATCCCATCACCCCAGCAGACTGTCTTTTCAATGAATCAAAAATAGCCCTGCGTTTTGTAGCCTCCCCCATACCCCTGACATTCCAGGACATAAAATTTACCCTTCCCCCCATCTAATCAAGACTTGGATTTGACATTGAGATATACCATATAATACAACACACTTCTGAACACGGCACGCTTTAACCTCCCACCCCCCACCCCCCCCCCCCCCCCCGCAACACATCCCCTTCCCCCCTGTTATATCCCTCAACTCCCCACCTTGCCATAAACTTACCCTCCTAAGAGGGCCAGGGCAGGCGAACAATTCGCCCTTATCAAGACATTTCAGCACCTTATTCACAGTGTATAAATACATGTAAAATATTCTATGCATTGTACTTCAGAAGCTCCGATTCTCCCGCCACCAGAATACAGTATACATATTATCTTCACATTTCAAGTAATCATATCACGGTCAACCTTCCAGTATTCCGCCCCCTTCCTTCCCTATTTCTAAAATAAAAGGATTTCAACTCCTCTCCAACAATTCAGCGTTTCAACGTACACCCGCATTTCTTTCTCCTCTCCCCCCATCAGCAACAGTCCCATCAGGAACCTTCAGGTGCGCACAGCAACTTCTTCCCTCTCCTGACGAAGACGATCCTCATGGCTGTCCAGCCATCTGAGCACATCCTTTGGGTTTTCAAAAAATTGGACAGTCCCCAGTGCCACCACCCGCAGCTTCGCTGGATATAACATGGAGTATTGGACTCGAAGATTCCTCAGCCGTTTTTTTATATCTAGGAACTGCAGTCGCCGCTTCTGTATCTCAGCTGAGAAATCTGGATAAAAGGAGATTTTCGCCCCGTTCACACTAATATCTTGGCGTTCCCGGGCTTTCCTAAGAATCAGATCTCGGTCTTTGTAATGAAGCAATTTCACCAAAACTGGCCTGGGCGGTCTTCCAGGTGGGCCAGGTCGAGTGGGAACTCTATGTGCTCTTTCCACTGCAAACAATGGCGTCAAGGATTCTTTGCCAAACACTTCTAGCAACCATTTTTCAAAATAAGAATCTGGATGGGCCCCTTCCACTTTCTCCGGGATCCCCACCATCCTCACATTATTTCGGCGCAAACGATTCTCCAAGTCGTCCGTTTTGGACAAAAGGTAATTTACATCCACAGCCGTTGCATTCACATCTCTCCGCAGGGGCAGCATTCTGTCTTCCAGCTCACTGACCCGACCCTCCACCGCCGTTGTACGTTCAGACACTTTCTGCAGGTCATGTCGTATAATAGAAATGTCCTCTTTGATCCCCCCCACCTGGCAGGTAAGCTTGGCTAGAGTAGAATTGCACTGGCTTGCCGCCAAAAAAACGTCTGCCAATGTGGGTCCAGGCACTGCCTTGTCATGTATGCATCCTTCCGATCCGTCTGCATGGTTATCCGACACCCCTTCTCCATTTTCCTCCTCATCCGACTCCATCTGCGTCCTCAGTGGCTCAAACTGGGACCCGGAGCCTGAACCCTCCGCCATCCTCTCCCTACTGCTCATCTGCCCTCTGATTACAGCAGGCTTCGTAGGTGTGTGTCGGGCAAAGCGCTCTAACCTCGCTGCTGCCGCCCCTTTCACATCTCTCCGCTCCGTGAAGGAGCCCGCGTCGGCGCCATCTTGCTTCTTCAGCTCCTCGTCCTCTGCCGCCTTTGACTTCCGAGATCGGGTCATTATGAATGTCGGTTTTGTTCCGAAATATCGTCCCCGGGTTCTCCACCACTTCTCCTCTCGTGTTAAGTGGTTCACCGTGCAAATTAACAACTGCAGGATATAGTTTAAGGATAATGGCAGCGGGAGCTCCAGATCCTGCTTCTTCTCACATGCGCTGCTAGGCCACGCCCCTCTTTAATAACATTTCTAATATAGTGTCTACTTACCTGTGCCAGCGTTACCCTGTTCTGATCTGTGGTCACGTGACCGCACCCAGGGTACATTTTTTATTTCCTGTGACGTACCGTGTCTGTGCTCAAAAAAAAAAAAAAAAATATACCTCAGCAGAAAATGTCCAGATAAATTCGGTAAAATTTGGTGAAGGTGGTTAGGGACTCTAGAAACGGCGGTTTAATTGTCACTTGTGAGTGGCAGGGGTATAGGGGGGGGGGTTTAGAGCACAAGGATGACGGTGAGTGAATGTTAGCTTTGATTCAGTTAGGCTTTCGGAGATGGTAATTTTGCATATCCTGTACATGCCATGCAATGAATCTGCTCTGGCTTGACATTTCTACACGATATTAATGCCTTTCAGAATGTCTTGTTTTGTATTACTTGCATATTTGTACGTGTTTTGTACAACAAAAGTTTTGAAAATAAAGCCTTTTAAAAAAACTAAAAAACAAAAACAAGATCACGTGCAAAAAGAATTTGAGCAAGGTGTGTGTGTGTGGGGGGGGGGGTGGGGAGGGTATATGTGAACATTCCACTATTAACCCCTAACTTCCCCGCCAACAGCTATAATACGAGCTTCGTGTTAAAGTAATTTAAGATATTACAGCTGTAAAAACAATAGTACATTGAACAAGACACCTATAGGTGTATAGGGAAAGAGAAGTTTGTTGTAGTGACACCTATGGATCAGTTGGGGAAACTACTTTGAGGTAGAGTGCACATCCACATTAAAAAAGGATTTCAGTGATTGTCACACTCCATGGTTGCATTATATACACAGAAAAAAATAAAAAAATTAAATACATTTGATAATTTGAATCTTAGCACATGTACATTGGTGTTTAACAAACGTAAAACCATCCAATACCCCAAAAAGCCCACTTTAGTGTTACAACACAGTGAGCAATTTTCGGACATCAAACATTGTTATGAAATATTTACCGTACCTTTTATACGAAGGTGAAAAATTAGAAACCATCTTGGAACACTGATGTCAGGCGGTTTCTACGAGGCCCCCAACGCTGGGAAACTTTTTATCTCCCAGCTTATTTACTACTCCAAAATCCGGCCATACCTGGCTGCACCACAAAAGTTTTCAGATGTGGCTGCCATCCTTGTAAAACGTGCACTTTCGTAGCTCCATGCAAGTCCTCTTTCAATACAGATAACTGCATCTTACCCCATCAAGGAATACATAAATTGCAATAGCGACTTTGTTATATATATATATATATCATACAATGCACCGATTGCCATAAATATTATGTAAGATGTACCTCTAGGAAAATGAAAGTACGAACTTTAGAACACACTTATGGGACATATCCAATCCTAGGGATTGAAACATTTCCAGTGCATCTAAACATTTCATTTCTGTACATGGGGGCACAACGAATTGTTTTAAGGTATATGCTATAGAAAAGATCAGGAAACCAGTAAGGGCAGGTGATCTAAAGCGAATCCTTCTTGATAGGGAGGCATTTTGGATGTTTAATTTGAACACGGGGCACCCTGCAGGCCTTCATTTAAAAAGGGAAATGATGCTCCATTATCAATAGGGACAATACCTTGACCAGCAGGGCACCATGTGTCCAACTGTCCTCTACCTCTGTGTATGGATTGTCCACCGTGTCTGCAGTCATTATTTCCAGATATGACATTTGGATGTGGATTTGACATCATGGTGCCTGGGTGCTATTGTTTTTACAGCTGTAATCTGCATTTAGATTTTTATAAAATTACTTTAACACTAAGCTCCTATTATAGCTGTTGGTGGGAAAGTAAGGGGTTAATAGTGGAATGTTCACATATATCCTCCCACACACACACACTTGCTCCAACTCTTTTTACATGTGATCTTGTTATTTTACACTGATTGGTGCTGATCCACTTGAAATGGTATGTTGTTTCTTTGACCAGGTGCTATGACTAAGAACGCAGTTGGCGTGTGAAACGCGTAAGCGTACTGGTCCTTTGTCTTGTGCTAGGTGGATTTTTAATGTTTATAAAATAAAGTCCTGAGATTTCTTCATGAGGTGCTGGATCATACTTTTTTTCTGCTACTGTAAAAGGGATGCACTGATGAATGGTATTGCATAGTTGTCAATTTATTCATAAAAATTCCAGGAGGAATAACCTAGGAATGCCACAACGCTGAGTTCAAAGATGCTCCAGAATTGTGATTTAGTGAAGAACAAAAGTATTTAGTATAACAGTCATGTCAGGAGAGCGAACAGGTTCTCTTTACCAAAAAAATAAATAAATTAAGTCCAAGCCACTCAATCTGTTGCCCTATCCACGATCTGAATATCCTAAACTAAAAAGGTTACATTCAAATATACATAAAGGCATGGGCGTTAAATTTTTAAACTATTTTAGGGTTTCTTATAGGGTTTCAAAATGTAAAAACCAATTAATACTCACTATTTCCACACGCTTTAGCTCAATAATTCTAAAAAGAAAGGTCTGTAAAGCTGATACGTAAGACAATTCCTCAATGAGTGCAGAAATCAGCACCTACACAGCCGCGTACCAACAAGTGTCAGGATCTGCCTATTGGGGTTATGGATTTACAGAGCAGTGAGTGTATAGCTCTGCCACCTTTGACTCGATTTCACGTACAAACAACTTAATGACAATTATGGTTTATAGATCAATTTATTAATATAATTTAATAGATTACATCTGATTTCACATACAGGAGATGTGCAGTAGTGCTATTTAACAAGGAATTGAAGGAGCAATTCCTCCTTAAGCATAGCTATACATGGCTTCCATCAGCATCCATGTACAATTAGGACATTAAAGTCAGTAGCTTCTAAATGTCATTTTCATGGCCCAGAAATGTCAGACAAAGAGGTTTTTTTTCAGCACACCACATTCAGATGTTACTTCCTCTGACTGCCCAATGCGGATTTCACTTTCCTCCATAGCATAAATCATAGGTGCTAAAGTTTCCCCTTTTTAAAGCGCATGTCCATCTCTGTACAGCATTTAATATATAGAATCTACATAAGCCTCCAGAGCTGTATTCACTTGTCTGCGAACATCAGAGATGAAATCTCCCAGCATTTTTGTTGTGCTTGTTCAGGTGATATGCATTCAAGGAATTAGAGTCTGTATACCAGGGACTTACACTAATCTGATATAGGAGACACTAAATGTGAATTATAGAAGCTCAGCTAAGCGGTTACGGACAACGAGTTTGATGACCATGTCTAATGACAACCTGGACACTGAATACAGCTCTAGACTATATCCCTGCCTGTAACCCAGATTCCGTACAAGATATGTCATGTATTTACAAATTCACTTAACTTTTTTAATATATATATATATATATATATATATATATATATATATATATATATATATATATATATATTATATATATAGATAGATAGATAGATGTCTATCTATATATTGCTAAAATAGTGTTCAAAAGGTGGAAATACTCGTTAAGGCCCCACAGATAATTATCTAGGTCGATTTGCGCGGTTAATATTCACACTGTACAATCTAAACCACCTTGTGGTGCTAATCAGGAAGCATAGAGTTCATTAAAGAAGTGTTTACATGTCGCAATCAATTTGTGTATTTAGCCGCAATTTTTACAAAGTAGCGCAGTTTTGCTCAAATTTTTCCGAAAATTGCAGGAAAAAAAGTGCTGGTTGACCATGACATGAGGAAGCAACCTTACAGGAGGAATTGCTCTTGAACACAAATTTAACACTCGCCCATAGACAAGACAATGTTGGAAAAGAATACAGATGTAGCGAGAACATGATGTACCCATAGCTCAGGTGACATGACAGGGGACGCCAGAAATAATTCAAATGCAGCTATAAGTTCTCGCCTACCAACTAAATCAATATGTAAAACCAAAAATATAAAAAGTAACAAAAGCTGATCAGTAGTACACGTGGTAGGATATTATAAATGGTCTTTCCACGAAGCAGATAGTGGTTTGGTATTAAAGGGGTTTTCCAGCCACTAAAAATTGATAGCCAATCCTCCGGACAGTCCATCAATAGCTGATGGGTTTAGGTCTGACTCCCGGGATCCCCGCCGATCAGCTGTTTTGAAGGATAGGCCATTCATTTTTAGTGGCTGGAAAACCCCTTGAAGTAGTCAATAACTGGTGCAAACACTTCAGAGCTTGGCAGGGAATATCCGAAGACAAGACTTGATGACATCATGTACGACGGTACTTAGCAGTTGTTAATATTCCATTGTTATGTCTAAACCCTCTGGATTTCAAACAACTTCACATCAGTGTCATACCAAATAGGAGGATCCATGTTCCTGAAATTGAAAATATGTAAAAAAAAAAAAAATCAGAACCTTAAATGTACACACCCATCTTAAAACCAATCATATACCAGTACACCATCTATCCTCAAAAACTAGTGGTCCTAGGGACCTTTCACACTGTTCACAGTAGAACAGGACTTAACAGAAGAGCAAACATAGATGGCAAACTATTCTTAGACCATATTAACACATTAAAACATTCAGTGTGGCAATATTCTAAATTTATTTCAAGAAAAAGACAACCTTAGGTAGGCAGCTAGTGCAGCCCCCTAACACATTCGGGGTCCCAGGCGGCAGATGCCATGACCTGCCAAGGAATCTGTACAGTAAATAATGTGGGTGGGGTGGGGTGGGGGCCTCGACTTTAGGCTACTTTTAATATTACATGAGGGGAATGCATTATGATCAATTCCTGTATAAATTGCAATGACTCCCTTACAGCAAAAGCAGTACCAATATTAAATCCACAGGGAAAATCAAATTTCCTTTCCCTGCTAAAACAGCCAATGGAATACAGGTACCATTTATGACCACTTCTATGGTTCTTGTCATTTTTAATTTATGTGGGGTGGCAGAGATCTATTATTGGTCTACCCTTTTAGGATCACTAAATAGGAGCTTTGCCCTTGTAATTACACATTAGAACTACCCAATGAATAATCTCATCAGCACTACCAACAATGGGAACATACATTCCATTAATTTACACTACTACCTGCATATTCTCTGTGCTAGTCAGATTTTGCATTAATATTTCATTATTACGATATTCTCACCTCAAGTAGATGACTCCCCACATATATGTGCGGAACCACATAGCAGTGCCAGCATTGGCCTGATATTTGCGAATCAGAATGGGATGAGGCACGGGCAGTAACCCCACCAGGGTCCCATGCTGTAGAAACTTCAGAATTTCAGATTCATCAGTCAGTCCCCTGCAAAGTATAGAATGTTCATATTACAGGGTAGGTTTAGATAGCACCAGGTGATTTTGAAGAAGGGTGAATAAATAGGGGCCCAACCCACTATAGACTGTAGAAAGTATTACGCACACCAATAGGAGTAGATTTGCAGGTAAAATATCTTTAATTTCTCATACCAGGGTGCAACGTTTCGGTCCAGAGACCTTTCTCAAGCACTTCTATATACTGGTGTGTCGGCGTGATGGCACAAGGAAGAGCGGTCAACTGCTAATGAGGGCGCTCCTATTGGTGTGCGTAATACTTTCTACAGAATGTTCATATTACTTTACTGTTTAAATGTAAGAAATTGTGCATGCCGTCAAAACATTTCACTAAATGGATTTCTTAGAATAAAAAAATAAATTAAAAAAAACCTGAATTCTTTCACAAAATGCTCAAAACATTTTAAAATGTTTTTTTCTTTCTTTGTCCCAAATTAATCTAAAAATAAGGCAAGTTTGCAAAATATCCTACCGTTTTGTGCATACAGCCCACATGCAGACCTATTTGCACTAGGTGGATGCAGCTCCTGTACTGTAGCTACGGAACATAAACAAGACCTTTGTGCAGTTTTATCCTGCAGTCATGTGTTACTCTCCTCCTTCTGCCTATTGCGATTAGCGAACCTATTCCTAGCACTGAAGAGGCATCTGTGGTCAGATTTAGTATTATAAATATCCCTAAGAAGACCTCCAAACTGCATTTTCTCCCATAAATCACAGCCTGCACAGCCATGTCAGTAAAAGCGAGGGAGGGGAGGAGACAAAAAGACACAGGCTAGTGCAGGGTTCTCAAACACTCGGCCTGCGGGCCGCATGCGGCCCCTGAGACGGTCATCTACGGCACGCAGGGGCTCCCTCGGTAAAGAGCAGTCTGAAGGAGGAGCGTGCAGTCAATCCTTCATGCCGTCACACAGCCCCCTGCAGTAGATAGCTCTATTGGGGCTCGCTCTAGGAGTGGAATCCCCAGCCAGGGCATTGCTGACGCTTTGGCCGGCAATTTCTCTGCTGGAGGAGCCCCTAAACTCACTGTCCATATATGGACAGTGATGTTAGGGGCTTCACCAGAGAAGGCGTCCCAGAGCAGAAACTATACTAGCGCTCTGCTCTTGGACTCTGGCCCTGGTGTTTTCCCTGACATCACTGTCCATATATGGTCAGTGATGTCAAGTGCAGAGCTGGAGTCCAGGCAGAGCGCTTGAAGCGGCTCTGCTCTCGAACTCCGGCTATGGGGAAGCCCCTGACACTACTGTCCATACGTGGACAGTGATGTCAGGAGCAGAGCTGGAGTCCCAGGCCGAGTGCTAGTACCACTCTGACAGGATTCCTGCTCTGGGGTTGTCCCTGATATCACATTCTGGTCCAGCAGAGGAATCCCCGGACAAAGCATCCGCAATGCTCTGGCTGGGGATTTCACTCCTAGAGGGAGCCCCAATGGAGCCATCTACAGGGGTGTGTGAGTGTGTCACTATCTAAAGAGGGCACTATCTGCAGTGGGCACTGTGTGGCACTATCTGCAGCGGGCACTGTGTGGCACAAAGAGGGGCTGACCAATCTTGACATTGTGTCTGCCAAACGCTGCCAACTGCGCCACTGGACTGCATTTAGCGACACAAACTGGAAAACTGGATACTTAAAATACACAGAGTAAACTCACAAATTTTATGAAAGTTTAAAACTAGCAGTATTATTATAGTTATAGTAATATAGTATTGTTATAGCAGATCAAATAACTAACTGATTAACAAATAATTTAGTATTGTATCACATTTGAATGTAATGCGGCCCGTCAACTTTAAATGTTTCCTATGTGCGGCCCATTTACCCGGCCGAGTTTGAGAGCCCTGGACTAGAGCATTACAGGAAGGGAGGGGGAGAACGATAATGCTTTACATGGAAAAGCCACTAAGCTCAAAGTTTGAGGCTTCACATTCAGGCCAGAGAAAAAACAAAAACAATGCAGAGACAACAACAACTTGAACACCTCCTAGAACACAGATACATATCTGATCATTCTAAATTAACCAGTTGCAGGTGCTGTAGATCATTGCAGTCACGCACTTCCATCACTATACACAATCAATGGCCTCATTGTCACTACTATTAAGCTCCCTGGCCAAGTCTTACTTGTCAATGCAGATCTTCTCTACTTGTGGTACCAAGACCTGCAACAGCCTCATGATTGTCTGCAGGGGCAGTTTCACCTTCCAAGACATAACCTGTTGACAAATAATATTTGTAATACACACAAGTCAGAGACACTCAAATTAAAAACTAGATTACCTTTCAGTTTCTAACCAATGCTTTAAGCATATGGTGTTAGAATATCAGAATTTCCTTATTTTTAAGACAATAGGTGGCGCCATATAATTAATTCTGTTAAGCCCTGTGACTAGCTAAGCATTCATAAGGGTGTAGAATCGTTTATAACATAGCAGTCTGAATGTTCCCTATAGCGCACGGATGAGGGTTTAACAGCCTCAGACAGAAGATACATAGCTAGCCACCGGCGTGAAAAGGAAGGATTTATATGGCTCCGCCTATTATCCCAAAAATTAGGAATAAAGCTAGCTTTTAGAATTAGTAATGATTTGATAACAAGCAATTACCAGACTTCATAGTAATACAATACATTTCTAGAGAAAAGACTATGTATAAAAGTGGGCTGGTAAATGTAGTTTGTATGCAGATTTTTCTGCATAGAGCATTGAAGTGCATTTATCCACCAAATTTTAAAACGAAATAATCGACACACATCGCACTGATTATTTTTCTTTTCAAGTTTTCAAGCTTGCCAAAGGCGATAAACATGTTACAATTCCTCTTTGGCTATTTTGGGATATATTGTTTTTTTTACTACTGGACTTTACTCAGCGTTACAGGTGAATGACGGTATTATAAAGTGAGGGGCCGGGGTGTGGAATACACAAAGCTCTACAATTTATTACAGCAGAATTGTCATATACCTGTCTTCATAAGTGATTATAGTATTTTTAACATCGCCTAAAGAGAAGCAGTACAATAAAGATCATAACTGATGGGGAATGCTTGGGAAAAATGGCCTTAACAAGTTCTAATTTAAAGGGCAACTAAAACTTTCAAAAAACTTCTGATATGTTAGTGACAGGTCAGACGCTTTGATCGGTGAGGGTCAGAGCACCAAGACCCCCACTGATCGCTAAAACTAAGCGGCTGAAGCGCTCGGGTGAGCGCCGAGACGCTTAGTTTCTGATTGGCTTTTCTCGGAAAGTAAAGTCTATGAGACTAAATACCATTATATTTACTCATGCCTACTTCCTCCCCATTCTCACCCAGTCCGTAGATGGGTTCCACTGAGAAGAGGTGCTGGAGTGACGTCTGTTCTGCCGGCTTTGTGCGGCCTCCTGCAGGATGTAATGAAATCACATTTAGAGAGAAAGCAAGGATATCACAAATATTGCAGATGAAGATGTATTTACTGGCTAGATCTCAGAACAGATCGAATGAGTTATGAGAATTGTTCAATAATGTCTGTTATGTTATTGAATATCGAATAAAATACAATGATTAAAAAGGACAAAGTAAAACTAGTATATCAAAAACTTGTTTATGATACTACCATTAGGTTCCAGAAGCATTTTTAAACTTTTTTACCAAGGAATGTAAAAAAATGGAATGTTCTCTTGTAAGACGGTAGAGAAGTTAAACCCAACTTGTCCACAGAAACCAGTATTTCCTAACCAAGATACCAAAAATTTGGAACAGTCACCATGCCGCCTTATAGTCAATGGCGGATCCCAATATGGGCGGTTCAAGTGGCCGCCCGGGGCCCGAGGCTCCCAGGTGGTCGGTGCAGGGATAGGATCCGGCCTGTCCCTCCCTACCCCCCGGTTCTCCTGAACCGGTTGTTAAAATTGCAGCCAGTTTGGATAAGCAGGACCTAGAACCCCTCCCCTGCACTCCATTGTATCCCCGTCACTTCCCTGCCTTTCCATTCGACAATTTACCAATGATGCAGGCGGCGCAATGACGTCATCGTGACTCCTGATGAGACCTGGTCAGAAGATACCAGTCATGCGTCGCTGGAGTACGGCGCAGGAACGGGGACAGGTGAACATGTAATGTTCCTTTTATTTCAGTGTGTGCACAGTGTTGGGGGCACATCTACAGTAGACTCTATAGGGGGAAATATCTATAGAGGCTCTATCTACAGGGGATCTTATGTGGCACTATCTACAAAGGCATTGTGATTGGCACTATCTGCAATGGGCAGTGTGTGCGTGTGTGTGTGTGTGTGTGTGTTTGGTGCTTTACAGTGTTTGACAATTGTATTCAGGGGCATAGTGTTTGGTACTATTATATTCAGGGGTGAAAAGTTTGGCGCCATTAAATTTAGGGGCATAGTGTGTGCACTATAAGGATTTTATCTTCATTTATAGGTGCAAAAGTTTTGGAAAAGTGAGGAGCTGAAGACATCAGAGTGGCAAATTCGGCAGAAATGGGTCGTGGCTGGGAGTAGTTGTCATGAGTTCTGGCCCGGATGGAGAAGAAAAGAGAAAAAGAACGACTAGAATCCGAGAAGACGTAACATGGGGGTCAGTGGATTTATAGAGAATCCGTCAACTCTCCTGACATGTCTATTATAGGAAATCCTTGTATTCCACAAAAAGTCTTTGTGTAGCCCAGGACTAATAGATAGATGGGTGTTACCATTCCCCTGGTCGAAAGGATGTGTGCCTGCACAGTGTGATACGGTCAGCGATGGTTGGAGAGTATGCCTTACCTTACCTTAAGATACATGACAAACTTATGAAAATTGCTGGTCTGAAACAGACCAGATTAAGAACATGTGTCTCTAAGTATGTAGGGACACAGCTCTTTGACCAGGGGAATTGTAACACCCATTTGTCAATGCTCGCACAGAAAGGTGGTGTTAACTATAGATACGGAGCGGCGGTGAAGAAGAGGGGCCCGTGTTTTGGGGGAGGAACAGCCCAGGGTCTATGGTCTACTTAATCCCCCACAGCCTATAGTGGCCAGTCTACAGTCCATTACTGAACCACCTCTAAGTATATAGATTGGATATGAAGCCCAACATTAAGGAATATCCCTTCTTATTTGAAGGATACCAATGCATTTTTGTGTGCATTGGAAGATGTTTTTTGGTGTTAGGATTACAAACTAGCCTCAACAGATGTTGAGATCCCTTACACATGGATCCCCCATGAAAGATATTGATGGAATCTGCGAGATGCTAGACAATGCCATTAAGATTCCAGAAGTCTTTACTGAAACATAAAGCATATAGATTCAATGAGAAGTGCTACTAACAAAGAAAAAGGTACTGCAATAATTTTTTCGTAAGATACATTGACAATGTGTTCTCAAATGCTGGTCTGACCAGATTAAAGGAGTTTGTCATGCATCTTAATAATACAAACACCATGAACATGACATTTACATTCAAATTCAGTGCTCATTGTATTGAATATGTTGGTGTTGGCGGAAGGTGGCACAATAGCTACCTCCGGTTATGGAAAACCGACTGCCACTTACGCACTCTTACATCAGAATTTTTATCCGCACCATACAAAGAGGGGAAAAGCATAAAAATATTACCTTCTGGTCAATTTGTTTAGGTAAGGAATACTAACAGTGATGAGCTGCGGCCACTTTTATATAGGAAAAGGACAAAACGCTGCCTATATAAAAGATTTTATAAGTCCATTGCTACAGGGAAGGGATCGCCAAATTTAAAAGAGCATGTGAAAAATGTACATATAGGGTATCCAAATGTTCTGAAAGTTGCGGGGTTTGAGAAAGTCGGTGTACCAATTGCTTCTGAAGAAAGAAGCGAGGTGGATAATGAGGACGAACGCCCAGGGCGCTCTAGGACTTAATGATCTTAGCATGTGTTCCTTTGACTTGTTACGGTGTTTCAAATTTTGACGCCGATGAGGCCCGAGGAAGTGTCGAACCAGAGACACAAAAAGGTTGTTGCCTTATAAATGCAGTCTGTACTCGCTGTTTATGCCGGTTTTAGGTGAATAAAGTGCAGCAGATCTGGGTAAGTGCTGCATTTCTACTCTACATTTTGAAAACCGTCTCAAAAGAATGTAGAAAAGGAATGACCCATATGAAGATCACATACCCCACTCTGAGACTCTGTGTCACTTAATGGACGGGACAGGTTGCTCTCTCCAGGTGATGAAAAAGCTTCGGGGTCAACAGCTCTTAGAGTCCCATCTTCAGATACTTGGGCTTTCTCAGTCAACTTCTCTATAGCTATTAGGATGAATAGTCAAAATTTAATTTTAATAAAAGTTATTGTCACATTAGCAGGAGAAAAAATAAGCATAAAAAGGGGTTTTCCGATCTAAACTTCCCCTATTAAAAATTAAGCTGAACCGACGACCTATTAAATCGCCGAAGGCCCAGCTTCTCTACCAACTGCGATCAGCGTATGTGTGAGATACAAGATACATGCGTAATCACAATGCAAACTTACCAGGCGTGGCTATTAGACTAGTCTTTAGGGTGCCTGGTTCTGCCGGTGCAGCAGGCCGGGAGCCCTCCATGGATGCCCCATCTTGGGAATTGGTGCGTGATAGAGGTTCAACCGTTTTCTTTTTCCTCTGTAGTGCACGCTGGATTGACTGGGTGTCTGATGTGAGGTTTGCTAGTTGGTGAAATACATTTCGTTTCCGGATGATGGCATAAACTAGGCTAGAATTTCCTGGAAGTAATAAAAAATACGGTTTTGATAGAGAACAAACATAATATGAATAGAAATTAATGTAAAGGGACAGTACACAAATTCAAGACCCCCAATGATAGTGGTAGAAAGAAGTGGCTACTTCTAACCATTGCCACCTGCACTACACAATATTATCCTCTGACATGTCTCTATGGAACTACATAAAGAAAAAAAAAAAAAATTACACATATACACACGTATATACAAAATACAGTGAAACTCACCATCAAACTGATACTGGATAATATTGTTGAAGACCTCAAGCAGGAAGAAAACAAGATGATGATTCTGAGGGGAGGAGAAGAGGAACCAGGGACTAGAGAAAGCTTCAAGCAGATGCAGTAGCTTGTTAGACGCTACCATGGAAAGGGACTTCAAGTACGGGGATACTGTACGAAAAAAAAAGGAGAACAAGTATAAACTAAATAGCACAAGGAAGGAATAACTACAGTAGATCAGGAATTTTCTGGTTTTAAAAAGGACAAAAAAAAGAATATTCATTTAACGGACCCTGAACCCCACTCGGCAAGATGAGGTGTCTGGGGGGGGGGGCTGCATACCATAGCAGATCAAAAGGAGAGGTGGTTGTTGAAGTTTATAGGCGTTACGGAAACATACGAGCTCGCATGCTGGACAGTTTCTGTATGGTAACGTTATACTGTACTGTTTCACCTCTCCATTTTGTCTCTTCTTGTACACAGTTATTGAACAGGGGTCAGTGGACTTTCTTTCCTCGAATAGGTTTAGGATTCCAGTGGCAGGATCCTCATCTATCAGACACTATGGCAATAAATACCTAAAGTCAAAAACCCCTTTAACCCTTTCAGGACCAAGGGTCTTCGATGCCCCAATGACCAGGCCTACATTTAAAGTTTTGGCATACATTCTTTTAAAGTGTCCTAACTGTTAAACTAGTTTGAATAACTTAGCAATTTTTTTGTTTTTGTTTTTTTTTAGAACAAATCACACTTTCAAAAAATTTATCGTTTTACTACATATGCAACACATATTTTATATTACAAACAAACAATTGATCAAAAAAGTGGAATTTTTTTTAAAATTATTTTGGCTATATTTTTTTGCTTTTTAAGTTCACGCTAATAATTGATAAACACCTTTTTTTTTTTTATAACTGTTCACATATAATGAATTGCGATTTACTCGCCAAACCGCACTACAGATCACTCCTCAGAACAAATTAAAATAAATTAATTGTGAAAAAAAGTATTAAATTACACTAAATAGTTAATGTATGAATTAATTAACTAACTAACAATATGTTATCAAGCTAACTAACCTACTATTCCTGCCTGCCTATTCTAAAACTAAGGGGAACACCTATACATACATACATACACACAACTGTATGTATGTATGTATGTATGTATGTATGTATGTATGTATGTATGTATGTATGTAGGTCTTTTTCACTTTTCTTCTGTCTTCTCCCGATCTGTCTTCTCTCTAAAACGCTGTGCCAGATTGAAGGAGGCGGACAGGAGATGACAAGCGTGAAAAGTTTGTTTGTAAACAAACTTTTCAGAGATCACCATGATTGGTTAATCATGGTGATCACATGCTTACCAGCCGAACCAATCGGTTCGGCTGTCAGTGAGCAGGTTACTGGGGAACCGGGGACACGGACACAGCCGGCGTCCGAGCGCTTTTCACAGCGCTATCCCGGCTGGAGCAGAGATCTGTAGAATCACACCCTGGCTGCACGGGGTATATGCGAATAGGACGTGAATCTACAGATTTTCGGCATAAAAGGGTTAACATTAAAAAATAAATAAAAATGAAGTGATTTGAACGGTGTTAAGTAAACCGCTTTCTAGAAATATTGAAAACTAAAAACAAAATATAAGAAAAAAAAATAAATGAATCCAGATCCAACAGCAATCAAGATTTGAGATATATTTTTAGTTGTAGCAATATGGATTTAACCAGAATAACCATGGAATTCTCTAAAATTCGTGTGTCGAAAAGCTTGCTTCAAGTGCCCTCTTGTGGACAAAAAAAACCAAAAACATGCTTCCAACCGCCGTGTAAAGCCTTCTCCTACAGCATCCCAGGACCAAACGTAGTATTTTTAAAGGGGTACTCCAAGTGCATTGGTACCCACAATGGAAAAATTTGTTCAACTATACATACTTTGCCAACTTTCGTCCTAACACATCACACATTTTTACATAGTGTGATTTGGGGTTGGTGATAGTATTCTGGTCATAATGATGGTGGTCTAGAGTGGTTTAGCGGTCCATACCTAATATCTCAGGTGTTAAAGGGTTAATATTGATACACTCTGGCCGGGGATTCCGCTTCTAGAGGGAGCTTCAGTGGCGCCATCTAGAGGATGGGGTGGTGTTATCTACAGGGGTGTGGTACTATGTCAATATCTACTGGGGACCTTGTGGCGCTATCTACAGTAGTGTTCAGACAAACAGCAGCGAGTTTAAAAAAGCAAACAAAAGCGCTAAATTGGAAATACACATTCGATTCCAAATCAAAAACGGTAACAAAAACATATCCAGTTTGTGTCAAACCTTTACAGAAAGTAAAGATAAGTAATATTAGGCCCTGCTCACAGTTTTTTTGGTGTGGTTTTTTGATGCGGAACCGTGCCCAAAAACTGCCCAAAGCGCGTTTTTTTTTTTTTTTTTTAAAAAAACAAAGACGACAAGAGCCATCTTGAGCCGTTTTCCGCCTCAAAAACCCCATTGAAATCAATGGGAGACGGAAAAACCGCTGCGAATGGTCGCAGCATGTTTGGACACGTTTTTTTCCTTTGCCTGTTGGGAGGTAAAAAAAAAAAAAAAGCCACAAAAAACGTGTGTGGTGCAAAACCAGTGCCAGCATTTTTCTTTAAAAATTCAAAAATGTAAAAGTATATAAACTGAAAAAATATGTTTCAGATTTGACTTTACGGAACTAATATTTTGTGGCATAACCATGGTTTCTGAGAACTGCTTGACATCTGTGTTTCATGTATTCGACAACTTCTCGCCCCTCAGAACAGGTGTCCAGTCCAGGAAGATTGGACGACATCCCACAGTTCCTCTGCATTTTTGGGCTGGCCACTCCATTACCTCAATCCCGTTGGTCTATAACCAAGATGTTCGCTTACTGGTGTGTTTTGGGTCATTCTCGTGTTGAAACAACCATTTCAAGGGGATTTCTTCTTCGGCATAGGGCAACATGATCTCCTCAAGGATTTTGATATATTTAAACTGATCCATGTTCCCTTGTATGTGATAAATAGGCCCAACACCAGGTATGAGAAACATATCATGATTTTTGCAGCACCATGCTTTACAGTCTCCAGTGTACTATGGCTAGATCTCCATGCTCGGGGGTCGTCTGACAAACTGTTTGCGACCACTAGACCCAAAAAGAACAATTTTGCTTCCATCAGTACACAAAATGTTGCACCATTTCTTTTTGGGCCAGTCAATGTGTTCCTTGGCAAATTTTAACCTATTCAGAACAGCATTTTTTCAACAACGAACTTTGCGTGGAGTTCTTGCTGGTAACTTGGCTTCACTAAATGGTCTTCCGATTGTAGCAGTATCACTGGTAACTTCAGATCTTCTTTAATCTTTTTGGCTGTGATCATTGGCTGAGCCCTTGGTCCATTCAAACAGTAGTTCCCCCCCCCCCCTTCCTTCCTTCCATGTCTTTTAGGTTTAAGTTCACTTCACGGCATTTGAGATCATTTTAGCTGAGCAGCCTATAATTTGAAGCACTTATCTATGTTTTTCCCTCTCCAATCAACTTTTTAACCAAAGTATGTTTTCCATCAAAAGAATGTCGGGAATGACCCATTTTCACGAGTATTTCAGAAGGAAATGCACTATAACCAACATGTGTAACATTTGACACCTTCCTACCTTAAATAAGGGCCAAAATTGACCCCTGTTACTCCACAGAATAAAGGACATCAACAATTCAACTCCTCACTGCTATTATTTTGAACAAACCCCTTTCAATAAATGATGCAATTGCACGTCCGAATTGTTGGCTCTGATTTTCTACTACACTTAGGCCGGATTCACACGAGCGTGTTCAGTCCGTGATATACAGACCGTACGTCGGCCACATTTCCCAGACCGAACACACTGCAGAGAGCCGGACTCCTAGCACCATAGTTATCTATGACGCTGAATGTCACTGCCTCGCTGCGGGAAAACTGTCCCATACTGTAATCCTGTTTTCAGTGCGGGAAATTTGGCCGACATACGGACCGTATATCACGGACCACGACACGCTCGTGTGAATCCGGCCTTACAAGTAAATTATTTGCTATGTAAAAAGAACACTTCTACCAAAAACATATCTAAATGTGTATGTGTGTGTATGTATGTGTGTGTATATGTACACACACATATAGGTCTGTATACATATCTAAACATAGGTGTGTATAATATATATATGTGTGTGTGTGTGTGTGTGTGTGTGTGTGTGTGTGTGTGTACATATATACACACACACACAAATCTTTCATTCACACAGCTGTAGAGTTACATGAAAAATCCTGTCTCCCTGCAGCTACCACTATGGGGAGCTCAATGCATAGGGAATTATACAGCTCCTATTAAACTTATTAAATTCATGTGCTGTGAGCGCTTCCTAGTGGAGGCGGAAATTATTTTAAAATCTCCGATCCAGGGAAGTGAACTTGCTATAACCAGAATATGCATTTTAATCCATGTTTTCTACTGAACTGATCAGAGAGGGGGTTTAAGGTACTATAGAACCCCATATGAGCGCCTCTGCATCCATATGGTTTAATTAGCTTTACGTACTAATACCCTGCATACTACATTTATATTTAGTCTTACAGTCCTCCCGATTTTTGTCAGATCATCCTTCTACATCTGCTATCAGAGGAAACAAGAATGCAGCTGGATGTTGTTGTTTTTTTTACCTGTCCTATTGTTCCCCCCCAGAGATTGGCAAAACTAGGGGAGTCTGTCTGCTGTTCAGTGTTGTACCTATCCTGCCAGTTAACATAGGTATCAAGGCCAATAGCAGTCAACAGCGAATGTCTACGGACAGATTCAACTGTGCAGACGTGGTTGCCAATGCCATGCCTACCTGAAACAATGTGACTTCCTATCTGGTTGAAAACCACTTTCAGTATTGTGTACTACATGTACATGTACAGAAGAGGTGATCGGGCTAGAAAGAAAGATCGTCGGTTACATGCTTAGTACGGAGAGCGAGACTAGAACTGGAAGAATTAATGTAGAGAGCAGAGATAATCATTAGATGTTCACCATAAAATTTTTGACCCAAGCATGCAATTTACTAATTTTGTTGCCCCCATCATTGTACCATTCACTATGATGGTCAGCAGGCAGTCATACAAAGGTTGTAAACGCTGGTGTCCACTGGTGATGATCTTGTGAAAAACCTAAGTAGGATAAATAGGTACAGTTGTGAACATTGAAATATAAATGAAAAACATTTTATGCTTACATTAGGGTCTATTCACACTTCGTTTGCAGTGTATTTGGATGTGTATATCAGGAGGAATTCCCGATGTTTACCAGCGCCGGACGCTGCTGACATATGCCACTGTATATGCATACAGTACAACCAACTCAAAAGAATCATGGAGGACATACATCTTCTTCCAATAGAAAACAAAAATGTTTGTTTATTAATACGCGTTTCGCAACGAATGCGTCGCCAGGGGTGGTTTGACATACACATATATTTAAATCCCTTAGAGCCAATAACAAGGTACAATAGATTAAAAACACACAGCTGTAGTTAACTACAGAATAAATCCCTAATCAACTTATTTAGTTTATACGATGCCTATACATGTGAATAATTGGAAGATAAGTACTTGCATAAGAGCGCGCCCGTGTGACATCCGGTCTGACGTTATGACCAAGCCGGAAGGAAAGAGAATATGCTGGCTATGCAAATGGGGCCCACCGCAGACCAGCCAATCAAAGTACAGAGTGCGAACTGGGCATGCGCATGAAGTCCGCGCCATATATGCACACAGTACCATATGTCGCCCATAGACTTCAAAGTTAAAAAAATAGATACCACGTGGTATACATTTTTGAGCTTTTACTGGATACCTCTGTATGGAATAGCGTAGTCCACTGTGTTATTCCATATAATTGAGATAAAGGTATACCAACATATACCAGCCCGATGGATGCCAAAAGGACATTGTTTTTGGCATCCATCAGGTGAATGGGGTCCTATAGATATGTATGGTGCATACGTCAAACAAACTGTAAACACAGTGTGAATGGAGTCTTACAAAGGTTGCCCACATTTGTCCTATGTGCAAAGCAAAGGGCTGACTCACCACAATAAGCAGGTCAGCATGTGTTCCTGTGAACACTGGGATATCCATCGGGACTCTCACAGAGTATGGCTTGTTTAGGCGAACTCCAAAATTCCTCTCACCACTTAGCAGCAAAAGAATGAAAACTCCAATGTGCATAAGACCAACACGAGCTGCGAAGAGAAACATAGTGAACAGATGGAACAACTTTGTAGATGGGCCAACATGTGATAGAAAAGTCCACAAAAAGACCAAACTGAAGTGTGAGTGAAGGTGAAGAAAACGGAGGCGAGAAAAGAAACAACGGGAGTGCAGTCTCACACTGGTCCGCTCGTGCATCATTCAGGAAGTACAGAATTGGAACCAGTACATCCAGGACGTCACTGCTCTTCAGAACAAAGAACAGGAACTTCTGTGGGGGTGAAAGATGGTAATGGTGAGAGACCAAGCACCCAACCCATTAGACACAGCACCCAGTGCACGCCTCATTTAGGGCCTGTTCACACCAGCGTTGCTCTTCCGTTGAAGGGTTCAGTCAGGTTACCCCCTCAACGGCAAGGCAAACGGAAACCTTTGCTTCCGTTTCCCTCACCATTGATCTCACAGCGCAGTCGGCTGCGCTATTGGTTCCGTCAAAACAACGGAACCCTGTCACAGCGGTGACCAACGGAAACCATTAACAACGTTTCCGTCCCCATTGAGATCAATGGTGAGGGAAACGGAAGCCAAGGTTTCCATTTGCCTTTCCGTTGAGGGGTTAACCTGACGAAAACCTCAGACGGAACCCCTCAACTGAAGGGCAACTCTGATGTGTGTGAACAGATGCTTATTCATTAAAGTCCGAGAAGAAAAAAATCCTGACCTTGTTAAAGTCACACAGTTTCCAGAAGAGAACCAGAAGTTCTTGGTGGAATTGTATTTTCTTGGTTGAATTTGGTAGGTATGTCTGAGTTAGTGGATTGAGGAGAAGACGAGCGAGACCCTTCAAGATGAACTGGAAGTCCTAGGAGTTAATTATAAGGGTCTGGGTCAGCATTAGTAGGAAACGTCTACATCAAGTTAGTTCATAGTTAAAGAAGCACTACCACAAAATGTTTTAATTTTTTTGGCTCGTTGGAAAGGCACATTATGTAAATCGTGGTAAAGGTAATCTTCTTACCGGTGGCTGTGTTTGTGAGTTATCCCCTCCCTTCTGGTCCTCCGCTGTGTCATGTGACCAGCAATAGGACTCTCCAACTGCCCCAGCGTCTCATGTGTGGACAGGAAGTCAGTTGAGACGCTGTGGCAGTTGGAGAGTCCTATTGCTGGTCACATAACACAGCTGAGGACCAGAAGGGAGGGGATAACTCACAAATACAACCACCGGTAAGAATATTACCATCACCACAATCTACATAATGGGCCAGAGAATAAAAAAAAATTGTGGAAGTGCTCCTTTAAAAAAGGCAGATGACGCCACAGCTCTTCACAGCAATCTGACAAACCATAAAGTAAGATGTGAAAATTAAAAAGCAACGGTCAGAGCCTAAACAAAAGCAAGCATTAGGCGAACTTGTAAGGCTGGATTCACACGAGCACATTACATCCATAATGGACAGACGTATTTCGGACGGAAGTCCCGGACCGAACACAGTGCAGGGAGCCGGGCTCCTAGCATCATAGTTATGTACGATGCTAGGAGTCCCTGCCTCGCTGCCGGACAACTTTCCCATACTGTAATCATGTTTTCAGTACGGGACAGTAGTTCCACGTAGAGGCAGGGACTCCTAGCGTCGTACATAACTATGATGCTAGGAGCCCGGCTCCCTGCAGTGTGTTCCGTCCAGGACTTGCGGCCGAAATACGTCCGTCCATTAAGGACGTAATGTGCTCGTGTGAATCCAGCCGAATACTATTTTACGCACACCCAATAAGCATGCCACCTCTCCTTACCTCCTCTCTGTGGATCCGTGACAAATAATTGACAAACAGATTGTCCGGTGCTGGGCTCTTTAAGAGAATGAACAGGATTAGTCTGTAAGCAGTAGTGAGGAAATTGGGCACTTAGCATGTTGCGGTAACATACATCACCCTCATCCATGGCAGTACTAGTGGTCGTGCCATCCATGCTGGGGCTAGATGTGATGGCGGGGTCTGAGTCCAAAGTAACAATGAGCAGTTGGGCAGAGACCTCGACCAGTGGTTCACGAGAATCCAAGAATAGCAAGTGGTTGTAAGGTATTCCATAACCAACCGGATCATATGCACACACCACATTCAAGAGGGATGTGAAGAGGGGTAGTGCATGCCTGCAGAGAGGAGAGAAAGCAGAAAACAAACACATTAAAATGGGATCAAATAGATAAACTAATTGTTGAAAAGAAAAAAGGTCTAATTCTTCTATTTAAAATAAAAATAAATAAATAAATAAAAAAAAATAGAACAGAGGGAGACACCATTCCTTATACTGGCTCCACCCTTCACTGCGGTGTCTCCCGCCATAGATTTTAAACTTTTGGTGGGAAACAAAAACCAGGAGCAATACTAGAGGTACCCTTTAACATTATAACTGTACCCAGGTACCTAGGTTGAGGGCTGCACTTCAGGACATAGACTGGGAAGAACTGATGTCAAAAAACGGTACAAACCTAAATGGGAAATCTTAAAATCCATTTCGAGTAATTCTACTGCAAAATGAATTCCTATAAGTATAGGCAACTAAAATTAAACCCCACTTGGTTTACACCTTCTGTAAAGTACAAAAAAGGGCATTTAAAAAAATATAAATCTAAGGGGGGAGGTTTAGCGTTTGCAAATTACAAAGAGCTTAATAAAAGTCTGTATTTCATTTTGTATTTTTGCTGATTTTATTACCCTTTTAACAAAGGACAACATGAAAAAATGGGAAAAACAATAAAATGCCCAAAAATATCTTCCAAAAGTATGCTTAAGCAGAAGCCGCTAAAACACTGAACTACAGCTCATCCATTCTGATCGTTTAAGTACACATTTCACTATTACGGGATTAAAGGTCCTGTTACACTGGCCCATTTTGGCCGTAACAACGAGCGCGGATCAACGGGACAGCTCATTGATCGGCGCCCGTTTTCTCCTTTCACAAGGAGCTATGTATGGGGATGAGCACTCTATACTACAATCAATCGTCCACGTACATTTCTATCATTTCGGCAGCACGTCTCCCTGTTTACACAGGAAGATGTGCTGGCGACGATAATATTTTAGGCTGCTGAACCTATACGAACAGCCAATGAACGAGCGTTTGCTTGTGCATCAGCTGATCGTTGTCCTGTTTACTGTGAACTCTCGTTTGCCCAATAATTGCCCCGTGTAAAAGGGCCCTTAAAGAGGCTCTGTCACCAGATTTTGCAGCCCCTATCTGCTATTGCAGCAGATAGGCGCTGCAATGTAGATTACAGTAACGTTTTTATTTTTAAAAAACGAGCATTTTTGGCCAAGTTATGACCATTTTTGTAGTTATGCAAATGAGGCTTGCAAAAGTCCAAGTGGGTGTGTTTAAAAGTAAAAGTCCAACTGGGCGTGTATTATGTGCGTACATCGGGGCGTGTTTACTACTTTTACTAGCTGGGCGTTCTGACGAGAAGTATCATCCACTTCTCTTCAGAACGCCCAGCTTCTGGCAGTGCAGATCTGTGACGTCACTCACAGGTCCTGCATCGTGTCGGCCACATCGGCACCAGAGGCTTCAGTTGATTCTGCAGCAGCATCGGCGTTAGCAGGTAAGTCGATGTAGCTACTTACCTGCAAACGCCGATGCTGCTGCAGAATCAACTGTAGCCTCTGGTGCCGACACGATGCAAGACCTGTGAGTGACGTCACAGATCTGCACTGTCAGAAGCTGGGCGTTCTGAAGAGAAGGGATTAATACTTCTCATCATAACGCCCAGCTAGTAAAAGTATTAAAAACGCCCCGATGTACGCACATAATACACGCCCACTTGGACTTTTGCAAGCCTCATTTGCAGAACTACAAAAATGGTCATAATTTGGCCAAAAATGCTCGTTTTTTAAAAATAAAAACGTTACTGTAATCTACATTGCAGCGCCTATCTGCTGCAATAGCAGATAGGGGTTGCAAAATCTGGTGACAGAGCCTCTTTAAGTCACCCACCCTTAGACATGTTAGTCAATGTATGGTATCAAGGGGAGAAAAAAAACAAAAAACGTCCTGAATGGGGTCAGGGGTCTTTTTATGGTAATTTGCCTATTTATAATCTGTTATTACAGTGTATGGGCTATGTCATCTAAGTCCTAGTTTGCTCATTATTGGGGATATACACACACACACACACATTAGTTTTTATTGCATGTGAGTTTAATATACTATTTTGTAACCTAATAAAGAGAAGGTTTTTTTTCATATCTATTCAGGTATATTGCCTTCTGTTATCGACTTCTTTACCATAAGAACTGTGAATCTATGGAAGTCACCGCAGGAGCCGTCACAGTAGGGACAGTAGATGGCTTTAAAAAGGCTGAGATCATTTCCTATAACGAAAAAACATCAGCTCCCATGTCAATGTCTAGAATTTTTGTTTGAATGTTAATCCAGTCGGATCACCACTTGGAAGCAGATTTTTCCTTTTTAGTGTAGATTTGGTTTATGCCTTATGGGTTTGTTTTTCTTTTTCTATCTACTCTGAATCAATAGGAGTAAAAGAATGTTCCAAAGTTTATCCATATCCCTTCTTTTTCTCCCTTGGTTGAACTTGATGGACATAGGTCTTTAACCGTACTAGAACTTAATTCTACCTCCAATAATGCCCTGCTCTAACTTGCTGGGAAGTTCAATTGAATACCTAAATCAAAAGTAAGTGATTTTTTATATATATTATAAAGACTTAAAGGGGTTGTCCCGCCATTAAATGTCTTATTCATTGTATGGATTACGAAAAAAAAAATGTAAAAAAAAAAAAAAAAAAAAAAAAAATCTATTTGCCATTTACATGTTGTTAAAACACAATCCAGTGAAGAGCTAGAACATTTACCAACATGGTTTATTGCCACCTGGTGTTCGGTGTGTATAGCAATGTGCACACCGAACTAGTGAGGTGAATGCTGGTGGACAAGCATGCTCAGTGCCTCTCCTGGCTGTGCATGGAACTGCAGCCGGCCCCATTCACTTGAATGAAGCCATGCTGCAGTTGTCTGCACAGCATGTGGTGTTTACAAAAGGGGTTCAAAAAGGGAGGTCATTGGTCATAGTGGGAGTTGGTCTTTTTATTTAAAATCTTTATTTTTGAGGTTTGGAAAAACAACAACAATGAAATACATACACAGCCAAGTAGAAACCCATAAATACAGAGCAATATGCAATATACAATGTTACAAACATAAGCCATATAATAGAATCACAACGTATGTCTGGCATGCAACATGTGAAACCAATACAAAGTTAGAAATATAAAATAAAAGGTAAAAAAGGTACTCGGGACTTGCATCAAGGATCACCTCAAAGGCTATAATCAAGGTGAAAAACTCTGCTGTAGTAAGAGAAATAAGTACATCACAAACTATACCTAGATCATGTTAGGTGAGCCGTCGCCCATAATGTCATAAAGTTATCAAGTGTTCTAGACTCCCAGCTGGACACTTCTTCCAATCTATATATTTGCCTGACTATTGAGCCACATAGAGACATCAGGTGGTAGTTTATCCAACCATTTAATCGGAATGATGAGTTTAGCTACCATGATAAGGCGTGAAGACAAGTCATATCTAGTGAGGCTACAGTCTGAAGAGGGTAGATTAACTAAACACTAGAGAAGGAGTAAGTTTAATGTTCTTATTACAAATAGTATTGACATGCGATTCAATAGGAGGACCAATATGGTTTGATTATAGGACACTCCCACCAGATATGACTTAAAAGTACCTGGAGACCCCCCCCCCCCACCCCACACCTCCAACACGTATCAGATGCGGTTCTGTACATTCTAGCTACTATATCCGGGTACCTATACCACCTCGTGAGCAGCTTAAAAGGCATTCTCCATAGTTCTAACACACCTGGACAGACCATGTGATCTTTTAAGTATGGCTGAAGTGTCTCGAGGGGGGGAAACAAAACTTTCAAGTCTCTTTCCCAAGCACAGAGAAAGAGAAGCTTATCCTGCACATCAATGGTAAGCATTTTGTTATAGAGGATGGATATCAGTTTTTTGGGTAAAGGTGTAGAAGAAATCGGAGCCTCAAACCAAGAGAGTGGCCTGGTGAAGATATAACGTCCCAGGAAACCCAAACTAGTACCATTGAAATGGCCGTACTGCGCTTTGGACCAATGTTGTCCTATACCCAAGTTATTTATAGCATCAAGAGTTGGTACAATACTACCTTTATATAAGTCACCTATTGGGATAGATGTCAATGAGCTCTACAAGTTCAAGGGGTCATCAAAATGCGGATAGAGACTGGAAGGAGTCAAATGCTCCGGCATTAAAGGCGAGGGAAAAACTCATTGATGATCTAGGTGGTGTTGGAGTTGGGGGAGTCATGTTTGTTTGGTCCATCTGAAGATCGACAATTATGCCATATTTTCTATGTTGGTGTGTTTATATGTTATGTTGAATTTAATTTAAAAGTTAATCCCATGACAGTTGAGTGCTGCGCACTCATGATGTAACTCTTACGTGAAATGTTTGTAAGAAAATGTGAAAACTGACAATAAAAAGGATATTTTAAAAAAAAAAAAAAAAGGGGAGGGAAACTGAAAACTGGACACATGGGTAGTACGAAACCTCAGTGAGAACAACATTCCCTTTATAAATGGACTCTCCATCGCCACTCCCCAACCCACCCCATAAGGTAAATAGACCGGAGTCTTGAAGCTCCCCATAGCAATTTGTTTAGCCAAATTTGAACCAGACAATAATTCAAGATGTGACCGAAGCTGTATAGCTTGATAATAGAGTAGTATGTCTGGAAGACCAAAGCCTCCATTTGCCTTGGGGAGAGTCAATTGTCTAGGTAGAGATTGATTCCATAAAAATCTAGAAAACAATCTCCTAGTCTCTGTGAATAAGGAAGCAGGGATGAAAACAGGGGCACCCTGCACGAGATATAAAAATTTAGGTACTGTAAATGATTTTAGTAAATTCTTCCTCCCCATCCACGAAATCATTGGGATCTGCAGGTCACGTAGTTGAGCAGAAATAGACTTCAATAGTGGGGGGGCTATAAATTCACCCCTCATATAAGCCTTATGCGCCTCCCATCTAGAAGCTTGAGTAGTGTCTGCAAATTTGTAGCAAAATAGGACTTCACCTTCCCCTCAAGAGCCACCAACGTCGTGTGGTTGTCCAAAAGGGTCTCATTTAATCTCCAAGTCCACTCTCTCGCCGAGTGGCCAATAAGCTTAACCTCAAGATAAACAGGCGCATGATCGGAAATCGTTATGCTGCCTATCGAGGAGCTGAGGATCTGTGAGAGACAGGAGTCCAGAGTAAATAAATAATCCAATCTCTGGTAAGAACGATGAGCCGCAGCGAAGAAGGTGAAGTCCTCAGTGCCTGGGTGCAGAATCCTCCACACATCAATTAAACCAACTTGCGCCAATGAAGAATACGTCTCTGAGCCCTGTAGAAAACCACTGATCTCTTTGAAATAGAATCCAATAATGGATTCAAAACTAAATTCAAGTCACCTCCCAAAAACAATAACCCTTCTGTGAAAGCTGCAATTTTCTGTAAAATTTCAATGATCCATTGTGCTGTGTTAACATTTGGAGCATAAAGGTTACAAATTGTAACTAATTGTGTACCAAATCTATCCTTCAACAGTAAATATCTCCCTTCTGAGTCAGCCATCAGATCCTCAAACAGGTATTGAGAGTGCCTATGAAAGCCAAATACTTACACCCCTAGATGCCGAGGAGGGACTAGGGGAATGATACCATTTATTATAAAAACCATGTTGTAAATTCGGGATATGACCAGAACGACCATGTTGTAAATTCGGGATATGACCAGAACGAAAGTGAGAAGTGTAATAGTGAGAAGATGCGACCACATTTAGGCGGAGAGTTGCATCCCTTTACATTAAATGTACAAAAGTTTAGAGCTACCTCAGCCAGATTTAAGATCGTGTGAATACCTTGAAAGAACATATAATACGAGTACTACAGAGAGGAAATGCAAGCAGACTATAACAACGTATAACAAAACTGTAGACTGTACAGGAAAATTGCATAATTCGTTTTGACAGCATAGAGAAAACGCACTGTAGAGGAGAGACACCTATATAGAAACGCAAACCTGTAGGGAAGGAAGACAATGAGAAGGAGGGGGAGGGGAGAAGGAAGGAGAATAGCAGAGCAGAGAATAGTAGCTCTGATCGAAGGAGCTACCAGAAACCATGTAAGCATAGAAAAAACAGTTACCGGTCAACAATATCAGCTAAAAAACAGATACCAAATATAACAAGAGATAAGGAAAAAGGATATGGATGTAGATAATTGTAGAAAGAATACTAAGTGATGGATGATCTAGAGAGATGCTTCTTGGATCCTGGTTACTTCATCTTAGCGACCGTGGACCATGCATCAGGAGGTGGTAAGTTTGGTAGATCATCCGATTCATCCAGCGGCAGCTAGGAAGGAATTTCCATAGGCGCGATATGAAGTTCACCCCAAACATAGCGAAGATCCTCTGGTTGCCTGATCATCAGCTTCTTGTCCCCAGGAGTAATGGCCAGGCCGAAAGGATACAGCCAGCAATATGGGATTTTGAAAATCTCGACGTTTATCAGTGAGTGGTTTCAAAACTCTGCGTTTCTGCAGGGTAAAAGGGGCAAGATCCTAAAACATCGGAATTGCCGAACCCTCAAAGGACAGTTCTCCCCTGTCTCTCGCAGTGGCAAGGATAAGCGAAGTATCCACATAACTCAAGAGTTTGCATATGATGTCCCTGGTGGGTCAGACTGTGCCGGCTTAGGTCTCAAAGCTCTATGCACTCTATGACAATGGTGGCTGCTCTATCCTGAGCGGAGAGAAGTTCAAATAAATGAGACAGTGGTTTGCAAGCCATCTGGTAAAGAAGGAAGGATCAGAGGTCTGCCTGAATCCTAAGTTATTTCTTCTGTTCCTGTTCTCCTGATCCTCCAGGAGTAACAAGGTCTGATTAATGTGTGCCTGTTGTGTGAGAACCTTGGCATTTAACGCAGTGTTGAATAAAATGGAGGACTGTTGTGCTTGTTCCAGGGCCTCCACCCGACGTCCAACATGTCGTAGGTCAGACTTAATATCTGCCAATTCACTGGCTATAGGTGCCAGAGCTGTGGTCAATGCCCTCTTCAGAAATCCCCTTGAGATAGGGAGTAAATTGTCACTTGCCTGTGCGATTGTAGCACTTTCAGCATCCGAGTCCTCAGAGTGCTGGGCGCCATCTCGTGGTTGCGGCGCCATCTTGGGAGCTCGTGCTGGAGAAGCCGGCAAATTCTTCTGAAAGAACCATCAACTTCATGCTGATTTCGAGAAGCCTTAGGAGCCGGAGTGAGTTCCCGATTCTTCTCCTTGTCAGTCAACTTCCCCATGATCAATAACAGCTGGTATAGTCAGGGTTTCTGGTGCTCAACAGCGGGAGACTAAGTATCACACGTCTGCATTGTACCGCGGTCAGGCTCCGCCCCCCAGAGGTGGTCTTTTTAAAGAGGACCACTGTAGATAGACTATAATGTAACTGGAAATCCGTCACAAAAAAATTCTGGTGGTTTTTTTATTTATTTTTTTAGGGTGGGGGGTTTCTAAGAGGTGGTCTTCTGGGGAGGTAATATTCTACAGGATTTTTTGTGATATTGGTTTAGAAAGTAAATTAAACGTGCTAATGGCACGCCCCCTGTGATAGAAGCTTGTTAACTTACATTCTCTCTTTGAAGGCACCCCGCACTCCGGAATGCAGTGCCACTGGAAGGATCAGGCTGTCAGTTCCCTGTCCCTTTAAACCTCTGAACAAAGTGTTCATTTTGAAAACGTTGTTCCAAAATGCTAAACTCACAGCTTCTGCCAGTTGCAAGGAACCCTGTGACTTCATTAACCCTTTCAGGACTGAGCTCATTTTGGCCTTTAGGACCAGCCCCATTTTTTTCAAATCTGACACTATTTTGTGTGGTATTACTATCGGTTTTACAAGCATATACATTAAAAATTAGAAAAATTATAAATTTTTGCAAATTTTCTTTACATTTTGGTGTTTTTCACAAATAAGCAATGAATTTGACCAAATTTTTCCACTAACATAAAGTACAATATGTCACGAGAAAATCTCAGAATCGCTTGGAATGCTTTTGCCTATCCGAGCGATTCTGAGATTGTTTTCTCGTGACATATTGTATTCTAGGTTAGTGGAAAAATGTGGTCAATAAATTCATTGCTTATTTGTGAAAAACACCAAAATGTAAAGAAAATCTGCAAAAAATATGATTTTTCTAATTTTAAATGTATCTACTTGTAAAACAGATCGTAACTATTTTGTGTGGTATTACCATTTCACGTATTCCATATGTCTACTTTATATTTGCATAGTTTTTTTAACATTATTTTATTTTTCTAGGACGTTACAAAGATTAGAACTTTAGCAGCAATTTCTCCCATTTTCAAGAAAATGTTAGCCTAGTGTCTCTTCTGCTCCTTACTGATGATATTAGGGCTTTACTTAGCACTGTATTTCACTTATGTGAACTATATACTTTTATAGTACAGGTGAGACACTGCGATGACAAATCACTGACCTATGTTTTTTTTGCTACTGCCTGGTGCACACACGTTTCAATTGTGTGCTCTATACAGCATACTCGTGGTAACATCATTATCTTTGATTGGTCCACACTAAGGGTATGTGCACACACACTAATTACGTCCGTAATTGACGGACGTATTTCGACCGCAAGTCCCGGACCGAACACAGTGCAACGACGCTAGGAGTCCCTGCCTTGCTGCAGGACAACTGTCCCGTAGTATAATCATGTTTACAGTACGGGACAGTTGTCCTGCAGCGAGGCAGGGACTTCTAGCATCGTACATAAGTATGATGCTAGGAGCCCGGCTCCTTGCACTGTGTTCGGTCCGGGACTTGCGGCCGAAATACGTCCGTCAATTACGGACGTAATTAGTGTGTGTGCACATACCCTTATATTGTATTTTAGATCCTCGCTATTGTTTTTAACAGTTTGTTTCGTGTATGATATTGTATTAAATTAAATGTTGTACTTATTTCACAGCGACTCCTTGTCCTCATTTTTTCACTCCTGACATGTCTGTTTTAATGGGGTGGTCTCATCACATGTACAGTTCGCATCCGCCAGAACAAAGGTGCTCTTACAGAGAAGCTCTACATTCCGGCTCATAAAGAGGGGTCCCGAGCTGGCTTTTTGAACTCTGTGCTCATGAAAACAAGACCTTTAATAAATACTTGCATTCCCCATGAAATAAAAATTCTGGAGCATCTTTTCTTAGAACTTCTTGTGTGGCTCCTCCGTTATTCCTCCTGGAAATGTATGACTAAATTGACTAGTAAGTGTTACCATTTCCCTTGTCAATAGCGTAAGTGCATTCCCATTCTGACATGGTCAGCACTTATTAAACAATGTCAAGTACAGTTATATACTTGGTTAGATTCTGTAGTGAATATGTGTCACAGCAGTTGTCCTGCAGATCTGCAGGGCCGAACTACAGTCAGTGGTACTAAGGATTTATGATAGGCCTTCAATATAGCTGTATCTATTTATACACAGCCCGACCAGGTAAGTAGCCATCCGACCCAATCTTGAGACCTTCATTAGTTTCTGAAAATACCACACTATGGGTGCTACGGTTTGTTGTTTTGATCTCTACAGTGGTTAGGGGATATGAGACACACTGCAAATTCTGACTGGGGCATCCCGGAGTGGTACACCAGTCATAATAAATATCTGCCCCCATAGTGTATGCATGTAAACATTTCCTCAAGTTTTTAAGATATACAAGATAAAAGTAGTGATCATGGACTTCCCATTAGCAGGGGCATAACTATAGAGGGTCCCAATGGGCCCTCCAGCTTAGCTGGACCAATACTACAAATAATGTCTGACCGTTGAATGAACCCGTTACAGATTTTGATTTGGAGTCCGTAGCTTCAAGTTAAGATTCTGCCTGAAATAACTGCTTATAATGGATAATAAATTCTAGGTAGCCACAGAGTAAATGTAGGATGCCAATAACACTTCGTGCATTCCCTATATACTTTTGAGGAACATATACAGGGACTGTAAAATAGAACAATCTGTCACTCAATCACTCCCCCTTCCTTCTGCCATTACTTCCTGCTGATAGAAGGAATGCACGTTAAACCTCTCCAACTATCCTTAAGAGTAACAAGGTAAAAAAAAGCTACAACAAAAAGGAATAATAAACTAAAATCAATTTTTAACTATGACCAAATATAAATGTATTGAAAGCAGAAATGTAAAACTCTTTCCATTGTTAACTAAGCAGTTTAGTGAAGACCCTGTACTATTATTATGTCCTTTTCATTCACATACCGGTTTTCTGTAGAGCAAAAAAACTGCACCCATGGGTTGGTAGTACCGTTGTTCTCGGACGATGGTGGAAGGTACATTGCCTCAGAGAAACAGGTTAGTAGGAGTTTAAGTAGTTCTGTCCTGAAAGAAAAAAATCCATGCCAGATATTGAAAAACAGAAGTGAGAACAGATTAGGGCTGGGCAATTAATCGAAATTCAGCGCAAATAAAATTGAAGTCATCGTGCGAATTTTGGTTTTATCAATTATTTTTTTTCTCGGTTTAAACGGTTTCTGCATCTTCAGGACGCAGATACAGTCGAACCCAATGGTAGAGCAGGGGACCATAAAGGTCCCTGCTCTACCTTCCACTATGTATCGCTGGACGCGAGGTAGTGACGTCATCGCGCTCGACTGCGCCGTGCCGCACAGACCAGAGTAGAGGAATCTCCTCCAATCCTCATTGAAACGGGGTTAGGTGAGTATATATTATTTTTATCAGGCACTATTGGGGGCATTATACAGCATGGGGGCAGCTATGGGGGACTTTATACTGTGTGGGGTGCATATATGGGGACATTAAACTGTGTGATGGCAGCTATAGGGGCATTATACTGCGTGGAAGTCAATTATAGGGGCATTATACTAGGTAGAGGCAGATATGGGGGAATTATACTAGGTAGAGGCAGATATGGGGGAATTATACTAGGTAGAGAGCAGGTATGGGGGGCATTATACTGTGTGGTGGCAGCTATGAGGGGCATTATACTGTGTGGTGGCAGCTATGGGGGCATTATACTGTGTGGAGGGCAGATCTGGGGGAATTATATTGTGTGGAGACAGCTATGGGGCATTATGCTGTGTGGGGAGTACTATGGGGGCAATATACTCTGTAGGGGCAGCGTCAGGGGGTATATTATACACAGTGGTATACAGCCAGCTCAGGGAATAAATATGAATTCAATGGCATAGCATGCAAAAAGGGGTGTGGCCTAAATAGTCGTTCAGTAATCGTAAACGAGGTTACGTGTTCAATTAATGTTGCTTTAGGTCATAATTGCCCAGCCCTAGAACAGATCTATCGGATATTAAGAACTAAACCTTATACTAATAACATACAAAGCCAAATGACGTTTCACCAGTAGTGTGAGAATAAGTGCCATACAATGTGTCCCCTAAAGATTCTCCAGGGGCAAGAGAAAGTCAACTGTGCCTTCTTCACAAAAAGTTACTGGACATCAAAAACATCACTAGCAGAATTGGCCAATCATCGCTCATAGATTACCAGAGTCAATTATACTCTCAGCGTATTCATTGTCTCTACAAATTCTATGTTCTACGTCCCACTCGATTTTCAGTTTTATTATTACTGGAGAGATGCTAACCTACCTGTTGAGATCATGTGTGTGGTTCGGTGTTGGAGAGTGAGCAAAGCCCACACCAGCTTCCCAGATGTACTCACAGCTGTCAAGAGTGTGAATATCTTCTGCTGCATCCTATGGACACACAATCAAACTCTCACTTACAGAACAGAATAAGGTAAGCCACAAAAATAGTTAAAGCCGACTTCCAGTGAGTAAAAGTTTTTGTTAAGAGAAAATCCTGTACCTCCAATGTGATTTCAAATGCTTTTTTTTTTTTAACTTCCTTAAATTTGTGAAGGTATTGAAATACTGTCCTGCAAGGACCTTCCTCCGTAGAGAAAACCGATCAGGGCTATCGGCGCTCGTTTGCTCCTTTCACAAGGAGATGTGTTGCAGACAATAACAATATTTTTGGCTGCATAAACGATACAAATCAGCCGATGAGCGAGCGTTTGTTCGTTAATCGGTTGATCGTTGCCCTGTTTACACAGGGAAATGATCGGGAATGAATGTTCTGTGACCACTCATTTGTCCATGTAAAATGGCCCTTAGACGCACATGTGGATTCTAGAGAAATAAGAGTATTTTAAATATGTATTTCCACAATAAACTAGTCTGAGGTAGTTCTCACCGCTCCACTTCTCCTATGACTTTGCACTGTAAAATCAGGACAGAAGAGAAGATCAGCAATGGCGAGAAGCAGAGATTCAGCTAGTGGACGTGATCCATCCTCCTCTTCCTCCTCCTCCTCCGCATCATCATCCTGAAAGAGATACTTACAGTAAACTTTTGGTGAAAAAATAGTAAATAACTATTATGCTGCATAATATCAGGATTTTTTGCATACGCACCGTAAAATCTATTTCTCGTCCAGTTTATTGGGGGGGGGGGGGGGACACAGACCGTTGCTGTTCCCACTTGAAAAGTTTGATACTAAAAAATAAAATAAAAAACTGTTCCCTCCTACAGGATATAACCTGCCCACAAACCGTAAGCTATTCAATCTGTCCGCAAGCAGTAGGAGAAGCAGATACAAGGTAAGAGAGGTATGTCAAACAATAGAGGAAATTCCCTGAAACCTGAACCATAAAAAAAACACAACCTTGAAAAACACAATGGGTCGGAGAAGTGTCCTCCAACGAACTGGACGAGAAAAGGATTTCACGGTGTGTGCTTAAAAAAAATCCTGTCTTTTCGTTCATAACCTTGGGGTACACAGACCATGGGACGTCCTACAACAGTCCCCTGGGGTGGGAACAGAACACAGGACATGGTCATCCATTTCACAGATGCTTGCAATACCTTGCGACACAGGGAAGCATCTGCAGAAGCAAAGGTGTGCACCTCATAGAAGTTGACAAAAGTGTGCAGAGAAGACCATGTGGCTGCCTTGCACAACAGAAGGGCAGAGGCCTGATGGTGTACAGCCCAGGAAGCACCAACTGCTCTAGTAGAGTGGGCCGTGACCAAAAAAGGGGGAGCCTTGACCCGAAACCGATAAGCCTCGCGAACAATCATTCGAATCCCGCAAGCAATGATGGTTTTAGGGGCTGCTAAACCCTTCCTGGGAACCCCTGGGAGGATGAACAGGGAATCCGACCTCTGGAAGGAAGCAGCGATAGAAAGATTTAAGTCCGCAAGACACGGACAACATCCAGGTTGTGGAGGGAAAGCTCCCTGGGACGACTGGTTGATAGTTTTGCAGTCCTTTTGTCTATGTCCTCCTTCACGTCAAAACAACCTTAGGCAAAAAGGAACGTACCGTGCGGAGCACCGCCTTGTCCTGGTGAAGAGCCAGAAACGGAGAACGGCAAGAGGGTCGCCAACTCAGAAACCCTCTGGATGGAGGTTACCGCGACATCGAAAAAACATATTTCAGGAAAGAAAACGAAGGGAGATTTCTCGCAAGGGCTCAAAGGGAGCTGGCTGTAAGATGTCCAAGACCAAATTGAGATCCCGAAAGGGGATCGGACGATAGGGGGGACAACGACCGCATGAGCCACCGCTATAGAAAAGACTTGATATGGGAGTGTGGCTTGGACGAGCATGTGAGCGGCAGCAGGAGCTCCGGCCAACACCACTGTATTATCCTCTCTCCTCGGGCACATCACTCACTATATTGTGGCCCAATTAACCGCCTGACACTGACATCCTCCTGTCTCCACCGGAGCTATTATAATGGCGGGCGGGCAAGGGAAAAAGCAGACCGGTGCGGCCGACCGGCATTTCCAAGATGGTGTCGGCACCCTTGCCTCAGGAACTCGAGCGGGAAAAGTGACGGCCGCGGGAGCTGCTGCTAAGCTAGCAGCATTCGCTAAAGGGTCCTCTAACAGGTATGAGGAGTTACCTGTGGAGGGGAAGACTTGTTGGATGAAGGATCTGCTGCTTATATGGCCCTAGAGGAGCATCCTTCTGTGAGTAATTCTGAAGGTTCTGCTTCTATGCAGGCTAAGGAGATCAGCCATGTTGTCACTCCAGATGAACCCACACTTAAGGATGTACTGCAGGCTGTGACTCAGTGTAACACCTCTATAGATTGTAAAATAGAATCTCTCAGACAAGAAGAGTCATTTATGCGCCATGACCTAAAAAAAAGTTAATGAAAGGGTTGTGGAAGTGGAGGGCCATGTGAGTGAGGTGGAAGATAAACTGCCGTCGCTCCTTGCCGATACACGCAGATATGATCAACAAATCACTGCCTTATTTGCCAAAACGGATGACATGGAAAACTGTCTGCAGCGCAATAATGTGAGAATGTTGGGAGTAGACGGATCCAATCCTATTACCCTACTTTGTGGAATGGCTCAGGAATTCATTTGGAATGGATGTTCTTTCTCCATTATACGTTGTAGAGAGAACACATAGAAACCCTATCCGACCCTTGCCACAGGGAACCCCACCCAGACCTGTGTTGAGTAAAGTACTTAATTATAAGGATAGAAATGCTTAGGGGGCAAAGAACTGATTAGAAATAGCTGCTAAGGGTCATCGTGTGGCCTTTTATCCAGATTTCTGCTCTGAAGTTCAAAAGCGGAGAGCACAGTTTCTGCAAATCAAGAAGCGTCTGAGAGCTTTAAAAATGTACCCTACTCTATGTTATATCCAGCTCGGGTGAGGATTGCGGCATTGGACAACACGCACTTCTTTGAGAATCCCTGAGACTCGGCCAGTTGGCTGGACCAGAATGAGCACTTGCGGAGACATGAAGAGCGACGTTGAAACACCAGTTCGTTTTCGGAAGTATTCACAACGTGGCATCTTTTTGGCTGGAGGCGATGTCTCCTGGCTGGAGGCAATGTCTGGTCATTGTCCCGTCGCTCCGATGAAGGAACTGCGGTAGTAAGTAACGGCGCAGAGGGATCTCGCGAGATCACGCTGTGCGGTGACTAAAGCTGGACATGAATGAAGAGTAGTGTATGACGTGGATTGGTCAGCAGCATACACTTTTCTTTACAATGCCCACTTGTTTAAAAGTTTAAAAAAAACAACACCCAGTTGGGCTTTTAGAAAAAATTTGCAGAAATGTTAAAATGCTCATAACTGCCACTAAAAAAGTTATTTAAAAAAAAAAAAAACACAGTAGTTATCTACAACATAGCGCCTATTAAATTAGGTAGGAGACAGGGAAGTATAAAACTGGTGACAGAACCTCTTTAAATATGCAGGTTCCCATTGACCATTCTGGTGATTGCTGCATCTAAGGAAAAAATGACTAAAGGCCTCATGAACACGAACGTATTTTTTCCCTCCAGTAAATACGGGTCCTTGGGCACACGTATTCGACCCGTATTGCACCAGTATTTACGGACCCGTGCCCGTAATTACGGGTTCGGTGTCACCAGCATTCCACCCGTATTTACGGGCACGTTTTCGCTGCAAAATTGCACTGAACTAATCGGCAGCCCCTTCTCTATATCAGTGCAGGATAGAGAGAAGGGACAGCCCTTTCCGAGGTAAAAGTAAAAGAAATTCATACCTACCCGGCCTTTGTCTTGGTGACGCGTCCCTCTCTTGACATCCAGCCCGACCTCCCTGGATGACGCGGCAGTCCATGTGACCGCTGCAGCCTGTAATTGGCCTGTGATTGGCTGCAGCAGTCACATGGGCTGAAACGTCATCCCAGGACTGGAGGAAGAAGCAGGGAGTTCTGGGTAAGTTTGAACTTCTATTTTTTTTTTTACAGGTTGATTTATATTGTGATCGGAAGTCACTGTCCAGGGTGCTGAAAGAGTTACTGCCGATCAGTTAACTTTTTCAGCACCCTGGACAGTGACTATCCACTGATGTCGCCTAGCAAAGCTCCAGTAATTACGGGTGCACACACGTCGTCACCCGTAATTACGGGAGCCCCATAGACTTCTATGGGCCTGCCCGTGCCGTAATTACGGCCTAAAATAGGACATGTTTTATATTTTTCAACGGCCCGGGCACCTTCCCGTAAGCATACGGGGAGGTACCCGTGGCCAATAGAAGTCTATGGGCCCGTAATTGCGGGCGTTTTTACGTGCATGGGGCCTAAGGCTTTTGATCGTGTTGACTGGATATACCTTTGCATATTTTTCGTGGATTAAAACTGCTTTATGATAGCCCGAATCAGAGTCAATGGCTGCTTAACTGACTGTTGCGTTGAGTAGGGGCACACGACAGGGATAGTGTTGACAGGGGCTTCCCCAGAGCCGGAGTCCCGGGCAGAGCACCAGTATACGCTGTGCTCTGGGACTCTGGAACCCCCTAACCCCAGCGCTGTCCTTGTCATAGGGAGATGTGCTGCAGACAACGATAATATTTTACACATTTAAAACTATACAATTAGCTGATGAACGAGCGTTTGCCCAATAATTGGCCAGTGTAAAAAGCCTTAAAGAGGCTCTGTCACCACATTATAAGTGCCCTGTCTTGTACATGATGTGATCTGCGAGAAAAACTATAATTTTTGACGGAGTTATGACCTATATTAGATTTATGCAAATGATTTTCTTAATGAACAACTGGGCGTGTTTTACTTTTTGGCCAAGTGGGCGTTGTACAGAGGAGTGTATGACGCTGACCAATCAGTGACCAATCAGCGTCATACACTTCTCTCCATTCATTTACACTGCAGATCGCGATATAGCTATATCTCGCTGTGAATGACAGGTTACAGTGTAATCTCGCGAGACTACACCTGCTGTGCTGTAAATCACAGAGACGCTACAGAAGTGGTCAGGAGAATGAATACACATCACGTCCTGGCTGGAGGTAATGTATATTCATTGTCAGGACACTGCAGTAACGTTATAGTGTGTTTATGTGACTGTACATAGCGATATAGCTATATCGCTAAGTGCAGTCACATAAACACACACGATAACATTACTGCAGTGTCCTGACAATGAATATACATTACCTCCAGCCAGGACGTCATGTGTAATCATTCTCCTGACCACTTCTCTGCACGTCTCTGTGATTTACAGCATAGCACAGCGAGATCTCGCTGTGAATGACAGGTTACAGTGTAATCTCGCGAGACTACGCCTGCTGTGCTGTAAATCACAGAGACGCTACAGAAGTGGTCAGGAGAATGAATACACATCACGTCCTGGCTGGAGGTAATGTATATTCATTGTCAGGACACTGCAGTAACGTTATAGTGTGTTTATGTGACTGTACATAGCGATATAGCTATATCGCTAAGTGCTGTATAAATGAATGGAGAGAAGTGTATGACGCTGATTGGTCACTGATTGGTCAGCGTCATACACTCCTCTGTACAATGCCCACTTGGTCATATAGTAAAACACGCCCAGTTGTCCATTGAGAAACTCATTAGCATAAAGCTAAAATAGGTCATAACTCCGTCAAAAATGATTGTTTTTCTAAATAAAAAACACTGCTGTGATCTACATTACAGCGCCAATCACATTATGTGCAATATAGGCCACTTATAATGTGGTGACAGAGCCTCTTTAAGACTGAAGTGCTCGGTTTCTGTGGGCAGGCTAAATCCTGACGAGAAGTCACTTTATTTATTCGTGTCAAGCTTCCTAGTGGCAACAGCATATACCCACGGTCTGTGTCCCCAACGTAACGAATGACATATTAATTACTAGTAGATTAAGTTTAACACACAAGAAAAAAAATGTTTCTCTGGTAGGTTTTAATGACATTACCTGGCTCCGCCCTGCACCGGGCACTGATGACCAGAAGAATCCCCTCCAGTCTGGGTCCTCAAAGATATATGGCAGTACACGAGTCAGTAACCTTGCACAGTTCAACACCATTTGTTTTTCATTGTCTGAGTGACAACCACGGTCTGCTCCTGCCACCAGTTTTTCCACTGCCTGCAGGGAACAAATGTTGAATATATAAGGATTTTTTAAGGGAAATACATTTTTAAAGTTCTCAGATATTCATGTGACACCCAATTGCTTCATAGTAGTTTTTCAACAATCACCTTGTAACATAATGTGGCCAAGTTTGATGGCGATTCCTCTCGAACTGCTCGAATCTCAGCAGCTGGGATCAAAGCAAATACATCCTGCACGGAGGTGGCCGAGTCGGACCAAAACTGGTCCCAGAAGGCATCATCTGTAGCTTCAACTGGCTGCAAAAAAACAAAACAATAAGCGTCTCTCATAAATACACCGGACTCACAACTATGAGTCCTCTGTATTGTTTCATCCCTACTATTATCCCAATGGCACTTAAGGGGTAACTAAACATTCAGAAAACTTCTGACATGTCATAGTGACAGGTCAGAAGTTTTGATCGGTGGGGGTCTGAGCACTGAGACGGTGTACAGTCTCATAGACTTTCTATTGAGTCCGTACACGGTTACCTCGGCTTTCCGAGCAAAGCCGATCAGAAACCAAGCGGCTCAGCACTCACCCAAGGACTTCTGCAGCTTCGTTTTAGCGATCGGTGGGAGACTCAGTGCTCAGACCCGACCAATCAAAACTTCTGACATGTCACTATGACGTCAGAAGTTTTCTGAAAGTTTAGTTACCCTTTAATTGATTTGTGCCGTTTTGGTTAATAGGAGTACGAACCTGTAGCTGAATATCGTAGCTTACATTAGGTATAAAAGACAATAAAAAGCCCTCATTGCACAAAGAGTACAGGTTCAATAATACACGTTTCCACACTTAAATAGGAATCCACTGAGTGCCTGTTCACATCAGAGTCATGGCTCCTGGGAGGCGGGGATAAAAAAAAACAAAAAAATAATACTTACCTGGTCCTTGCTGTTTCAGAGATCCTTTGAGGTCTTCATATGGACGACTGTTTCATCATATGCGGAGAGAGTAAGGTATCCTGGGTGACTCATGTCAATTCCTGCTCGAGACCTGAACCGAAAGCCGTGGTAAATACTCCCACAAAATTCCAACAGTGAGAATCAGGTAAGTAACACTCACAGGGTGTAGAGAGCATATTCAGTTTTTCTGGGAAGGTCACTTCAAAGGGAACCTTTCACTAGCCCATACATGTGCAGCTGAGTGCACAATGTAATGGGCAGTGCTGTACAGACCTTGTGTCACTTTAAACTATGTTTCTAGCCTCCTCCGTTTTTTTTTTTAGATATCTGTGTCGTTATATTTGGCGCCAGATATGTAAATTACCCCCTGTACTATCAATAGTCTCGTCATCATTGCCTGACGAGAGCTGGAGAGAGAATGTGAGTGTACGCTCTCATATTCTCTCTCTCTATCCCGACAAGACTGATCTGGCGAGAGAGATCACACAGCACAAGACGATGTGACACTGTACATAGCGGATTGGACAGTGTCAGAACGCTAAATATCACGCCCCCTGCCCTTTCCAAGAAAAATTAATGCCCCATTCTCATAGAGAAATTAAGAACCAGATCTCTGCTGTGCTTAATGCAATGAGACGTTGAACCAATTAGGCTAGGTTCCCACAAAGAATAAACGCTGTGGAATTTCCACAACCGAATTATGTGCGGAAATTCTGCAGCAATTACAGTAGCAGAAAAGTGGGTTAAAGAAAATCATGCTGCAAAAAAAAAAAAACGTTCATAAATTGACCTGCGGTACGGTTTTGTTTAATCCGCAGCATGTCAATTTATGCTGCAGAACCATTGCGCTTTTAACGTGGTTTCTCCGTATTGAATCCAATTGCGATCCAATATGGCGTTTGCACAATAAAATACTTATTGTAAAAAATAATTTCTTTTTTGTGTTGCCTTATTCTAAGAGCCCGAACTTTTTTATTTTTCCATCAAGAAAACCGTGTGAGGACTTATTTTTTGCGTAACTAACTGTAGTTTCGTTCAGTACATGCGACTTTTTGATCTCTTTTTATTTCATTTTTTGGGAGGTGAAGTGACAAAAAATTTTTTTTAAATTCTGGTATGGTTTATTGTTATTTTCTTATATGGCGTTCACCGAGCAGGATAAATAAAATAATTTTGTAGTTCAGGCCGTTCCAGACGCGGCGATACCAATTATGTATAGTTTATTTGTTTAACTATTTTTATTAATAATAAAAGGACCGATAAGGGAAAAAGGGGGATTTTTACTTTTAAAGACTTTTTTTTACTTTGTCCCACTAGGGGACTTGAGTACAGGAGGCGTAGTGCAGTGTATTAGAGCGGTCAGCTACTCACTGACAGCAAGCATAGTGGGTCCTGACTTTGTCAGGACCCACTAGGCTTCCGTCTATGGCATAGCCGGACGCCATTGTTTGGTGTCCGGTTGCCATAGTCACCATCGCCGACCGCTATCGTGTAGCAGGCCGGCGATGGTAGCTTAACCCCTAAAAAGCCGCGATCTCTATTGAACGCGGCTTTTAAGGGGTTAATCAGCGGGGACACAGCGATCGGTCCCCGCTGTAGGAGCTGAGACAGCAGTAGTCACAGCTCCTGCATGTGTCGGGAAGACGGCCGAAATGGCCGTTACTCCCGTGACGTACTATTAGGTCATGGAGCGCGAACGATACAGCTACCATGACCTAATAGTACGTCCAGGAGCGGGAAGGGGTTAAAGAGACTGTCACCACATTATAAGTGCCCTATCTTCTACATAAGGAGATCGGCACTACAATGTAGGTGACAGCAGTGCTTTTTATTTAGAAAAACGATTTTTACCATGTTATTAGCGATTTTAGCTTTATGCTAATGACTTTAATGCCCAAGTGGGCGTGTTTTTACTTTAGACCAAGTGGGCGTTGTACAGAGGAGTGTATGACGCTGACCAATCAGTGACCAATCAGCGTCATGCACTTTTCCCCATTAATTTAGTCAGTGCATAGTGACACTGCGTTGTTCGCTATGTGCTGTCTTAGGCTGACATATTAACGTTACTGAAGTGTTTAGACCGGGACTAGACATTCCTTCCAGCCAGGACGGGATGTCTATTCACAATCACGGCACTTCATTAACGTTTCTGTGGTACTTACAGCAGAGCAAGCGTAATCTCGCGAGATCTCACTATAAATGACCAGTTACAGCGAGACTACGCTTTGCTCTGCTGTAAGTACCAAACAAATGTTAAGGAAGTGCAGGGATTGTGAATAGACATCCCGTCCTGGCTGGAAGGAATGTCTAGTCCCGGTCTAAACACTTCAGTAACGTTAATATGTCAGTATAAGACAGCACATAGCGAACAACGCAGTGTCACTATGCGCTGACTAAATGAATGGAGAGAAGTGCATGACACTGATTGGTCAGCGTCATACATTACTCTGTACAACGCCCACTTGGTCTAAAGTAAAAACACGCCCACTTGAGCATTAAAGCTAAAATCGCTAATAACATGGTAAAAATAGATCGTTTTTCTAAATAAAAAACATTACTGTCGTCACCTACATTATAGGGCCGATCTCCTTATGTAGAAGATAGGGCACTTATAATGTGGTGACAGAGCCCCCAATTTGAAGGCGCTACATGATTTGGCCGTAATCCATCAGTGTGAATAGTGCCAATGTGAGCCTCCATTCAACTATTAATCTCTGGTTCAACAGTGCCAGCCCCTTTCCTTCTCTCTAAGTATTTCAATAATGTATACGGGCTTGAGCACATTGCAACAACTAGCTATGGAAAATAATCCAGTTGATTCCAAGGAGCATCTGGCATCGTTGAATTTGATCTCAGGTCGCATAGATGTGGATACGTTTTTTGCACAATGCAATCTCAAAGAGGAGTTGCAGGTGATGGGCACAAAAGTGGACAAAAAGATCATCCCTATCCAGTCGGAAATAAAAGGAATGTAAAAAAGATTACATTTATTAGGGACAAAAGGTGACTGATAACGGACACATTTTCAATTGGGGTAACCAGAGAACCCGAAAATATAGAGGCCAACAGAAAATCTCTGATTATTGGATTACCGATTCAGGATCAGATTCGAACCATGGCAAAGAAGGGACCCGGCCTGGTCCTATTATGGACATCCCCACCAGCCCTGTGGCTGAAGGGAGTAATAACCTTTTAGGAGGCGCATCCGAAGGGGTCGCCAGAGGCAAAAAAGGAAACAACGTAGGTGTCAAACAAAAGCAGGTCTCTTGGAGGAAGTAAAAAAAAGTTTGTGCTTCTTATGACACCACATTTCCGCTTGATCCTAACGTCCCCAATCCAAAAGGTGACGTCACTGTTTAATCTCTCAGATCTCACATTGACATCAGATTGTATTTCCTTGCTTTCAAAGGGTCTTCATTACAGTATACATTCTGAATTTGACTATACTGAGTTCGAGATAGGTCAATACGCAAAATGAATTTACATCGAGTGTTTTCGAATAAAATTTCTACTAGGGAGAGCCTGTTGGGGAAAGAAGGGTAAAATGTAGGAACTCTAGGTTTTAGCCTGAGTGATAACTTCACAGATGAGGATAGAAAGCGGTTACACGTACTAATGGACGTCCCATTGGAGGAGTTAGATTGTGACCAAACAACGCAGAATATTGAGAGGTTTCAGGGTGGAATAGCTTCCACTTTTAAACCTCCCTTGCTGTCGGAGCACAATTGGATTGGTTTCTAAAAGAAGTCACACATGATGTGAAGTGTTTGATTTATCCATCAGCCAATTCAAATCTGTCGGCTAAGGAAAGAAAAGCATGAAGATGGCGGAGTTCCAATAGAGACATTATCCTAAAATTGGCAGACAAGGGTGGGAATATAGTGCTGCTGTCAAGGGACTATTATATACAGGAGGCTCATCGCCAGTTAGACACAGTCTATGAAATTATAAAAAAAGGATCCAACATCGCTGTACTTGGGGTTATTGAGATCATTATTAAGAAAGGGAGTTAAAGGCGGGTTTTTCCTCAGAGTTTTGCACAAAAATAATTCACACCGTGCCCGAAAAAACCTTATTGGTATTTCATCCCGAAAGTACACAAAAAAAAAAAAAAAAAAAAATCGATTGAATCCCCACCGGGCCGCCTGATCGTGGCAGGAATTGGCTCAGTTACTGAGCCCCTTTCGCTTTATTTGGGATGGGTGATGCGCCCACTATTAGGGAATATCCCCTCATTTACAGGATACAAAAGACTTCTTGACAATCTTGATGGAATTTGGTGGGCAGCGGGACTTTAAAGTTGGCTAGTATGGACGTTGACAGCCTATACACACACACCTCCCATATGATGCGGGTGTACAGGCTGTCAGATGTCAATTACACTATACAAAAGGAGATCCTAGGTTTATTGAAATTATTTGCGAAGCATCGCAATTTCTGTTGTATCACAATTCCTTCCAATTTGACGATACATGGTACCGTCAGAAGGCATGAACGGCTATGGGGACCCCAGTGGCCCCGACTTTTGCAAATTTATTTCTAGCCGAGCTAGAAGAAAAAATGATCTACAATCTATCTAAACCCTATGTAAGTTATTTACAATTATTCTTACGCTACATTGACGACATTTTTATAATGTGGTCCGGAACGCAAGATGATTTTTTTAAATTTCTGCGATATCTCAACACAAATAATATGAATATGAATTTTACATATAAAATTCAGGGACCAGGAGATAGAATTTTTGGATGTACATGTAACTATAAAAGAGGGAAAGGTTCAAACAAAAGGGTATCGTAAACCCACTGCCACCAATACACTTTTAAGGTATGATAGTTTATTTATTTCAGTTACTTATATAGCGCCAACATATTACGCAGCGCTGTACAGAGGTCCTCTTCTACTGTCCCCATTGGGGCTCACAATCTAAATTCCCTATTGGTATGTTTTCGGAGTGTGGGAGGAAACTGGAGTACCCGGTTGAAAATGACCAATTGTTAGCAGAGGTCACAACCAGACAACCAATAATATCCTTTCGCCGGTGTAAAAATTTAAAAGATGTACTGGTTAAGGGCCGCTTTTCACACAAGGAAAAAGAAAAAAAAGAGAACTGGCTATCAGCAATGAGGCCGAAAGGCAATCACAAACGTGGACAATGTAATTTTTGCAATTCTTTAATACGCACTAGGAACCTTAATTTAGGGGGCTGTGCATTTGAGATAAGTGAACTGATAACCTGTAAAAAACTCAGTACGTGGTAGTTTGTAATTGCGAAAGATTTTACATAGGAAAAACGATACGGGTGAGTGTTGCCCTAGGTTGATACAGCACATGCAGGAGTAACATGCAAATAATGCACTGTGTATGCGGTTTGCAGGTATAAATCAAATAAAGCCAATAGTGTCCCGGGGAGATAGACAGAAAATTCTCTTACAAAAAGAGGCTGAAATTCTTCTAAAGACAGGGGCACTAGGACCGCACGGTCCTAATGACCGGAAAGATCTCAGCGCTTTCATAACATAGACCATGTTATTTTAAATAAAAGAAAGTAACGTTATTATGCTATGACATGACTATGTAACATTACCTGTTACTTTGTGTTGTGTGTCCTTCTGCTTGTTGCAGTGAAAGTTGGTTATGAAAACACGCACTGAAATATGGATATAAAATGGGCAGGAAAATGGCCTTGACAAAGCGCGTCACTTAGGCTATGCACGCCTTTGAAAGGCAAAAAAATGTTTTTAATAAAAAGGTGTAGCAGTGTGTTTTGTGTAACTTTGTAAATACTTTTTATTAAAAATTATTTGGACCTTTTTAGATACAACTGTATCTGGCGCTTTTCACTGAATCAGTCAGTCCTGCGGACCTGATGGCTTCGGTGACAGCGGGTCCTGCGTGTCTGACACGCAGGATCGACCTGTAAACTATCACCAACTTAGATGCAATAGATTAAAGGTGGATCCTGTGTGACCCAGCGACACTGAACCAGTCAGGTCCGCGGGACTGACTGATTCAGTGAATAGCACTAGATATAGCTGCTCTGTATAGAGAATAAAGAGCAGTTTTATTTAAATAGAGTAAAAATTCTTTTTAATAAAGAGTATTTACAAAGTTACACCTTTTTATTATTATTATTAAAATAAAAAAAATAAAAAAAAGGGGGGATTTTGTATGTTCTGTGGTCCAGGTGAAAGGCTTTCCTTGTATACACCTCCGGCCTTATTTCCTCTCCTATCCCTACCCTTTCCCTCACCCTTAAATCCGACTTCCTCATCTCTAATGTTTACCGAGTGATGGCCGTGTCTTCCGTCGCTCTCTCCTCCTCACAGTGAGAAGTGCATGTGAGGAGGAGGAGGGTATTTTTTTGCTCCCTGTAGGAGTGGAATCCCCAACCACAGCTTCGGCAACGCTGTGGCCAGGAAATTTGGGATTCCGCTCCAGGAGTCCCTGACTTCAGGGTTCATATATGGACACAGTGACGTCAGGGACTTCTGAAGCAAAATCCCCGGCGCTGTGGCCGGTGTTTCCGCTCCAGGAGAAGTCACCGATTTCACTGTCCATATATGGACATTGAAGTCAGGGACTTCTCCTGGAACGGTGGCGGGGTGGTGCTATGTAAAAGGGTCCGGTGTAGAACTACCTACCAGGGGGCAGTGTGTGGCATTACCTACCAGGGGGCAGTGTGTGGCATTATCTACAGAGGGCAGTGTGTGTGTCAAAAAAAATGTACAAATGTAATTCATCAGTTTTTAAAACAGATGAAAAACTGGTGGACATGGCACGCAAATACGTGCGGCAAAACCGCACATAATACACAATGTGCATTGACCCTTATACTGCACATTATCTCTTGTTCTGATTTTAAAAAAAAGATTTTAAAAAAACTGGGGAGAGGAGAAAACTAGCATTATCATGTATGCCTGGTACGGGGTCTGGCAGATTGTTCTACAGGCCTCTCCTCTGTTGTGGGGTAGGACAGGTATAACAAGGAAAGTGAATGCCCTTCCCCCTACCTTCACAAGCAGCCTGAGAGAAGAACCCGCCTAACCGGAAAAAGACCCTCTCCCCAAATTCAACCTTGAGAGATAAAGACTTCCTGTGACAGATTTTCAGTTCCATCATATATTCCGCATGCTTCCCATCTTCTGTGAGGAGACCACTCGACTAGAAGACCACTTTTTAATGCAATTTTGGGTGGTCATCTCAGCTAGCACTTTGGTAAATGGCCCGACCCAATACCCGCATGATTTCCTCAGGATGATATACCTGTCAGAACAGTAAAGTTAGCTGGCTAATCTATTGTGAAGGCCACAAAGGCCCAAGCCAATAAATAGTAATGTCATTGCTATTTTTAAATGCACTGTAGGTGACCTCAAGTTGAGGAGGCCGGGAAACAGGGCAGTAATGTTGATAGTTTGTGTCATTAATTTAGCTGTTTTTTTCCATCTTATTTCTTCAGATTCCGAGACTGGAAATTCGTTCACTTTGAATTCCTATTGGGGACGTGGACCATTTCTGGAATGATCAGGTCCACCTCTGAGCTCATCTGGCACAGACTGAAAGATGCCTCAACCCACCTCAGAAAAGTTTCAGATGGGTACATGGACAATGCTCAATTTTCCAATTGCAAATTTTTTTAACATGCGTTTTCACAGCAATTAAGGGTCAGCTGACAGGTTTGGTTTTTTTTACCATAAATTGGACGTGGAAAACATGACTGAATTAGCGCCAAACAATGGCCGAAATCTCTCCCCATTTATTTCACTGGGAAGCCGAGGTTTTTTTTTCACGGGCGGATTTTGTCCGCTCGCAGGGAGAGAAAAAAAGCAGCATGTCCTTTCTTGCCGCAGTTTCTGCCTCTGACCTCCCATTCAAACCGATGGGAGGCAGAAAAAGCACAAAAAAACACTGAAAAACAAAAAGCGCCCTGTGGAATCTCAGTCTAAGGCCTTGTTTACACAGCGCAGATTTGGCATGCACTTTTTAAGCTAAAACCAGAATTTGATCCAGAAGAGGAGACACTGAGGCCCACCTTAAAGGGGTTGCGCACTACCGGATAACTGATAACCTATCATAAGGTCATCAGTAGATCATCGGTGCAGGTGCTTTTTCTTAGGCTTCATGCACACGACCGTAGTGGTGTGCACGGACGTGATTTTTGGCTCGGACGGGCGCAGAGCGTCAGCCGCAGGCCTCCCGCAAATCCCTGGCTGTACACATGGCCGCGTGCATTCATTTCTATGAGCCTGGACCGCAAAACACGGCCGTAATAAGACATGTCCTATCTTTTTACGGTACAGGCTCCTGAGCAATGCACGGACTGTGGGAACCACGGTAGTGCGCATGGGCCCATAGAAATGAATAGGACCGCAATTCACCCGTAGATTTGCGGGTAAATTGCAGCCGCAAGAACACGTTCGTGTGAATGGGACCTTAATCCGCAGCATGTCAATTCTAATTGTGTAATCGCTGATTGTCTGTTGCGGGTCTTCCCATTTAATTCAACGGAGAGGTAAAAACCGCAACAAATAGCAGATGTTGCAATTTTTGCGGCGGAAAATTCCACTGCAAAAAATAAAATAAAAAAAAAATAAAAAATAAAAAATAAAAAAAAATAAAAAAATCGCAACTCAAAAAATATCTATTATACTTAGGGCTTGTTCACATCAGTGTCGGGCTTCCGTTCATCGGTTCTGTTCGACCTTTCCGTCGGAGGAACCGATGAATGGAAAGCCAAGTGGAAACCATAGCTTCGATTTGCATTACCATTGATTTCAATGGTAATGCTTCCATTGCAGTTGGTTTCCATTTGGTAAAGTTTCCGGTTTTTTTTGCGGAAACAATAGCGTAGTCGGCTACAAGCGATCACAGGCTGCAGCCGTTACATGGGACGAAACGTCAGTGGGCCGTGCTGCAGGATGGCAGTTTTCTGCAGCGGACCATCCGCTAGAAAAAAGACAAAACTATTTGGTGAGGTTTTTTTCAGCCGGAATTCCCTGTGGCGCCCAGGGCGGATACGGTGTGCTTTTAAACAGCGTATCCACCCTGTGTGAACATGCCCTATGGTGTCTCCTGTATGAATCATATTCCAACGTGGAAACTATGTTTAAAAAGGGGGAAAAAAAGTGATTTGAAAGACAATTACGTTCTCTACAAATGCGGTCGCGGTTTTAAATAGACCGTCCCTATTGTGCTCAAAACTGATGCAGCTACTGTGACAAGAACTGTATATAAATCAAATCCGTTTTTGTGCTGTGGTAATGACGCACCAGATTGCTGCACCATTAGGGTACGCTCACACGGAGTGTTTTCAGGCGTATTTTGGGGCGTTTACGCCTCGAAAAACGCAAGCAGAACGCCTCCAAACATCTGCCCATTGACTTCAATGGGAAATACGGCGATGTGTTCTGACGGGGCGTTTTTTTACGACTCGTTTTCCAAAAACGGCACGTAAAAAGACGCCCGCGAAAAAGAAGTGCATGTCACTTCTCGGGATGTTTTTGGAGCCGTTTTTCATTCTCTATAGAAAAACAGCTCCAACAACGCAGCGAAAATCGCGAGTGGCTTAAAAAACATCTGAAAATCAGGAGCTGTTTTCCCTTAAAAAAGGCTCCGTATTTTCAGACGTTTTTGACTTGGTGTGTGCACATACCCTTACTTGTGAATGTACCCTACGGGTAAGTTCACACATTGCCTAATTATTGCGGCTTTTCCACAGCGGAATTTGTTGAAAACTGCTCAGATATTCAGCTGCAGTGCTGGATTTAATTCCGCAGCATTTCAATTGTATTTGCGTAAATGCTGCTTATTTGTTGTGGGTTTTCCCCATTGAATTCAATGGTAGGTAAATCCCGTAACAAATAGCAGTTGTTGCATTTTTTTACGGTGGGTTCGCAGCGATTACACTGCAAAAAGACGCAACTCTGGGAAAAAAAAAAAAAACTTATACTTACCCAGAAGTCGGTGTTCCTCCCTCCAGCGCAGCCTCCATGGATGACGTGTCATCCCATTTGACCGCTGCAGCCAATCACAGGAAGTAGCGGCGATCACATATGGGATGAAACATCACCCCAGGAGGACTGCATGGATAACGCCAGAGGACCGACCTCCTGGGATGACGCTTCATCCCATGTGACTGCCGCTGCAGCCAATCACAGGCTGCAGCGGTCTCCTGGGATTAACCAAGCAAGCCGGTTAATGCAGAAATTTTCCGCAGCGGACATCCCTGACAAAAAAACTGCACCACAGTTTGGTGAGCTTTTTCGCCCGGAATTCCCTGTGGCGCACAGGGAGGATATGCTGCGTGCTTTTACGGCCTCAGGGTGCATTCACACGGTGTGGTTCTGCCAAGCGGCAAAACCGCACCGTTTGAATACACCCTTAGGCCCTATTTAACAGTGCAGTTTTCTTGGGCTGTTTTTAAAGCCACAGAAAGGGACGGACCATTAAGGGAGGTGAAGTATATAAAAAAAAATGATTTTACTTTTGTAGAATTCCAGATTGTGGCTTCAAAAACTGCACTGTGTAAATATACCCTTAGGCTGGAATCACACAAGCAGTTATTTCAAGCCAAACACAGGAGTGGATACAAAAGAGGAGACCGATCAGTCTTTCCGTTATACTTTTATTTCTTTTCAGATCCGTGCCTGTGTTGGGCTCAGAAAACTGCAACAGGCCGGGTTCCCACGTAGCGTAAATGCTGCAGAATTTCCGAAACAGAATTCTGTGTGAAAATTCCACAGCATTTACAGTAGCAGCAAAGTGGATGTGATTTAGAAAATCTCATGCCCACGCTGCGGAAAATACTGTCCGCAGGGCCCTGTATCTAAGCCGATCACATGTAATACTGTCCGCTGGGCCCTGTATCTAAGCCTATCACGTGTAATACTGTCCGCTGGGCCCTGTATCTAAGCCTATCACGTGTAATACTGTCCGCAGGGCCCTGTATCTAAGCCTATCACGTGTAATACTGTCCGCAGGGCCCTGTATCTAAGCCTATCACGTGTAATACTGTCCGCAGGGCCCTGTATCTAAGCCTATCACGTGTAATACTGTCCGCAGGGCCCTGTATCTGAGCCTATCACGTGTAATACTGTCCGCAGGGCCCTGTATCTGAGCCTATCACGTGTAATACTGTCCGAAGGCCCTGTATCTGAGCCCATCACGTGTAATACTGTCCGCAGGGGCCTGTATCTAAGCCCATCACGTGTAATACTGTCCGCAGGACCCTGTATCTAAGCCCATCACGTGTAATACTGCCCGCTGGGCCCTGTATCTGAGCCCATCACGTGTAATACTGTCCGCAGGGCCCTGTATCTGAGCCCATCACGTGTAATACTGTCCGCAGGGCCCTGTATCTGAGCCTATCACGTGTAATACTGTCCGCAGGGCCCTGTATCTGAGCCCATCACGTGTAATACTGTCCGCAGGCCCTGTATCTAAGCCTATCACGTGTAATACTGTCTGAAGGCCCCTGTATCTAAGCCTATCACGTGTAATACTGTCCGCAGGGCCCTGTATCTAAGCCTATCACGTGTAATACTTTGCGCAGGGCCCTGTATCTAAGCCTATCACGTGTAATACTGTCCGCAGGGCCCTGTATCTGAGCCCATCACGTGTAATACTGTCCGCAGGGCCCTGTATCTGAGCCCATCACGTGTAATACTGCCCGCTGGGCCCTGTATCTGAGCCCATCACGTGTAATACTGTCCGCAGGGCCCTGTATCTGAGCCCATCACGTGTAATACTGTCCGCAGGCCCTGTATCTAAGCCTATCACGTGTAATACTGTCTGAAGGCCCCTGTATCTAAGCCTATCACGTGTAATACTTTGCGCAGGGCCCTGTATCTAAGCCTATCACGTGTAATACTGTCCGCAGGGCCCTGTATCTAAGCCTATCACGTGTAATAAATGTTACGTTTATATTTACAGCAGTAATAGAGGGCAGTATACATGTATACACAGAGGAATCACCCATAAACAGGCCTCCCATATGTGACAGACAGACACCTGTTCTATAGCTAAAGGTGTTGACTCCGGTCCCGCCCCCGGTACCTGTGTTTTCGTTGTCAGCTGAATGACCGCCTTCCTGAAGTTCAGCTTCGTGTCCGTGTTCCCCATCCCGGTGCCGCCCCGAGCGGTAAGCTCTACCTGTTCACGGTCGGGTCCAGATCCGCCTGCAGCAGCTAGGGAACCGGATCAGTCAATCAACGATGAATGCCACGCCCCCATACTGCGTCACCAGATTCGCCCACTCAGCTGGCGTATGTGTTCCATCTCTCTTGCACAGACTAGTCATGGTGATCTCGTTAGACTCCGCCTACATGAGGTCAGCCCAAAGTTGAGGAGGCCCCGCCCGCTTATCATAGCCCATTCATATGTTTGTAAGGTGTGTGGCTGTAACATGAACACTGGGCGCACAGATACATGTTATCACTGTGTAATAGTCGGTCATGCAGGCGACCGGCACGCGGGGGTTAAGGATGCAGGAACCCCGGATGATGATGATGTAGGAAGGAGGTAGACGTGGCCTCCAATCAGCTGCGTTCCATCTTTAATGTGAGGGGCGGGGCCTGTCCAGGCCCAGGGATGTGACGGGATTCTACGGGGAGCCGGGATACAGGACAAGGACCGGGGAGAGAAGGGTCTCGGGAGCCTCACACGCCGGAGGGTTACTAGCATTGGCCGGGGCAGGCGGTGATAAAACGGCGGGAAGGCAGGGGGTGAAGGCCTCCTATGTCACAGTCATGCAATCAATATAGTATTCCCCTCTATGCTGACCATAGTCCATGACCCATACCTGGGCATTGGAGTCAGTGCCAGGGCCCCCAATCCTGGATTGTTCTCCTTCGTGCTGGCATTGATGACTGATGCAATACATGTACACGGTGGCAATGTTGTTTTATGTGCCATGAAAGAGCGCTGGGGTCTTTTGTGTTGTCATGGGTGTCCTGACTGTTCTGATCTTGACGGATGATTAGCGTAGTAGTACATTATATATCCGAGCTCCTTCTCTGGAACGTTACCGTTATCTTCACGTGTATGACCAATTCCCGCTGCCTGAGCCTATGTACAGGGATCTGGGATTTCATCGCACTAATAACAGATCCGCGGTTCATGGCTTTCACCTCTGGGACCGTTTACAGGAAATATTAAAATCGCAGCGGTCGTGGTAACCATGTCTGTGAGGTCTAAACAAGGTCAGATTTTAACTATTAAAGATCGGAGGGTAGCGTTACCGTAGGGGCGAAAAAAGAAGTCATAACTGCTGAGATATACCGCAGGTCTGACCGTAATCCCAGCAGACACATGTTGGGGGCAGGAAGAATGGAAGAGTTCCATAGTGAGGAGGATGAGCCTTGGTATGACCACCATGATCTTGAGCAAGGTAAGATCTGGATTGTCATCTCCACCCGTCATGGCTGCATGGACTCCATCGTTTCCATATAACTTGCATTCAATTCCATGCAGCCACTTCAATCAATTGATCTAGGGGTCGTCTACTCAGGACGGTCCCTGTCCATATGTAAAATGTGGATGGCGGCGCCAACCACTGATCGCCAGTATCCAAGTCCACACAGTCACTTCACCATTAGGGAGGAAGCCCTAGTCAGTCCTAGTTCACACTGGATGTATATCCTGCTTGGTGGCCGTTGTTAGATGTTACATGTCGGGCTCAGTTCACATCTCGTTTTTCAGACATGTCTGAGGTCTACACCGGGAGTATTCGCTGACATATACTTTTTTAAGTGTAGCTAAACGTTTAACAAACTTCTGACATGTCAGAAGTTTGGATTGGTGGGGGTCCGAGCAATGAGACCCCCACCAATAGCTAAAACAAAGCGGCTGAAGCGCTCGTGTGAGCGCTCTGCCGCTTTGTGTCTGTTCGGCTTTTTCCGGAAATAAATATCAGAGTACGGGCTCATAGACTTTCTATTGAGTCTGTACGCCAATACATGCATTTCCAGAAAAAGCCGATCAGACATGAATCGGCGGAGTGCTCACACGAACGCCTTAGCTGCTTCGTTTTAGCGATTGGTGGGGGTCTCCATGCTCGGACCCCCACCAATCCAAACTTCTGACATGTCAGAAGTTTGTTAAACGCTTAGCTACACTTTAACTTTATAGAAAAGCATGGTCGACCACGCTTTTCTCTGCAGTGGGACACCGTAAAAAAAAACATACTGCGCAGTATACGTTTCTTTACAATGGGAGTCAATGGCCGACGTGTGTCATATAGAGGCACATGTGAGGGAATGCCCTCAACGTATACCTTCGACGTGCCTAAAACAAGATGTTAAAGCGTCTCTGTCACCAGATTATAAGTGGCCTATCTTGTACATGATGTGATCGGCGCTGTAATGTAGATTACAGCAGTGTTTTTTTTGTTTCGAAAAACGATCATTTTTGACGGAGTTATGACCTATATTAGCTTTATGCTAATGAGTTTCTCAATGGACAACTGGGCGTGTTTTACTATATGGCCAAGTGGGTGTTGTACAGAGGAGTGTATGACGCTGACCAATCGGCGTCATACACTTCTCCCCATTCATTTATTCTGCACATAGTGATCTTACTAGATCACTATGTGCAGCCACATACACACACATTAACGTTACTCAAGTGTCCTGACAATGAATAGACTTTACCTCCAGCCAGGATGGGATGTGTATTCAGAATCCTGACACTTCTGTAGCGTCTGTGTGATATTTACAGCAAGACAAGCGTAATCTCGCGAGATTACGCTGTAAACTGATATTTACAATGAGATTACGCTTGCCTTGCTGTAAAATCAACCACAAACATTACAGAAGTGTCAGGATTCTGAAAACACATGACGTCCTGGCTGGAGGTAATGTATATTCATTATCAGGACACTGCAATAACGTGTTAGTGTGTTTATGTGGCTGCACATAGCGATATAGCTATATCGCGATCTGCAGTGTAAATGAATGGGGAGAAGTGTATGAGGCTGATTGGTCACTGATTGGTCAGCGTCATACACTCCTCTGTACAACGCCCAGTTGGTCATATAGTAAAAACACGCCCAGTTGTTATAATTATTCTCTAGCAGTTGGTTTAGTGTATCAGTTATATCATAAATAGAGCTTGTGGTCTACGTGGGTTTCTCATCTATCACCCATAGACCTTTCTTACACGTTCTGACCATCTGCTTGTGCCTGCATTTAGATACTTTTTGGGCTTCAAGGGTCATTTTTAGGAATAATACTATTAAAATAATTTTAATCGTTCTCTTCAGGCAGTGACTTTTTAACATAAAGTACAATGTGTCACGAGAAAACAATCTCAGAATCGCTTGGATAGGTTAAAGCATTCCAACGTTATTACCCCATAAAGTGAAATATGTCAGATTTAAAAAATGAGGCTCTGTCAGGAAGGTCACAACTGGCCAAAGCGGGAAGGGGTAAGTTTCGCCTCTGCAGAAGTTTTACATGTGAGCACAGTTGCTTATGCTAAATATGCAAATTATGCCACTTGGAGATCTAGATCGAGAAAAGGAACTGCAGCACTCCAGATAATCCAAAGACGTGTATTTGTTTTTATTCACCAAGCATAAAAACACTTGCAACGTTTCATCCCAAAATGGGTCTTCATCAAGCAATGCCACAATTCATTTGTAATAAAAAAAAAAATCTGTACCACAGAAGGTTTTACTTGAGAAATGCAACTCAATATTTATTACCCAGATTCTGCAGTTTTTATAAATATCCCACATGTGGCCCTAGTGCGGTAATGGACTGAAACACAGGCCTCAGAAGCAAAGGAGCACCTAGAGGATTTTGGGGCCTCCTTTTTTTTAGAATATATTTTAGGCACCATGTCAGGTTTGAAGAGGTCTTGTGGTGCCAAACCAGTAAAGACCCCAAAAGTGACCCCATTTTGGAAACTACACCCCTCAAGGAATTTATCTAGGGATATAGTTAGCATTTTTAACCCACAGTTTTTTTTGCTAAATTTATTTGCCTTAGGCCTAATTCACACGAGCGTATTTCACGCCCGTGTTACGTGCGTGAAAATAACGGACGTCACACGGACCTACGCAAGTCAATGGGGCCATTCAGACGTTCAGTGTTTTTCACGCAGCGTGTGTCCGCTGCGTGAAACTCGCTGCGTGTCCTATACTTGTGCATTTTTTGCACATCACGCACCCATTGAAGTCAATGGGTGCGTGAAAATCACAGACAGCACACGGACGCACATCCGTGTGCTGTGCGTGATTCACGCAACCGTTGCTAAAGAAATGATGAGAAAAAGAAAAACACCTGCTTCAGTTTATTTTGAAGACGTAAAAAACGCATGACATACGCGCTTAAAAAACGCTGACAAGCACAAAACACTGATGTCACACGGAACTGCAACGCAGGAAAAACTCAGCGTTTTTTATGCGTGCAAAACGGATACGTTCGTGTGAATAAGGCCTTAGTATGTGAAGATGACGATCTACTTTTTTTTCCGAAAAAACATAGAAATTGAAAATTTTTACAAGGAATAAAGGAGAATAAAACCTATATAAAGCAATTTCTCCCGATTTATAGCAATACCCCATATGTGGTAATAAACTGCTGTTTGGACCCACAGCAGGGCTCAGAAGGGAAGAAGCACCATTTGGATTTCTGATTTTGCTGGAATGGTTTTCAGTGCCGTGTAGCGTTTGCAATGCACTGGAGGGACCAAAACAGTGAAAACCCCCCAAAAGTTACCCCATTTTGGAAACTAGACCCCTCAAGGAATTTTTTTAGTGGTAAAGTTAGCATTTTGACAACACAGTTGTTTTGCTGAATTTATTGGAATTAGTCTGTAAAGATAAAAATCTAAATTTTTTTCTGAAAAAAGAAATTTTTAATTTTTACAAGGAATAAAGGAGAAAAAGCAGCCCAACATTTGTAAGAATTTCTCCTGATTATATAAATACGCCATATGTGGTAATAAACTGCTGTTTGGACCCACAGCGGGGCTTAGAAGGGAAGGAGCGCTTTTTGGCTTTCGGAGCTTAAATTTAGCTGAAATGGTTTTCGGTTGCCATGTCGAATTTTTTAGTCCCTGTGGGGCAAAAACTGGAAAGCACACAAAAGTGACTCCATTTGGGAAACTACACCCCTTAAGGAATCTATCTAGGAGCATATAGACCCCACAGGTCTTTTGCAGAATTTATTAGAATTAGGCAGTGAAAATTTAATATCAACATTATTTCCACTAAAATGTTGATTTTTTTTTTTTTCAATTTCACAAAGGATAAAGGAGGAAAAAGCGCCCCAACATTTTTAAAGCAATTTCTCCCGAGTACGGCAATACCCCACATGTGGTCATAAATGTTTTTTCATTAGAAAGTAATTAACTCTTTCCGGACTGATCTATTTTTATCTTTAGTTTTTCCCTCCCAGCTTTCCAAGAGCCATAACTTTTATTTTTCCGTCAATAGAGCGGTGTGAGGGCTTCTTTTTTGCGGGACAAGCTGTAGATTTTATTGGTACCATTTTTGGGTACATACAACTTTTTGAGCACCGTTTTTTGGTAGGGCCAAAGTAACCAAAAAACAGTGAGTTTGCCGTTTTAAATTCTTTATTTTTCACTGCATTCGCCATGCGAGTTAAATAATGGTATATAGTAATAGTTTGGACTTTTACAGACACAGTGATACCAATTTTGTGTATTTTTGTATTTTTTTTTACATTACTTTAGAGAAAAAAATGGGAAAAGGTTTTGGTTTTTTTTGGACTTTAAATATTTGTTTTTTTCACTAATAATAACTATTTACTTTTGTTATTACACATTTTATTAGTCCCCATAGGGGACTTGAACCGGCAACCAATAGATAGCTGGTACAATACACTGCAAGACTAATGTATTGCAGTATATTTTCATTTTTACAGGCTCCTGTAACAGCGCAATCGCTTTTCCTGTCCGTTAGTCCCGGGTGTCAGCTGTAATACACAGTTGATACCCACAGCGTATGGCGCGGACTCAACGCGTGAGCCTGCTCTGTACATTACCCCCCACACCACGACATGCTATTAATTTTCCACTGATTCGCCATTTTAGTGCACTAGATGTTATGCCCAGTTTGTGCCACTGAAGACAAATACCTCATAAAATATTAACCGGGTTCTCCTGGGTACGGCGATGCCATATCGGTGGACGTAAACTGCTGTTTCAGTCAAAAAAGCTGTGTAATGGCTTGATTTTTGAGGGACGGGTTGTAGTTTTTATTGGTACTAATTTGGCATACATGCGACTTTTTGATCACTTTTTATTGTATATTTTAGGAGGGGTGGTGACCAAAAAATAGTGATTCTAGCATTGTTTTTTTTTTTTTTGTTTTTTTTTTTGCAGTTTTCACCTTGCAGCAAATTTTTTATAGTTGGGGTAGTTACGAATACGGCGATACCAAATATGTGTACATTTTTTAATGTGTTAATTTTTTTCCTATAATAAAAGTCTTATTATAGGAAAAAAAAGCATTTTTTGTTTATGTAACTCATAACTTTTATTTGTATACTTTTTTTTTTTTTTTTAAAACATTTTTAATACTTGTCCCACTAGGGGACATTTAGACTTGCAGCTCTGATCGCTGCTAGAATACATTACACTACCTACGTAGTGTAATGTGTTCTGTCATTGTGACGTGACAGTCACGGACAGGAAGCCTAGGAGGACCGGCCTCCGGCTGATCCTATTAGATTTCCGTACATGGCAGCCCGGAGGCCATTGTCTGGCCTCCAGTTGCCGCGACAAGGATCGCCAGCCCCCGCAAATGCATGTGGGGGCTGCCGATCTGCTCTAAACCTCTTAAATCCGGCGATCGCAATCGACCGCCGCATCTAAGGGGTTAATTGACTAAATCAGCGGTGATGGGCCGCTGATTGGCAACACGGAGAGCAGGGCAGACACCCAGCACAGTTAACCGCCGCTGCTGTGTAGCGCTGCACGACAGTTAACTGTTAAAGCGCGGACGTAACTGCAAGTCAAGGTGCACAAAGTTAAGACAGGGTCCCTACGGCACCCCACTGGTTGGGGACTACTGCTCTATTGTATGATGTCAACTATGTGTATACAGTATATTAGTATTTAAAAGCTGCTGTACTGATTCTACAGACTATACCGCAAAATAGCAGTCTGTATATAGAATATACAGACTGCTGCCATGTACTATATAATATATAGAACCAGTGCGGCAGTGTGTATATACTATATAGTACATGGCAGCAGTCTCCAAGTCCATTGAGGGGTGCAGAAGGTACTTGCAGGACAGCATCACACTAAAAAGTGCCAAAAGCAAGCAAGAACTAACTATTGGGTCTAGGGATGCACGATTCATTGAAACTTCGATATAGTGCACCCTCAAACGGTTCGATACCGTTATTTCTCCGCCGCACACCTTAGCATTGTAACACATGAATGTATGAGAGCGGGGCTGTGGCAGTGTAATACAGCAATTTCCCCGCTCCTGAGTCCTGACAAATGCGCGCGGTCAGCATGTGATGCGACCAGTGCTGCACTAATGAGCGGCGGCACTGAAGACATGGCGGGCACACTGCAAAACACCCCCATATTCTATCTTCAGTGCCTGCGCCGCCGCTCATTAGTGCAGCGCTGGCCACATCACCCCATTCTGACCACGCACACTTGTTGTCAGGAGCGGGGCAATGGCTGTATTCCACAGCTACAGCACCGATTAACAGAGGATATGAGAGGAACCTCTGATCTCCGCCGCTATTCCCCTGAATGCTGCGATCAAAGCTAACCGCAGCATTGAAGGGGAACATGAGAAGGGGGGATGCCCCTTGGATCGTGTCACAGGTAATCCCTGTGACGCGATCGAGGGACATACCATATATGGGCAGACAGCCCTGGGGTCTTTCAATGGACCCTGGGCTGTCTGACCATATTTCCTGTTAGGGCATACTTAGGTATGTCCTAACAACTGCCTGTGTACACAGGCTAATGTACTGGTAAAAAGGTAAAGTAGATAGACTACAAAGATGCTAGATTTTACATGTGCTGACATAATAACAAGGGGAAGTCAACAATGAGGCTTCACTTCAAAGTGTGATCTAGAAGACTGCTGTCACATTTATCCACTTTGTCCTAGCACCATCCATTGTTTTTTCAAGGAATTCTGAATGTTTGCTGCCTGACGGTCTAAAGCATCGATCCATTTCTGTTTTATAAACCTGTGGCTGCGAGTTGTGGATACGAGATTGGAAGGGAAGTTCATATTTCAAATATGAGTAATATATAGTATATATATTCCAAGAAGATGAAAGACCACAAGCTGATTTCTGGTATTAATCATACAGCTGCGGTGTTGAAAACCAGTTATTAGGTCTTGTTTATAAGCCTCGTTCTTATTCTCTGGAACAGATCTGCATCTGGCAGCAGAGCTGGGGAAGACCCTACTGGAGCGCAACAAGGAGCTGGAAGTATCTCTGCAGCAGATGTACCTGAGCAATGAGGATCAGGTGCAGGAGATTGAGGTAACCGGACAGCACATGCCTGTATCTTCTGTTCATTTATAAAGAAAGAGTTGGTGAAATTAATGAGATGCATTTTAAAGAGGTTGTCTCCCGATGGAGTGTATCACGCTGAACAATCAGTGACCAATCAGCGTCATACACTTTTCTCCATTCATTTACATAGCCTCCAGCCAGGACGTGATGTCTATTCACAATCCTGACACTTCGCTAACGTTTGTGTGAGATTTACAGCACAGCAAGCGTAATCTTGTTTTAAATGACAGTTTACAGCGTAATCTCGCGAGATTACGCTTGCCTTTCTGTAAATCTCACACAAACGTTAGCGAAGTGTCAGGATTCTGAATAGACCTCACGTCCTGGCTGGAGGTAATGTATATTCACTGTCCGGACACTTGAGTAACGTTAATGTCTGTGTATGTGGCTGCACATAGTGATCTAGTCAGATGTCATAGGGGTCACATTGATGGATGTCTGGCAGCTTGGATTCTCACTGATCGTGAGAATAAACAGATCAAAGAATCTACAGCTCATCTCTGTTAAAATCAATGGGGGTTACAGAAGTTTCCAAGTGAGAGCAAATAGATTTCCATCCCATCTGTGACTCGTATTTGAAATGCTACCACTGTTACAGTAGCAAAAAAAAATATTGGGGAAAAAAAATAGCAGAACTTTATTTTTGTATTCTTTCCGGTTCTTCAGTACCTAAGTAAACAGCTGGAGATGGTTCGCCAAGTGAACGAGCAGCATGCCAAGGTGTATGAGCAACTGGACACCGCAGCACGAGACCTGGAAGCCACTAATATCCGGCTTGTACATGAAAAAAAGGTGGCCCAACAAAAAATAGAAAGGTAAGAAAGTAGAAAAAGCCATATTATATCATGAAACCCTACAAGATTGGGCAAAGTGAGAAATTAAGCTGAATTTTATTCAGAAGTAATTCAAACTTAACTGAAGGGTCTTGTTTCCCGACCAATGCTAATTTTTCATTGAATAGTGTACCATGAGGGGAGGGAAACATTGCCATGTAATACTAGTCCTTCTCAATGAATTAGAATATCATCAAAAAGTTAATTTATTTCAGTAATTCAATTCAAAAAGTGAAACTCATATTACCGTATATAGATTCATTACACACAGAGTGACTTTCCAGCATTTTTTTTCTTCTAATGTTGATGATTATGGTAAACCGTTAATGAAAACCCAAAATTTAGTCTCTCAGAAAATTATAATATTGGGTAAAAGTTCAAGATTGTAGACTCATGGTGTCCAACTCTTAACACAAAACACCTGCAAAAGTTTCCTAAGCCTTTAAATGGTCCAACAGTCTGGTTCAGTAGGCTACACAATAGGGCTGGGCGATTAATCAAATGTATTCGCTATCAAGGAATCTCCCGATTTTTTTTTTTTTTTTTAACAGAATCGATTCTTTAGTGGCGCCGTGCTGCAGGAGGAAGCTTGGCCCCGCCGTCCCGTCACTTCCTGGTCTGCCCCGTTCTGTCTCTGCTGTTCTGTACTGAAAATAATTATACAGCACGGAACGGCAGTTCCGCGGGGAAGCAGGGACACGTAGTACATAGCCACACCACCCTGTAGATACCACTCCGCTGTAGATCGCACCACCCCCATTGTACCTTGTAGATCGCACCACAACCCTTACTATCGCGCCACTGTGGATAGAATCCCCCCTTGCAGATCGCACAACCACCCCCCTTGTACCTTGTAGATCGCACCACAACCCGCCCCCTTATAGATCGCGCCGCTGTGGATAGAACCCTCCCTTGCAGATTGCAGCACCCCCCCCCCCTTTTTACCTTGCAGATCGTACCACAATATCCCCCCCCCCCCCCCCTGTTATAGATCGCGCCGCTGTAGCTCTCACTAGGAGCTGAATCACTGACCAAAGCGTCGGCAACCTCTGGCCGGGGATTCAGCTCCTAGTGGCAGCTACAGCGGCGCGATCTACAAGGAAGGGGGGGTGCTCTCTACAAGGGAGGCGGGTGGTGCTGCGATCTGCAAGGGGGTGGGGGTGCGATCTACATGTGGGGGTGCTATCTGCAAGGGAGGGAGTAGTGCTTCGATCTAAAAGGTGGGGTACGATCTACTTGGGGGTTCTATCTGCAAAGGGGGTGTGGCACTGTCTAAATGGCGACTGTGGCACTATATTGGGGGGGGGGCACTATGTGGGCACTCGTATAGTTCTCAAGAAATCAGCAGCACGACCAAACAGATATCCCAGAGGAGAAAAGCAAATATCCCAACGAGGGATGGGGCACGCAATATACACATCCCAGGTCCAGAGGGACAACTTGTATACAATATGAATGAAAAAAACTGCAGCACTCCGGTTTCCAAAAATGTGTTGGTCTTTATTCACCAAGCAATAAAACTTGCAACGTTTCAACCCATGTTGGGTCTTTATCAAGCATAACCACAATGAATGAGTGCACACTTTATATAGCACATAACATAGAACATCACTTCCTGAACAAATTTCGTATAAACAACATGTGTATATCCCTAAAAAATACATAAAGAGACTAAATTTTGGATTTTTGTTAACTGTTCGCCATAATCATCAACATTAAAAGAAAAAAATGCTGGAAATAGATCCCTCGGTGTAATGAATCTATATATGGGCTTCACTTATTGAATTGAATTACTGAAATCAACTTTTTGATGATATTCTAATTCATTGAGAGGGACTAGTACAGGCATTAAAAACATTTTGTATTTCCAGTTTAACAGATTCTATAGATGGTCTACAGAAGCAGGTAGAGGATCTGCAGAGACAGGTTGAGGAACTGCAAGGTCTGGAAAAGGTACGAACCAAAAGAGAAAAAAGAGAAAGACGTCGCACTATCCACACCTTTCCCTGTGTACGTGAACTGTGCTCCAGGCACTGGTAAGTACTAAGATATGACGACAGCAATATTGGGAAATGGTTTCCTCTGTAACTTTACATTTTTATTTTTTTCCATCATTCTAAAATGAACTGGCCTACATTTCATAGACACAGAAAAATAGATCAGTTCAAGGAATTGTCTCACAAAGAGACCCTGGCGAACAGCTGATTGTCGCAGGTCTGACTTATCCAGCGGCTTCCTCTCACATCGTGTTAGAGGCCCATGTTCGGCGTAGGCACCAGGAATGCTGTGACCAATTTATGACTGCATGTGACCTATTTCTACGCCAGGGTCTGTGTGGAATAGAGATGTGATTTTTATTTTTTCTCATTTGCAACTTTTTAAAAAGTTGCATTTTATAAATCCGTGTAAATTCTGGCGAAGCAGTAAACCATAACCATTTTTCATTCCACTTTTACAAACGAAGGGGCAAGTGGCACAAAATTCTGGTGTAAATGGTTAACAAATATGTCGCACAGCAGATTAGACACTATTTTAGATTAAAATGTCCCAAAATGTATTGATAAATGTGGATCAGAATGTTTGTTGACAATGGACTGCTGTATTAACCCCTTGCGTACCTTTGACGTAATAGTACGTCGCTGGCCGCTTATTCCAGCGTACCTTCGACGTACTATTACGGCGCAGGAAAAAACTGTCACTATGTGAAATCACATAGTGACAGAACAGCGGCGGCAGCTGTCATTGACAGCTAACCGTCTCTGCTACCGGCCTGGGGACCAATTAGCAGTCCCCAATGCCGGCGATTGCTGTGATTGGTCAGTCTCTGAAAACTGACCAATCACAGCCATCTGTGACGTCGTCTGCAGGAGAAAGCTCCTGTCACTTTCTCTGATCTCCTCACTTCTGTGAGATACGTGAGGAGATCCGAGAAAGCGGTGTAAAAAAAAAAAGCCACTATTTTTATTAACCCCTTCCCGAAAATGGGCGTATAGTAATGCCCTGAGGATGAAGCGGGCACAGGAGCTGTGCTCGCTCCATCTTCATCGGATGTCGGCTGTAATATACAGCCGACATCCCACTGCAACTACAGCGATCACTGTCCTCTCCGATCGCTGTAGTTTAACCCCTTAAATGCCGCTGTCAATAGCGACAGCGGCATTTAAGTGATTGATACAGAGGGAGGGGGCTCCCTCTGCACCCCATTGCCCCCCCCCCCCCCCCCCGCGAAAAATCGCGGGGTTCTGATGGTTGCAATGGCAACCAGGAAGCCTAGCAACGGCTTCCTGGTTGCCAGGTACGGGAGCCTATTAGGTCCTGCCCAAGGCAGGACATAATAGGCTCAACTGTCAGTTGTAAAATGACAGTTACAATACACTGCCCTACATACAGAAGTAGTGCAGTGTATTGTGCAGGGGATCAGAAGATCAGATCTTCCAGTCCACTAGTATGTGTAAAATAAAAAGTGAAAAAAAAGTTTTAGATAAATAAATAAATAAATACAAGTTTACCGTAATAAAAACAATAATCGCCTTGTTTCCCTGATCAAGCCCTTTATAATTAGAAAAAAAAACGAAAAAAAAGACAAAAACTAGACATAATAGGTATCGCCGCGTTCGTATCGGCCTGACCTAAAAAAATATCATTATTTATCCCGCACGGTGAACACCGTAAAAAAAATACCATAAAAAACAATGGCAGAATTTCCTTTTTTGGTCACGTTGTTTCCAAAAAAATGGAATAAAAAGTGATCAAAAAATCGCGCGTAGCCAAACATGGTACCAATAAAAACGACCGTGTGTCACGCAAAAAATGTATGTACTCCGCACAGATTACATATGCCCCCACATTATAAACTGAAACACCAGTAAAACACTAAACAAAACTACTGCCAAGCAAAATCTGCGCTCCAAAAGCCAAATGGCGCTCCTTCTGGGCCTGGCAGTGTGCCCAAACAGCGGTTTATGACCACATATGGGGTATTACCGTACTCTGGAGAACCGCTTAACAATTTATGGGGCGTATGTCTCCAGTGGTACAAGCTGGGCCCAACGCATTGGGCACTGAAATAGCATATATGTGGAAAATGTCAATTTTCAATCTGCAACATCCACTGTGCACTAATTTCTGCAAAACCTTTGGGGGTCAAAATGCTCACTACACTTCTAGATGAATTCCTTGAGGGGTGTAGTTTCCTAAATGGGGTCACTTCTCTGAAGTTTTCACTGTACTCGTACCTCAGCGCAATGCAACATGGCGTCAAAAACAAATTTTGTAAAATCTCCACTCCAAAAACGAAATTGCACTTTTTCCGTTTAGACCCTTGCCGTATGTCCAAATAGCCGTTTACAACCACATATGGGGTATTTCCGTAATCAGGAGAAATTGTGTAACACATTTTGGGGTGTCTTTTCTCCTGTATTCCTTGTGGAAATGAAAAATTCTGAGCTAAAGCTACAGGTTATTGGAAAAAAAAAATGTTTTCATTTTCACGGACCAATTCTAATAAAATCTATAAAACACCTGAGGGCTCAAAATGCTCACTACACCTATAATTTAATTCTTTCAGGGGTATAGTCTCCAAATTGGGATCACATCTGGGGAATTTCTACTATACTGGTACTTCAGGGACTCTGCAAATGCGACATGGCCCCCAGAAACCAATTCAGCAAAATCTGAGCTGCAAAATCCAAATGGTGCTCCGTCCCTTCTGAGCCCTGCCGTGGGTCCAAACAGCAGTTTATTACACATAATGGGGTATTTCCGTAATCAGGAGAAATTGCTTTACAAATGTTGAGGTGCTTTTTCTCCTTTATTCCCTATAAAAATTAGAAAATTCTGTGTTTTTTCCAAAAAAAAGTCTCTTTTCATCTTCACAGACTAATTCCAATAAATTCAGCAAAAAACCTGTGGGGTCAAAATGATAACTATACCACTAGAAAAATTCCTTGAGAGGTATAGTTTCCAAAATGGGGTCACTTTTGGGGGGATTCCACTGTTTAGGTCCCTCCAGGGCGTTGCAAACGTGACACGGCACTGAAAACCATTCCAGTAAAATCAGAGCTCCAAAATCCAAATGGGGGTCCTTCCCTTCTGAGCCCTGCTGTGGGTCCAAACAGCAGTTTATTACCACATATGGGGTATTTCCGTAATCGCGAGAAATTGCTTTACAAATGTTGGGGTGCTTTCTCTCCTTTTATTTCTTGCAAAAATTAGAAATTTTTACGTTTTTTCCGAAAAAAAGTAGATTTTCATTTTCACAGACTAACTCCAGAAAATATAGCAAAATACCTGTGGGGTCAAAATGCTAACTATACCCCTAGATAAATTCCCTGAGGGGTGTAGTTTAAAAAATGGGGGTCACTTTTGGGGGTTTCCACTGTTTTGGCACCACAAGACCTCTTCAAACCTGACATGGTTCCTAAAATATATTCTGAAAAAAGGAGGCCCCAAAATCCACTAGGTGCTTCTTTGCTTCTGAGGCCTGTGTTTCAGTCCATTAGCATACTAGGGCCACATGTGGGATATTTCTAAAAACTGCAGAATCTGGGCAATAAATATTGTGTTGCATTTCTTGGGTAAAACCTTCTGTGGTACAGAAAAAAATGTATTACATATGAATTTTGTAAAAAAAAATGAAATTTGACAATTTCAGCTCTACTTTCCTTCAATTCCTGTAAAACGCCTAAAGGGTTGAAACACTTTCTGAATGCTGTTTTGGATACTTTGAGGGGTGCAGTTTTCAAAATGGGGTGTTTTATGGGGGTTTCTAATCTATAGGGCACTCAAAACCACTTCAGAACTGAACTCGTCCCTGAAAAAATCGCTTTTTGAAATTTTCTTAAAAATATGAGAAATTGCTGCTAAAGTTCTAAGCGTTGTGAGGTCATAGAAAAATAAAAGGATGTTCAAAAAACGATGCAAACATAAAGTAGACTTATGGGATATGTTAATTGGTAACTATTTTGTGTGGTATTACCATCTGTTTTACAAGCAGATACATTTAAAATGGGAAAAATCATAATTTCTTCATATTTTTGCTAAATGTTGGTGTTTTTCACAAATAAGCAATGAATTTATCGACCAAATTTTTGCACTAAACTAAAGTACAATATGTCACGAGAAAACAATCTCAGAATCAATTGGATAGGTAAAAGCATTCCGGAGTTATTACCACATAAAGTGATACATGTCAGATTTGAAAAAATGGGTCTGGTCCTCAAGGCCAAAATGAGCTGGGTACTCAAGGGGTTAAAGGGAGTCTGTCACCAGAATGTTAGTTACACTAGTAACAGGGTATTGTAGAGGAGACTAACCTGTTACTAACATTTATTTTCATTTTCTCCCTACTGCCGCCTTTGTATAGAAACAAGATTTATTAAGTTTATGCTAATGAGCATTTAGGTGTAATGAGGGCGTTACCATTGCACCTAAATCCTCTTACTTTGCTCCCCAGTTCAACCCCCCCCCTTATTCATTGAATGACGGGCCAGGCAGCGTAATCGGCGCATTCATGCCTGGCCCTGTACTATCTGTAACACGCGCGCGTCCCTTCTCTTCACTCGGCGCATGTGCAATATGATCGTTCTATTAGAAGGTCGAGCAGAAAGATTGTACTGCACATGCGCCAAGTGTAGAGCAGGGACAGATAGTACGGGGCCAGGCATGAACGAGCGGATTACGCTGCCTGGCCCGTCATTCAATGAAAGAAGGGAGGGAGGGGGGGGGGGGTTGAACTGGGGAGCAAAGTAACAGCATGTAGGTGCAATAGTAACGCCCTCATTACACCTAAATGCTCATTAGCATAAACTTAATAAAACTTGTTTCTCTACAAAGGAGGCAGTAGGGAGAAAATGAAAATCTGAAATGAAATGAAAATAAAAGCTAGAAATGGGTCAGTCTCCTAAACAATACCCAGTTACTAGTTTAACTCTGACATTCTGGTGACAGACTCCCTTTAAAAATAAGCAAAGCCAAAATCACGTGGAGTCATGTAAGAGTATGAGACATCGGTAAAAGAATTGGATGTTTGCTTGTTTATATAGTTTACCGTAGTTTACCACCGCCTATGCAAGCATCACACCACAGTGAAAAAAAAATGGGCGTTAAAAATTGATCGACTGTAGGTTTTTCATGACGGTTTGTCATCTGTTTGCGATCCGTTGGGCCGTTAAATAGACAGATGGATTTCATTCGTTAGGGTTTTTTTTTTTTGTTTTTTTTTTACAAACCCCCTGAAAAAATCCAGTGCCCATGTACATAGTGCCGCAATGCCCCTGCAGATAGTGTCACAGTGCCCATGTAGATAGTACCCATATAGCGCCTCACACCCCCTCTGTAGACAGCGCCTCACACCCCCTCTGTAGAGAGCGCTAAACACCCCCTCTGTATATAGTGCCACACACAACCCACCCTGTGGATAGCACTACACCCCCCTGTAGATAGCGCCATTAGGGCTCCCTCTAGGAGCGGAATCCCCAGCCAGAGCATTGCCAACGCTCTGAACAGGGATTTCGCTCCTGGTGGAGCCTCTGACGTCAGTGTCCATATGTGGATAGTGACGCCAGGGGCCTCCTCCAGGAGCAGAATCACTGGCCAGAGCATCGGCAACGCCGGTGGTTCTGCTCCTGGAGGAGCCTCTGACGTCACTGTGCATATATGGACAGTGACATCAGGGGCTCCCTAGGAGCAGAATACCTGGCCAGAGCGTTGCCGACGCTCTGGCCGGGGTTTCTGGTATCCCAAATCCCCTAACGTCGCTATCCATGTATGTTGTGCTCGGGAAATTCTCTTGTAAGGGTCAGGATCAGTTTTTTTTAACGGATGTCAGAAGGATCGATTCCTAAAAAACGATCCATTGAGTTCTATGGGGGCCGTGTAAACAGCAAAAAATAGGACATGTCCTGTTTTTTTACGGCTATTGTTTACGGGTCGTCAAAAAGACCACCGTGTGAATACAGCCGTAGATCTACATTGTTCTGAAGAAAAAAAATGCAATTTTTCCCTGCTGCCTGAATGTAGCCTTAGGTAGAAATCTTGTCCTAGTGTGATTATTGATGGTCACTATTGCTTGTGTACAGGTATGAGGATACAGTCAGCAAGCATGCGTCTTGTCTGGACTTGTCTCAGAGACCGTTACAGATGGAAAATGAGCGTTTGCAGATGGCTGTAAATGCTTTGCGGGTCCAGGTAGCAGAGGAACGGCAGCAGAAGGAGAGGGCAGAACAAGAGTACCAGGTGGTGATCCAGGAGTACGCGGAGCTGGAGCAAAAAGCCTGTCAGATGGAAAACTGCAAGATGCGGATAAAAGAGTTGGAGAATGAACTGCAGGAATTACAGCAGATGAAACAAGTGAGTTCATTGTAAATCTTCACGTACATTTGGAAACCAGGGTACATATAAGGCTAGGGCCACATGTGGGTATTCGCAAGTCACGCTGAAAATCGCAGGTTTAGGCTGTGTTCACATCAGCGTGGTCTTTCCATTGATCCCGTCAAAACAGAACCCTGTCACACCGGTGACAATCTGAATAGAGCATGTAATGTTAGAAGGGACATTACATAAAGTGTGTCATCTGATATGTTGTATATTATTTTCTAAGCCCAGACAGCACCCTTTGCATTACTCTGTTGGCAAGGTGCCTTAACATTTTTTTTTATTGGGGCCTTACCATTGGTCGAGTTCCATGCAAAATAAAAAAATAATCTAATTTTATCCTATTTTATGTGTCTCCTGAACCCAATATAGCATTAGAATAAGCACAAAGGGAGTATATTATGTTTTGATGTTGGTGGTTTACACATCCAGAGAAAGGCCATGGCAGCATATGATCATTTCTGTCAGATTTTCCACCATAGCTGCACCTCCCCAAAAACTGGACGCCTCACCGTTTCAGAAACACTACTGTAGAGCACTTCTACCCCTGGGGAGGTTGTTGTTGCTGAACATTCACTATGCTTTTAATCAAAGCTAAATGATTAGACTGTTCTATTTGGGATGTGTCTGGTATTGCAGCTTCACTCTATTGAAGTGGATGGATCTGGGATGCAATACCACACCCAACCTGTGGACTGGTGTGGCACTGTTTTTGGAAAAAAGTGTGTGTGCGGTTTTCCTGGCCTAAGGGTATATTCACACATGGCAGATTTGTTGCAGTAATTTTTGCAACCGTCCCATTCATCTGAATGGGGCCTGCAGAAACAATCACACCCCGATGTATGGAACTGATTTTCAGTCACAGAAATATCTTCATTAAAGGCTAAGTAAACCTTTTTTGAAGTCCATTTTTTTTTTAAATTAAACTATATGTATAATGTAATTTTATGAAACTTTTAATTGTTATTTATTAAAATGGTATTACTTTTTAAAATACAGTTTCTATGTATACTGTATACATAGAGGCTGCATTTTGCTGTCAGGTCTGCAGGACTGACGGCCTGGCTGAGACCCTCCTGTTATCGATCACATCTACGTTTATGAACTTGGATGTGATCGTTATTAGCTGGATCCCGCGTGTCTGAGACTCGAAGGACCAGATTTCTGCCGAGCCGTCAGTCCTGCACACCTGACGGATTCAGCTTTGACAGCAAGATAGAGCTTCGAGGTATACAGGATAAATAAATGCTGGATCTCAAAAAGTAAGGCTGGGTTCACACGAGCACATTAACATCCGTAATGGACGGACGTATTTCGGCCGGAAGTCCCGGACCGAACACCGTGCAGGGAGCCGGGCTCCTAGCATCATAGTTATGTACGATGCTAGGAGTCCCTGCCTCGCTGCAGGACAACTGTCCCGTACTGTAATCATGTTTTCAGTACGGGACAGTAGTTCCACGGAGAGGCAGGGACTCCTAGCGTCGTACATAACTATGATGCTAGGAGCCCGGCTCCCTGCAGTGTGTTCGGTCCGGGACTTGCGGCCGAAATACGTCCGTCAATTACGGACGTTAATGTGCTCGTGTGAACCCAGCCTAATAATGAATCTCAATAAAAACCTATTTAGAGTTGCATAAAATCACATTATCCTGTAAATCTGCTGAATTGTTGTTTAGGAAGGGAACATAGGCATAGAATATATTCTCATATATACGAGCCCTAAAATGTCAGAAAAAGTGGCCATGCATATAGAGCCTATTCTTCATGCAATTATTTTCTTATTCAGTAATGACGTCATTACGTTTGGTAACTCTCCCCCAGCTGTGTAATTGTGTATGTAAGGAGACCATTGTATAAAGACAATGAGCCATCGTGCTTTCAAAGAAGCCTTTGTATCGGAGACTCCGGGTGGAGCCTTTAATATTTGATGAGGAATTTCCAGCCTTCCCTTCAGAGCAATGTCATATTGTGGCCCTTTATACTTGATAATGTTTATATGACTCTGTCCACACAGGTGAAGCGTTATCTCCTGAGTCGGGGAGACAGCCTATCACAGGCATTGCTGGAACCCCTCAACAAGACCCCGGAAACCGATGACCCAGAACCATTAGAGGGGCACGTCGATGTGAGCAGGAATCCAGCGTCCCCCAACCCCTCCGTCAGGAAGAGCTGCAGCGACACCGCGCTGAGTGATATTGTACGTAGAGATGCTGCCAGCCGACACGAAGGAAATTACACCCTGCATGCCAACCATACCAGGCGGCGCGGCATGTCTATTCTGCGAGAAGTGGATGAACAATATCACGCACTGCTGGAACGTTACGAGGAGCTGTTAGCCAAATGCAGGAAACATGAGGACAATCTCTGCCATGCCGGAGTGCAGACTTCCCGGCCGGTGTCCAGAGACAATTCTAGCAGAGACCTCCCTGCGGAGGAAGTGGAGCCTGAGCGAGCGCTTACACTGCAGTTAGAGGCTGCTGACCGCCGGCTGGAACACAGTCAGCCCGAGTACAAGGCTCTGTTTAAAGAGATATTTCATCGTATCCAGAGAACCAAGCAAGATGTTAGCGCTGGAAAAGGACCCGGCGGCAAGTGAGACCTATAAAGGCCACGTTTACAGTGTTACCCGCACTAACTGCCCCTGCACGCTTATGTACTCACAACTGTGGCCACTTTTCTCACTGCCCATAGCAGACTCACTGACATCGGCACACTCCTTTCTGAACGTTGCGTTCAAATCTGAATAATCCAGTGGCCGGTTTTCTGAATAAGCTTTGTTGTGCACAGCCAATGCATTATTTATATCCTGTAATTACAATAGCAAAGCTGCATTTAAAAATAATTTAGACCCGTCTTATGGGGAATAGTCACAAATATATAACATTAGGAAAGGTTAACCGTAAGTGGGCCTGGCTGTCCCGGAAAGAATTGGCTGGTACCGTATGTAGAACAATACATAATTACTTATCCCATATGTCAGAAATGTTACATGCATTAGTTCACTTTAAGTAAAAGCAACACTAAGGTAGTATACATGACTATAGATATAAATAATGGGGTCACTGATCGCCTATAGACTTCTTACCAGTACTGACATTACAGGTATATACAGCACGCCTGAGCTGCACCTCACGTATAGGAAGGTTTTTGGATGGGTCCATTGCTCTGGCGTTGGAGATGTTCTGCAGTCGTGTATGAAGCTCGGCAGAGTTGGTCTCTGCACTATGCTGCTAAATGTATTATCCTTTTACCTTTGTGTGTCTGTGATTGTGTCTCTCCCTTTCAAAGCCATGTAAAACTTTAAAATATTACAACTACAAAAAAAAAAAAGGAGCTGCAGGGGTGAAGACAAAGGGCCACTTTTTTTACACATGACCGTGGTCTATCCAGTATTGCAGGTGAAGGGGGCCTGGCCCCGTCTTTCCGAATTTATAGCATCCCTGGACCTGTCACTGTGACACATTGCTGAGCAGCTGTTTAGACTACCACAGATATATGAACATTGACATCTTGAGATCACCCTATGAAAGCCATGCTTCCAGCAACTAAGTAGTTAAAATATGCCATAACCTAAACTTGTATGCAATACGATTGTAGCTTATTGTAGGTGTCAACAGAATTGTTTCTGTTCTGAACATGTTACCCCAGACCCTGTGGGCACATCCCAGCTGACCCTTACTCACTATATATTTGCTGACATCACTGCTTTGTACTGACACATGTACCTGCACTTACCAACAGCCGCAACGCACAGTCATTCATAAGGAAAATACAGAAGAGTTACATTTAGGTTCGGGCACTAGACTATGAGAGTCCTGTATTTACAACTTATTTTTTGAAATGTCAGATACTATTTCAGAATTTGGTGGCACAGGTCTAGGATGTTGGTTGTGTGCAACAATTTTCGACACAAATATTGGAGTAACCAGTCAGGCCAGTTTGGCACATTGCACTGTGGTGTGGCACAACACAATGTGGCTGATACATCCCCATCAGTCTATGAGCCCGTACGCCAACTGCTCGGCTCGCCGAGAAAAGCCGATCAGAAACCAAGCGTTTTGGTGCTTTGTTTTAGCGACCGGTGAGGATCTCGGTGCTCGGACCCCCAATGATCAAAACTTTTGAGATGTCACTATGACATGCCAGGAGTTTATTGTGAGTTTAGTTACGCTTTAACTCAATGGGGGGGGGGGGGTGCTGTTTTCAAACACAAAACGTGAATGAGGTTTTTACAAGTTAAATTTACTTTTATGTCACACCCGGATGCTTCACTTTTGACCTATTGGAGGCAACTGAGTAGTAATATTTGCTTTATCACACACTACACACACACTACACACACTACACACACACATCAACTTGAGGCAATGTGATAATCTATACTAGGTAACATTTTGGTTTGAAGTTACACTATCCAGACATAAAATAGTTGCTGGCTGAAAGATTTTTGTTTGCGAAAAAAATGTCTGATACCCTCAAGAGCATTGCGTTTTGCTCTATCACCCACAGGCTGCAGCAAGTGTCGCAAATGCAGTATGCTACATAACAGATGGGCAACTTAAGGATTATCCATTATGGAGTCTCATTAACTCCCTAATTAAAATGGGAAACCCCAGTTTTTATTTGAGTTACCCTTTAACATGTACGTTCATTTTATAAAAAAAAAAAATCCGTAAGTTCGTACATCCATGAGACATTTTCGTCTCACTTTTTGTTGTTCTTTTTGTAATTTCGGTCAAACCGCAGCATTGTCGTAAAAACTGTGGTTTTGCCACGATTACCAAAATCACAGCAATGACTAATGTCTGTGGGCAAGAGATAGTGGCCTATAATTTCACCACACACTGCCATGCTGAAGGCTGGACGATGTACCCAGCGGTATTATGAATATACTTGTAATGATTTCACCCCTGCTGGTGAGTATTATAATAACATGGAAAATATCTGTAGAGATTGTCAGCTTATTGCTGTTTTTAGGCCGATCTTTTTAATATAAATTGTGTTCCGGATTTGAATATTATTTATTCAGTAATATATGAAAGTTTTTCATAGGTAATAATTTCATTTATATATTGTCACCTGCCGCTTGACAAGTATTGTTCTAGGGGCAGGAAGTCCATATGATCGTTGGCATCGTAGCTTTTCTGAATGATGCTCAGGTATTGGATGTTCTTCTATTGAGGATGGCACGTGAAGAGCGTTACATATAAAGCTATATATGTGCAAAATTCTCAGGTTGGGGTGACCTTCTCCTTCTGGAGGTCAGTGTTAGCGATGCCCCCTACTGTCTTGATCTAGAATGACCGCAACATCTCAGTATTAGCCTCAAACAGGCCATTTCCTTGTCAAATGGCCATAAAAAGGGTAACTCTAATTTACTCTTCTATGTAAAGTGGCTTTATTCTTAAGTTAATAAATATACAAGAATATAACAAAGAATTGCGTCTGTGCTTCTTTTTCTTATGTAAGTTAATAACATGTTCATGCCGCAAATAACTCCTATACATACATTTCTTCGTTCAATCTTCCAGCTGGGCGATCTATCACAGTGGCATTCATCTTCTGACGTTATTTTCTGATGTGCTTTGTCACAGGCATTCAACTAATTGTGGAAAAAAAAAATCCGGAGTGGGTGTTAAGGCATACACAAGTGTTCCTATATACAGGAGCCCACATCATCACCTCCATGTGTCAGCTGTATGTTACAGCTGACACCCTGCTGTAGCGGCCAGGCCTGGAGCTAGCCTCCGATCCGGCTGATTAACCCCTCAGATGTGGCGCTCAGAGATCACAGAATCTGAGGGGTTTTTACCCGACCGGCACCCCAGCGATTGCGCAATCACTGGGATGCCGATGGTTGGTATGGCAACCAGAGGCCTAACAATGGCTTCTGTCTCTGCCATGTACGGAAGCCTATGAGCCTATAGACTTGATGTCGGTATAGGACTGACCGCTCTAATACACTGCACTATGTATGTAGTGCATTGAATTTGAATAGCGATCAGAGGTGTAGGCCTTCACGTCCCCTAGTAGGGGACACGCAAAAAAAAAGTTAATAAAAATATTGTACAAAAATAAGTTTCAAGTTAAAAAAAAATAATAATTGCCTTTTTTCCGATAAGGGTATGTTCACACGCCCTATTTACGGACGTAATTCGGGCGTTTTACGCCTCGAATTACGTCCGAAAATACGGCTCCAAACCGCCGGCAAACATCTGCCCATTGAAATCAATGGGGTTACGATGTTCTGTGCACACAGGCTTTTTTTTTTTTTACGCGCCGCTGTCAAAAGACGGCGCGTCAAAGAAGTGCATGTCACTTCTTGAGACGTAATTGGAGCCGTTTTTCATTGTAAAACAGCTCAAATTACGTCCGTAATTGACGCCGTGAGAAACGCGAGTACGAGCAATTACGACTGAAATTCAGGAGCTGTTTTCGCCTGAAAACAGCTCCGTAATTTCAGGCGTATTGGACGCTGCCGTGTGAACATACCCTTAGCCTTTTATTATTGGATAAGTCTAAAAAAAACTATACATAATTGGTATCATTGCGTCTGTAACGACCCAAACTATAAAACTGTTACGTAATTTATGCCGCACGGTGAACGCCGTAAAAGAAAATATGAAAAACCACGCCAGAATCGCTGTTTTTAGGTCACCTCTCCCAAAAAATGGAATAAAAAGTGATCGAAAAGTCACATGTACCAATAAAAACGACAGCCCGGCCCGCAAAATAAAATTCCTGACCAAGCTTCGTCCACGCAAAAATAAAAACGTTATGGTTCTTGGAATATGGCGACAGAAAACAAATGATTTTTAAAAAAAGTGATTTTATTGTGCAAAAGCTTCAATACATGAAAAAAATAACTATATAAAAATGTGGTAACGCCGTAATCGTATCAACCCGCAGAATAAAGTTAACATGTAATTTATGGCGCACGGTGAATGCTGAAAAAAAAAAACAATTACAGAATTGCTTGTATTTGGTCATTTCCTCTTCCAAGAAAATATTTTACTACATTTACAAGTAAAAACCTAAGTGTTAAAAAGAAAATTTATTTTGTCGCCAAATTCCGAGAGATACAACTTTTTTTATTTTTCCGTCGATTAAGTGGTATGAGGGCTTTTTTTTTGCGGGATAAGCTGTGGTTTTTAATGATACCATTTTGGGGAACATGCAACGTTTTTATTTCATTTTTTGTGGGAGATGAAGTGACCAAAAAAGAGCGATTCTGGCGTTTACATGTTTTGTTTTTTTTTACGGCGTTCACCGTGCGGGTTAAATAATGATATATTGTGATAGTTCAGACTTTTACGGACGTGACGATACCAATTATGTTTATTTCTTTTTTTTTTTTTTTTTTTACTATGCTCTAGGGGGATAAGGGTTTTTTTTTTAACTTAATATTTTATTTTATTTTATTTTTTACACAAAAAAAACCTTTAACTCATTTTTACCTTTTTTTTAGTCCCCCTAGGGGACTTCAACCAGCGATCGTTTATATCACTTGCACGATATACTGTGATACTAATGTATTGCAGTATATCGTGATTCTGACAGGCTTCTATTAAGCCCTGCCGGAGGCGGGGCTTAGTGGAAGCACAAAGATGGTGAACCTGAGGGCTTTCATTAGGCCCCAGGCAGCCATAGCAACCATCGCCACCCCGCGATTGCGTTGCGGGGGGCACGATGAGCTGTTAGAGGGGGTCGCCCCTCTCTAACGATTTAAACGCCACAGTCGCAACTGACCGCGGCATTTGACGAGTTAAACGAGCGGGATCGCGCTCGTTACTCTGAAGTGTCGGCTGTAACTTACAGCCGACACCCGCATCGTATGTTGCGGGTTCACTCCGTGAGCCCGTTCCATACTTCCCCTACCCGACTTTGGCGTATGGATACATCAAATGTCGGGAAGGGGGGTTAAAGGATCATGGGGCGGTGACGCTATCCTTTAGAGTCACATAGTCCTGCCTCCAAACCCACCTTTCCATGCTTGATTGACATCCCCCTGGTTGTTATACATCACTACCAGTCTCCTCTAACTTTTTCAGATGCGCCATTGCCTTGTACTACTCGGGCACGCACCGTGCAGCGACGTGTAATCTGCCCGGCTGCACCGCGCATGCCATTACAAAGCAACGCCGCATCCGCAAGAGTTGGAGGAGGCGGCTAGTGATGTACAACAGCCAGGGGGATGTCAATCAAAATCTGGGGTGCGCCATTTCAATTTCCAACTCAAGCAGCAGAAAAGCTAGAATCGGCCCTGTCAGCCACATATGCCCCCAGAGTGCCAGCCACAGATGTCTCCTAGAATGCCGCCATATTTCCCAGCAGAACACGGCCTGAACTCTTCTATTTTGTTTGGTGTACGACTCTCACATCAGGATTTTTCGAGCAGCATAGACAGAAGAAATTCTGTACAATACGAATACCCCCGAAATTGGAACACTTTGACCTTATGGATAATAAGTTTCTAACTTGCTCTGGAAAAACTAAAGCTGGTTTATTAGCATTGCCTGGGATAACGGTTTCACTTTCTGTCTTCCCCCCGTGAGGCCAATTGAACACAGGAAGCTGAGCCTCCATGCACAACGCTCGTTCTGGGTGCGGAACTAAGTGCTACGAGCTCCTGTTTACAGACGGAAAATTAGACGTTGCACCCCGGACCGGAAGCGCGTTCCCGTCAACATGGCGACTGCCGGTTTGCTGCAGCGGTTGTCGGTGTTTCGAGCCCTTGGTCCCCTCGGTATTCGTTACTCTTCCAACTTTCAAAGCTCCTATAGTTTAGATAAGTTATATCCAGACAGCGTCAGCCGGACCTCAGAGGTGAGCGGGCTGTTTGTATGGCGGGTGATTGACGGCTGGTTCCATCATGGGGAGGCGTGTGCGGGCTGTCAGTGACCTACATGAGCTGCTGACATTGTGCTGACATTCCTGGACAGTATTATACAGGAGATAACGTGCTTTATGGCAGACATGTTATACTAAGGTGTCAGCTCCAAAACATTCCGATTCTGCTGGGTAAAGGTTCAGGAGTTGCTCTTCATTGTGAACGCTCTTTCTACTGTTACATTCCTGCACATGTCTTTCCTTGTTTGATACCTGATTATGACAATCTTATTTATCACTAACAACCATGGAACAGTTGGAGCAGATCTCATTCTTTTACATAACCGATTATTTTAAAGGTGCTGCCATACCTTCAAACTTTAAATAGACTCTGTCACCACATTATAAGTGGCCTATCTTGTACATGATGTGATCGGCGCTGTAATGTAGATAACCGCAGTGTTTTTTATTTCAAAAAACGATAGTTTGTGACGGAGTTATGACCTATTTTAGCTTTATGCTAATGAGTTTCTTAATAGACAACTGGGCGTGTTTTACTTTTTGGCCAAGTGGGCGTTGTGGAGAGAAGTGTATGACGCTGACCAATCAGTGACCAATCAGCGTCATACACTTCTCTCCATTCATTTACACTGCACAGCCTGATCCTGCGAGATCACGCTGTCATGTCACATACACCCACATTAACTTTACTGAAGTGTCTTGAGAGTGAATAGACATCACCTCCAGCCAGTACGCGATGTCTATTCACAATCCCGACACTTTGGTAACGTTTGTGTGGGACTTAATGACAGCAAGCGTGATCTCGCGAGATCACGCTGTGCGGTCATCCACAGCGTGATCTTGATGTGCTGTGTGAGTAAGTCACACACAAACGTTACCGAAGTGTCGGGATTGTGAATAGACATCGCGTCCTGGCTGGAGGTGATGTCTATTCACTCTCAAGACACTTCGGTAAAGTTAACATGTGAGTAAATGACAGCACAGTCTGATCTCGCAAGATCAGGATGTCTGAGTACATGAATGGAGAGAAGTGTATGACGCTGATTGGTCACGGATTGGTTAGCGTCATGCACTTCTCTCTACAACGCCCACTTGGTCAAAAAGTAAAAACAAGCCCAGTTGTCTATTAAGAAAGTCATTACCATAAAGCTAAAATAGTTCATAACTTGGTCAAAATTGATCGTTTTCTAAATAAAATCCACTGTTGTTATCTACATTACAGCGCCGATCACATTATGTAGGAGATAGGGCACTTATAATCTGGTGACAGAGACTCTTTAAAGAATTGTAATGAGGGTCAAGCGATGGAGTGCACTTGCAAAGTAATTTTTTCCCTTTTATGCCACTCCTCTAACCACGCCCAAACACCTGGTTCAGCCCACACAGTATCATGCTCCCATAGTGCCTCTCCACAGTATAATGACCCCATAGAATCCCCCACACAGTATATTGCCCCAATAGATGCCCCCATACATTATGATGCTCACACAAATTCCCCCATACAGTGTAATGCCCCCATAGCTGCCCCTATACAGTATAATGCCCCATACAGTGTAATGCCAACATAGATGCCCCAATACAGTATGATGCCCCATAGCAGCACCTATATAGCATAATGCCCCCATAGCTGCCCCATCAGCATAATGCCCCATAGCTGCCCCCATACAGTATAATGCCCCATAGCTTCCCCCATACAGTATAATGCCCCATAGCTTCCCCCATATAGTATAATGCCCCATTAGCTGCCTCCATACAGTATAATGCCCCATTAGCTGCCTCCATACAGTATAATGCCCCATTAGCTGCCTCCATACAGTATAATGCCCCATTAGCTGCCTCCATACAGTATAATGCCCCATTAGCTGCCTCCATACAGTATAATGCCCCATTAGCTGCCTCCATACAGTATAATGCCCCATTAGCTGCCTCCATACAGTATAATGCCCCATTAGCTGCCTCCATACAGTATAATGCCCCATTAGCTGCCTCCATACAGTATAATGCCCCATTAGCTGCCTCCATACAGTATAATGCCCCATTAGCTGCCTCCATACAGTATAATGCCCCATTAGCTGCCTCCATACAGTATAATGCCCCATTAGCTGCCTCCATACAGTATAATGCCCCATTAGCTGCCTCCATACAGTATAATGCCCCATTAGATGCCTCCATACAGTATAATGCCCCATTAGATGCCTCCATACAGTATAATGCCCCATTAGATGCCTCCATACAGTATAATGCCCCATTAGATGCCTCCATACAGTATAATGCCCCATTAGATGCCTCCATACAGTATAATGCCCCATTAGATGCCTCCATACAGTATAATGCCCCATTAGATGCCTCCATACAGTATAATGCCCCATTAGCTGCCTCCATACAGTATAATGCCCCATTAGCTGCCTCCATACAGTATAATGCCCCATAAGCTGCCTCCATACAGTATAATGCCCCCACAGCTGCCACGTGCAGTATAATGCCTCACAGCTGCCCCGTGCCGGATAATGCCCCCCACAGCTGCCCCGTGCCGGATAATGCCCCCCACAGCTGCCCCATGCCGGATAATGCCCCCCACAGCTGCCCCATGCAGGATAATGCCCAATTAGCTGCCCCTCGTACCAATGCCCACATATAAAGTGCCAGTACCCACATAGTGTCCATGTAGATAGTCACACACAGTGCCCATTTAGATAGCTCCACAGTGTCCCCTGTAGATAGTCCGTCCCCCCCCCATAGATAGCGCTACCCATCCCCCTGTAGACAGCGCTATTCCTCTAGGAGCGGAATCCCTGGCCAGAGTTTTGCTAACTCTCTGGCTGGGGATTCCGCTCATTGAAAAGTCCCCGATGTCACTGTCTATATATGCACAGTGACGTCAGGGGCACCTCCTAGGAGCGGAGTTCCCGGACAGAACGTCGGCAACGCAAAACCGCACGGCCGTTAACAATCAATTAGAATACCGTACTGTACAGAAAGTCTGCACAGTTTTCGGCCGCATCCTGCCTGCCTGTGTGACCTTACCCGAATACTGTAGATCATTAAGGGGGTTTCCCACATGTCCTATTAAGGCATATAGATGTTGTAGGAGGGGCTCCCATCTCTAGAACTGGGTCCCCTAAGCCCCGTTCTAGTTTTTTGTGCTCACGCTGCCTCCCAGCCACTTACTGATTACATGGTCGAGAGTTACGGAAACAGCGTAACCCGCTGAGCTACGCCATTTCCGTAACTCGCATAGTAGTGAATAGTAGTTACAGAAACAGCGTAGCATGCCACCTACACTGTTTCCGTAACTACTATTCCGTTCTATGGGAGTTACGGAAACAGTGTAGCTCAGCGAGTTACGCTGCTTCCGTAATTCCTGACCATGTAATTAGTGAGTGGCCGGCAGGCAGCGTGAGCACAAAAAGTTAGAACGGGGCATAGGGGACCCAGTTCTAGAGATGGGAGCGGGTCGTAAAAAATTTTTTTTTACCCCCAAACTGTGGGGAAAAAAAAATACTATTTCTCTCGCATAAAGCAAGGCCTCATACAGCCACGTCAATGAAAAAAAAAAGTTATGGCTGCTGAAACGCAGAGATGCAAAAACAGAAAAATTGAGCTGGTCATTAAGGTCTTTTCAGGCCCGGTCATTAAGGGGTTAAAATATTGACTTTTATTCTAACCTTCCCTCATATATTATTATTATTGCTACAGGTAAAAAGAGCGGATCCTCTAGACATTCCCGTTGGTAAGTTTTTTTTTCTCTATAGAGGCTGGTACTTGTTCTGTGCCATTATACCAGGCTGTGTTCACAAGTGGCAGCGAGCCGAGATAAGAAATATTCTTACTGCTTCTAAACCGTGTACATGGTTTTTATGCTGGAAATAAAAGGCACCTAAATCTTCAATCTAACCACATGTATTTGCTTGCAGTTTTGACGCAGTTTTTATGTTGCGGTAAGGGTTTATTCACACAGTTCAATTTTCGGTGCGGTTTTTGAAACCGCAACCAGGAGTGGTTTCAAAAATTGAGAAGTACAATTTTTCCTATAAACTTCACTTCCCTTTACGATCCACTCCAAGTTGTGGCTTCAAAATCCAACGCTGCACTATGTGATTAATGCCTAATGGTGCTTTCCCTCGCATCGTTATTGCCACGTGTGAATGCAGCCTAACCGATGCGATCGCTTTTTAACACTGGGAGCTCTAGTAAAACCTATGTAATGATCCAAGAAAACATGTGACATGCGTTGGATATTAGTCACATTTTGGATCTTGAGAGATTCTCTTGCCGACTCTAATAAACAAATGTATGTCCTCAGATCGTCTGAGCATCTCGTACAGTAAGAGCAGTGGTCCGGGAGGACAGAACGTCAACAAAGGTGAGCGCACATGTATAGTACAGACACGGATTTAGGCCACTTTCACATTCGTGTCATTTGGTCAGTATTTTGCTTCAGTGTTTGTAAGCAAAAACTAGGAATGGGCAAAGAAAAGTATAATGGAAAGATTTGCACCTCCTCTTAGATTTGACTTCCAATTACTGATGCAAAATACTGCCGTGTAAAAGTGACCTTACACAGATTTAGTAATTCTAGATGAGGCCTCACTAATGCTTTGTAAAGTGGTAATATTACATCCCTGTCCCGCGAGTCCATGCCTCTTTTAATACACGACAATATCCTGCTGGCCTATGAAGCAGCTGATTGACATTGCATTCTGTTATTTAGTTTATGATTTACAAGTACACCCAGATCCTTCTCAACAAGTGACTCCCCTAGTATAGCTCCCCCTAGGACGTATGAGGTATGCAGGTTGTTGGTACCCAGATGCATAACTTTACATTTATCTACATTAAACTTCATCTGCCAAGTGGACGCCCAAACACATAGTTTGTTTAAATCCGCTTGCAATTCACGAACATCTCCCATAGACTGAACATTACTACATAGCTTGGTGTCATCTGCAAAAATAGAAATAGTGCTATTAATCCCATCCTATATATCATTAATAAATAAGTTGAATAATAGTGGTCCCAGCACTGAACCCTGGGGTACACCACTTATAACCGGGGAGCATTGAGAGTAGGAATCATTGACCACAACTCTCCTGATACGGTCCTTGAGCCAATTCTCAATCCAATTACAAACTATACTTTCTAAACCTATAGTCCTTAATTTACCCATTAGACGTCTATGAGGGACATTGTCAATTGCCTTTGCAATGTCCAAAAACACTGTATCCACAGCGGCCCCTCTGTCTAGGCTTCTGCTCACCTCTTCATAAAAACAAATCAGGTTGGTTTGACAACTTCTGTCCTTAGTAAAACCGTGCTGGCTGTCACTTGTAATACTATTTTTCTGTAAATACATAAATTTATTTAAAAATAATAATCATGACACTGTCCCTTTAAAGGGAACCGGTCAACAGCATTTCACCTATTAAACCAGCAATGCCTGGTTAAAGTGGGTGAAAAATCATTTTTATGTAGCCTATAATTATCTTCTAAGTAGGCTCTTTTAATATTCCGTTTTGTAGTGTTCCTGCACCGTATGCTAATGAGCATAAGTCATATCTTCATTCCTCCACCTTTCCGAGTTAACCCCGCCTCCCTACTTTTGATTGACAGCTGCTAGTCTCCCCCAGCACCCACAAAATCCCACACTTGCTCATCGATGTCTTTTTCAGGTGCGTGCTCGCAACGGGACACCGTAGCTGCGCATGCGTTGTAACTAGATTTGAGGCCTGCACAGGTGTTGGACGATACATGACGGGCACTTTCGCGCTGTCTCAGACGAGATTTCGGCATTCAGGACGGTCCAGCTTTCGGTGGTGGGCGGACATAGGAAGAGAAGTGAACGAGACTGCCGGATTATTACCATAAAAAGCGCAAAATGTTTGCAGACCGAAGTTTATGGTTGGAGGAGGAGTTCAGGAGCGGGGATAACGGCAATGAACTTTTGACAGCAGTGGCCAGTCAGGGCTGAGTAGGTGAAATACTGGTGACCGGTTCCCTTTAAAGAGTTAGTCAATACCTCCTGGTTTTTTTTTTTATTTTATTGAGCTCTCCTCCATTATGGTGCAGGTTATTGCATTGTCTAATAAGAATGTAAGGTAGTCTGGAACACACCTCGTGTCCCATCATAGGCTCAGGCTGCAGCTCTGTGTTTGGATTGGCTGCTGTGTAAATGGGAGTTTGGAAGTTGGGTGGAGACCTAGATCCTATCATTTTGGTAATCTTCTGTGTAACTTACTGTCGTGTGTCTTTATACAGTTAACACAAAGGCTGAAATCCGATTCCACTTGTCCTCAGCGGACTGGATCCCTGAAGATGTCCGACAGAAGATCTCTGTGACGGTAACTGCTTCGTTCTTCGTTCCTTGCCTGAAGTGTTGACACTGAACTAATACGAGGATGTTTTCGGAACCGCTTCATTCACAATCACAGCAACGACCCTGCCAGGGTTTTATTTCCCCTCTATTGACTTCAAACATGTATGTTCTGGCCCGGCTTGCTTCACTACTGTTTTTCAGTAAAAAAAAACTTTCTGTGGCCATTTTTCATGTACATTTAAAATAAGGTTCGTACTTTCCATGCGGTTCCTGTTGGTTTTTTAGTTAGACTAGTGTAGCATGCTGCAGTATAAAAAAAATCCATTATAGGTCAATGAGGATGGGGCATAAATGACTGGTCATAAGCTTCATGAGTCCTGTAAAAACAAATATCATGAGATCACATTGTCTCAAGGTAGGTAGATCTGGGACTCGGGGAGAGGCGAGAAAAGAGCATGTTTTGATTGAGCTGTAATATTACTATGGATAGTATCTATAGATCTAGTACATAGAATGGCATCTGATCCAGTCACAACAAAGCCGGGAAATCTTCCTCAAATCTAATCCTTTGGCAAAAGTTTCACTGCTTTTGTATTGACCGGCTTCGATTCTCTTTTTGACGCAAAATATACATACCCACCCTGAGCCGTGTAACAGCCATTACCACTGAATTGTTATGTTGGACAGAGTCCTGTTTCCTATATTTCTCATGGCTCATTCCGTTTTGTTTGTGCTCTTGTATTAACTAGAATAAAAATCGCATAAACCGCAATGGAGAGCTGATTGTAGCCTCACAAGTGAGTCGACATCAGATGCGTAACTTGGCCGACTGTCTGGATAAAATCCGAACAATGATTTCTGAAGCCAACCAGAAGCCAAAGCCTGTGTCTAAGGAAGATGTCAAACTACGGCAAATGAGGTACCTTCACTGGCCGGATATGTTTCCTTCCACATACAATATTGTTTTGCGCGTACAGCCGGTTATCAGTCTGGTTCGGACACCTTCAGCAGGTTCTTCCAGTCTGACTGGGTAAGACGTAAGCAGCATCAGCCATAACATGAAAACCACCTGCTTAATACTATGTAGGTCCCACTGCTGTGCGGCTGAATTAGCTCTGGCTCACCGAGGCCTGGACTTTACAAGACCTGTGAAGGGGTCATAGTGTATCTTTCCTCGAGACGTCTGCAGCCCATTATTTATGTCCACTAAGTCGCCCGGTGGGTGTCTCCATGGATTGGACTTGTTTTTCACATTCCACAGATATGGGGAATTTGGAGGCCAAGCCAACACCTTAAACCCATTGCATTTCTGAACATTTTTTGCTGTGTGGGAGAGCGCATTATCTTTCTGAAAAAGGCTACTGCCATTTTTGAATACTGTTGTTGTCTGCGACAATGTTTAGGTATGGGGTACGTGTCAAAGCAACAGCGACATGAATAGCAGAATCCAAGGTTTCCCAGCAGAACATGTCTCAGAGCTTCATGCTGCCTCTGCCGGCTTTACTTCTTTCCATAGTGCATCCTGGTGCTTTCTCTTTCCCAGCGACGCACCCGGCCATCCACAAGATGGAAAAGAGAACTTGTTTCATCAGACCAGGCCATCTTCTTCCATTGTCCAGTTCTGATGCTCAATTGCCTATTGTGGCTGCTTTCAGCGGTGGACAGGGATCAGCATGGGCACTGCCTGGCACAAAATGCAGCAAACTGTGATTCACTGTGTGTCTGACACCGTACGATCATAGCCAGCATTAACATTTAGCTCTTCTGTGGGATCCAATCAGACCGGCTAGTGTTCACTCCCAACGCACGTTAGTGAGTCTTGGGCGCCCATTGCCCTGTCGCCGCTTCACCGGTTGTCCTTCCTTGGACCACTTTTGAGAAGTACCAACCACTGTATACTGGGATCACCCCACAACACCTGCTGTTTTGGGGATGGTCTGACCCAGTCGTCTGGCCATCACAATTTAGCCCTTGTCAGAGTCGCTCAGATCCTAAAGTTTTCTAACTTTTCTTGCTTTCAACAGATCAACTTCAAGAACTGACTGTTCACTTGCTTCCTAATATATCCCACCCCTTGATAGGTGCCATTGTCACGAAGCAATCAATGTTTTTGACTTCACCTGCCAGTGGTTTTAATGTTCTTGTTGAACAGTGTAAGACTGCGTTCACATGTCACTGTTAAAATGCGTTTTTTTTTTTGCAAAACTGCGCGATTTTGACATGATTTTGGTCAAATCGCTGCAAAAAAAATAAGTAAATAATTGACCTGGACTTGTGAACACCGCCTAAGTGAGCTTATAAAAAGACTCGCTATGATCAATTACACACAGTCTCATGGTCTCTACTGTATTTTCTATGTCAAAACAGAATTGGATTCCAGCAGGAAATAGGAAAGCCATTTTATGAAGTCTGTTGTGAGTAAGATCTTGTTCACACAGTGCAGAATTGCTGCAGATCTTCATGCATTTTTTTAAGCCCAGAACTTGGATCTAGGAGAGGAGACACATTAAGGCCTTGCTTTATATATTCTGTTTATGTTCTGATCCTGGTTTTGGCTTGAAAAATACTGGTAAAATCTGCAGCAAATCTGCACTGTGTGAACAAGGCCTAATAGTGAAATTACATTTATTTTTTTTCTACAGATTGGAAAACATGAACAGGGAACGCCTGCGTGAGAAAAAGATCCATTCTTCAATAAAACAGAGTCGAAGTGTAAGCATGGACTGACTGCAGGACAAGACTCACTTCTTGTTTCATCGCTTCCCGGCTTGGGGAAAAATTACAAAAATGTTCTGATTCCATCATGGGATTCATAAGGACTGCTGGGTGATAACATGGTCAAGCATGTGGTATCCACACCTTCAGTAAGACTGAGATTTATGACCAATAAAAGTGACTTAATAAACCTATGTATGGAAAACTGTTGTCAAGATATGTTGTAAATTACCGTGAAAAACAAATCCAGAACTAACATGTTAGTGTGACAATCAATTATCCATGTTTATTACTTATTATAAACTTGAATGTAGAACTTGAATTCATTTTAAGTAATTAGTTTTTATGTCTGTATTCCAAAGTTGGAAACTTTCCTACATAATCTATGAGTTATAATTTTCATAGTTCTAGGTGTCATTGGGGAGGAACATATGCAGAGCTGTGCTGTGGAGGAACTTCCAATATTAAAGAGTGGTGAATTGATGGTAAAACTATAAGGCTGTGTTCACACGACCTATTTTCAGATGTAAACGAGGCGTATTATGCCTCGATTTACGCCTGAAAATACGGCTCCAATACGTCGGCAAACATCTGCCCATTCATTTGAATGGGTTTGCCGACGTACTGTGCAGACGACCTGTCATTTACGAGTCGTCGTTTGACAGCTGTCAAACGACGACGCGTAAAAGGACTGCCTCGTCAAAGAATTGCAGGACACTTCTTTGAAACTTAATTTGAGCCGTTTTTCATTGAAGTCAATGAAGAGCAGCTCAAGATTTACGAGCGTCAAAGACGCCTCGCATAATACGAGGAGGAGCATTTACGACTGAAACGACGCAGCTGTTTTCTCCTGAAAACAGTCTGTCTTTTCAGACGTAAAAGCCACTTCTCGTGTGCACATACCCTGAGGCTTTATGGTGACCTATATTTAGTTGAGTAAAACTGCCGGGGTCCAGAGATTGCAGACATATAATGGATGAGGGAAACCAACCTGATGCTAATAAATGTCAAGCAGCAGCTGTGAAAGTAAATCCAATCCTTTGCTGCATAGGCGGTGATAAAAATGTAATTCATGTATAAATCAATTCTGCAGCCATATCTGTGAATGCAAGAACATTTTTGGCACCAAAATCAAAGGCAACCAAGGACGCCGCATAGATATATATATTTTTTTGGCTTCATATCTGCAGCTGGAAATGTATTGAATTGTTTTTTACCATTTCTATCTAGAAAATAAAAACAAATGGAATTTTAATATTTAAATTTAGGGTAAGCGGAGGACAGTTTTGTCATAGTTCCGGTTCATTAAAAGCTATGTATAAAGTCGGGGTGTACTGGTCATGTACACGCCAAACACGGTGTGAACATATATACGATAACATAGGAAATGTATAATGTAGGGAATGGTGTGCTCCCTACTTTGTGACAGCAAATTGAGGAAGGTCCTTTTCCAGTGTAAATGTATTGTACCCAAGTTTAACTATCCGTATTCTGGATTGAGCGCCGCAGTTCTACCGAACAGGATTTAAAATACCATAGGGATCTAGTCCTTTTAATTTCCTCTCAGTAGTATTACGGGGAGGTCCAGGCGTTACATCTGGAATACGGACAGGTAAACATTGGTACAAAATGAGCGAGGGAATGAAGTCTTAAAGGGGTTTTCCCATGAGGGACATTTGACATATCCACAGGATCCTGTGGATATGTCATAAATGTCCCTCATGGGGAAAACCCATTTTAGGGCTTATTCAGACGAACGTAAAATACGCGCGTGCAACGCGCGTGATTTTCACGTGCGTTGCCCGTAGCTATATTAGACAATGGGGCCGTGCAGACATGGCAGCGTTTTTTGCGCAGCGTTGCTCCGTTGCAAAAAACTCACGACATGTCCGTTGATTCAGCGTTTTCAACGCATCACGCACCCATTGAAGTCAATGGGTGCGTGAAAACCACGCATGTCGCACGGAAGCACTTCCGTGCGAACTGCGTGTTTGCGCAACAGCTGTCAAAAGGATGAATGTAAACAGAAAAGCACCACGTGCTTTTCTGTTTCCGAACATCCAAACGGAGTGTCTTTGCGATTAGCGAACCCCGACAACCGAAGCTAACTTCACCGGGTTCGGCCAAACTCGTTTTGGCCGAACCCGGCAAAAAAAATTCCGGTCCGCGACGTCGGGAGACATTCACTGTGCATGGTGCTGAAAGAGTTAAACTGTTTCAGCACCATGGACAGTGACTTGCGATCCCAAAATACATGAACCTGTAAAAAAAAACGAAGTTCTAACTTACCGATTACTCCTGTCTCCTTCCTGCAGTCCGACCTCCCGGGATGACACTTCAGTTCAAGTGACAGCTCCAGCCAATCACAGGCCAAGCACAGGCTGCAGCCAATCACAGGCTGCAGCGGTCACTTGGACTGCCGCGTCATCCAGGGAGGTGGGGCTCGATGTCAAGAGAGGCGTGTCACCAAGGACGCGTCACCAAGGCAACGGCCGGGAAGTTCTCGGTAAGTAGGAACTTTCTCTTTTTTTTAACAGGTTTTTCGCTGTTGTGTTCGGCATTCACTGTCGAGGGTGCTGAAAGATTTAGCTCTTTCAGCACCTTGGACAGTGACGGGCGTCGACAAGCCTCATCTCTATGATGGCGGCTGCGCGAAAATCACGCAGCCGCGCATCAGACACGGATGACACACGCAGCTGTCAAATAGTGTTTGCGCGCGCAAAACGCTGCGTTGTTTGCGCGCGCAAAAACGCAACGCTCGTGTGAATCCGGCCTAAGGGGGTTTTACATTGGACGATTATCGGGCAGACAAGCGTTCACCGAACACTCGTCGAAAATTGTCCAGTGTAAACGGGAAAGATCAGCAGATGAGCAAGCAAACTCGATCATCTGCTAGTAGGATCGTTTTAAAAAAGTTAAATATTATCGTTGTCGGCAGCACATCTCTCTGTGTAAACTGGGGTACGTGTTGCCAACATGATAATAATGGATGGGGACGAGCGATCGGAGTAACAACCGCTCGTCCCCATCCACAGATCCGTGTGACGGGAGCAAAAGAGCGCCCATCAACGATGACTCGTTGATTGGTTCTTGGCTGCAGCGGGCGCTTATCGGCCGGTGTAAAACGACCTTTACAGATGGGAACACTTCACATTTTCCAGGGTGAACAGATTAGGGAATAGTGTAGTGTAGATTCAAATCAGCTTACTCCTCTATATCTAAATCCTAAGTGCCATTAAAGGTCAGAATTTTTCAACAATGTGGTAGAAATACATCAAGACCATTGTTTCAGAGGATACAAAGTCATGAATGGCTTAGGATTCATGCACACAACAGTTGATAGGGCCGCAAACTACAGATCCTAGTGTCCGTATTTGGGTCTGTAATGTCTGAGTTGCTTTCACAACCGTTCCGTATGGCCGCGTTGCTTCTGCGTGTCATCCGTATTTCACAGTCCGCAGCCATAGGAAAGCCACGTGATTGGACTTGAATTTTGGCAGGGGTCTACAAGAAACAGACAGTGGTAGGATAAGTTCTATAGTTTTGTGGAACGGAACAACGGATCCGCAAAAACACAACTGTGCATGGTCACATAGAAATGCGTCAGTGTGCTATACGCAAAAAAGGAGCCCCTATGCATATGAACGTAGTATGGATTCAGGCCGGAACCATGTATTTAAAGGCTATTCCAAACTTAAACGTTTATGGCGTATCTAGGGGAGATAAGTTCATGTTCCAAGTTTGGGACCTGCATGTATCAGACATTTATGGCATATCCCGTGTATATTACATAAATGCTTAAGTTAGGAATACCCCTTTATTGCAATTTTGGGTGATTGTCTCAAAGAGGTTTCACTAGGGACCCATATTCTGTTCTTGCACAGGGGACTGCTATTGTTGGTGTCTTCCCACACGGTTTTTTTGGTCACCAACCCCTCCCAAAACATAGAATAAAAAGTGATCAAAAAGTCCCATGTACTCGAAAATAGTACCAATAAAAACTGCAACCCGTCTTCAAAAAAAAGCTTTTTTGGTTGAAAAATTAAAAAAGTTATGGCTCGCAGAATGTGGTGACACAAACATAATTTTTTTTTATTTTTTTTTTAAAAGTGATTTTATTGTGCAAACGCTGTAAAACATTAAAAAACCTATTTTACATATGGTATTGCAGTAATCGTATCCACTTGAAGAATAAAGTAAAAATGTAATTTATGGCACATGGTAGAAAAAAGAATAAAAAACATTGGGAGAATTGCTGGTTTTGGTCACCTTGCTTTACAAAAAATGGCAGAAAAAGTGATCAAAAAAATCGTGTCTACCCACAATGGACCAATGAAATCTACAGATTGTCCTGCAACAAATAAGCCCTCACACGGCTCCGGTGGAGAAAAAAGTTCTGGCTTTTAGAATATGGCGATGCAAAATGTGCAGAGTGTTCCAATAGCGGATATGATTGGGCACCATTTATCAGTGCGACACTGGCGTGGATTTTTACTGCATTATTATGCCACCTTATTTTACCCTGATGTACTCTGCCCAGGTTACATGTGCCACCACATTATAATATGAAATAGCAAAATCTCAAAAAGCCAAATGGCGCTCCCTCCCTTTTGAGCCCTACAGTGTGCCCAAACAGCAGTTTACGTCCACATATATGGCATCGCCATACCCGGGAGAACCTGCTTAACCCCTTCAGGACACAGCCTGTTTTGGCCTCGCGGACACAGATGATTTTTTCAAATCTGACATGTCACTTTATGTGGTAATAACATCGGAATTCTTTTACCTATCCAAGCGATTCTGAGATTGTTTTCTGGTGACATATTGTACTTTGTTAGTGAAAAAATTGCAAAATTAGCATTTTTCTAAATTTAAATGTATTTGCTTGTAAAACAGATAGTAATACCACACAAAATAGTTACTAGTTAACATCCCCCATATGTCTACTTTATGTTTGCATAATTTTTTTTCACGTCCTTTTATTTTTCACGGACGTTACAAGGCTTAGAAATTTAGCAGCAATTTCTCATATTTTCAAGAAAGTTTCAAAAGGCTATTTTTTCAGGGACGAGTTCAGTTCTGAAGTGGCTTTGAGGGTCTTCTATATTAGAAAGTCCCCATAAATCACCCCATTTTGAAAACTGCACCCCTCAAGGTATTCAAAACCGCATTCAGAGAGTATTTTAAGCCTTTAGGCGTTTCACAGGAAAAGGCAAAGTAGGTGTGAAATGTACAAATTTCATTTTTTTTGCCGAAATTCATTTGTAATAAAAAAAAATCCTGTGTCGGCGACAGCTGACCTCCTGGTTCCCAGTGCACACTGTCACCCAGTGTGCATCGGAAACAACTCAGTAACTATACGTCCTCGTGCGGAAAGAAACCTCCCGCGACGACGTATAGTTACTTACTCGTGCAGATAGGGGTTAAAATTACCTCCTGGAATGTGCGGGGACTTAATGACAAATTTAAACGATCCCTAGTTTTTCATTTCCTCTCCACATACAATCCGCAAATTATACTCTTACAAGAGAGTCATTTACTTGGTCCCAAATTGCGAGCTCTTGCGCGACCATGGGTCAGGCATGGTTATAATGCTTCTTATTCTAATTACTCCCGGGTCGTCTCTTTGCAGGTTCATAAATCTTTGCAATGTAATGTAACATCTATTAAAAATTATCCTAGGGGGAGGTTCATTGTGCTGTCATGTCAGATCCATTTGACATCCTTTACTATTGTCCTGCTGCCCCCCCGCTCCCATCCTCCCATCCCCCCCCCCCCCCCCCCCCCCCATGTGGAGCTCGACAGGCAGTTAAACACCTTCCTACTAGCCAATAAATGAGACTGGCTGGAAGTCTGTAGCTTTATTAACTGGTCATAGGATTAGGGTAAAACTGAGGAACAAACAAGAATATACATGCCATTAGATTACAGCAATACATAAGAACAAGGGCACATTGAAAAAATGTACTACAGATACAGGTAACAGGCTGATATATATTAAGCCTATCTGCAAATAGACAGTAGCGATAACAGTTATAGTACAATGTGAACAGTGTATGGCAGTACAAATACGGTATAGGACCATACATGGCTGACCATGAGGCTAGGCCGAGCTTCACAACTACACCAACTGATATATTACAGTCCCATGTAACAGAGTGAATACTGTCCTAACAGTATTCCTGTGGCTGCTGACAGCCAGTAATATAAACCATCTATCTGCTTACCGGCTACACTACTACGAAAGGGATGGGATGGAACCACAGATCCTCTCATTGAGCAGACATGGAAGAGACTGCCCTCCTTCTTCCCAGAATGCTTTTCACCTTCTCATGGGTGGGGAAAACAAGACATTACACAATATAGGAAATTACCGACACTGGCCACTTAGATGGCACCTGGAGCACTAATTACATGCATTACATAACATAGAAAATAACGTCACAAATATCAGTCTATAACATTACGCCTATGAGCAGCACAACTATAGTTAATGTCTATAATCCCACTCTGGCCACCGTCCAATTACTTTCTGACATAATGATGCTGGTAACGGAGTTTACTTCTCCCGTTCTGCACCTCAGGGATTTCAATCTTTTGATGTGATCTAAATTAAACAAACTGGGGGGAGTACCGGGCCGTGGTTTAACGAGTTAAATGAGCGGGATCACGCTCGAGCGCGATGCCGCTCGTTACTCTGAAGTGTTGGCTGTAACAAACAGCCGACACCTGCATCGTATGGAGCGGGTTCACTCCGTGAGCCCGTTCCATACTTCCCCTACCCGACTTTGGCGTATGGATATGGCAAATGTCGGGAAGGGGTTAAGGGAAATTTGACGGGCTCGCTACCCTCATTCTATAGCTTATGTTTGCCACCCATCTTCCTATAGGTCCTTTTTCAGAATTTATTTGGCGTTCGGCAATGACGCTTTTTTTAGTATTAGACGCACTGTACCACCCTTGGGGAATCACGGACCACTCTCCCGTTATTGTCACTTTGGGATTACCTGAAGTTGCTCTCCTGTGCTGAGGTTGTAACCTCCTTAGAAAGAGAAATTACAGATTTTTGGAATATTAATTCAGGTTCGACAGATAGCAATCTGGTATTGGATGCCTTCAAGGCATATATCAGAGGGGTGGTTATATGAGCATTATCCTCACATAGGAGGGACCTGGCTAAATAATGTACAGATTTGGAGACTGAATTAGTTGCAGCGGAGGAGGAATATCTCAGGACTCCTCAGCCTTTACTACCTTCTCAGCAAAGCAACATATACCCTTTTATTAACTGAGCTCACCAGGAAGAAATTTTTTGCGCAGGGGGATAATATTGGTCTTTTGGTGGCTTACTTGGCTAGAGAGGACACCACCCTGAACCCATTTTGGAAATCACCTCTTGTGCTGGAATGCCTGTTAGTGACCCCCTAGCCATCAATGACATTTTTGTTCAATTTTATTCCGATTTATACTTCTCTAAGGTCCCAAATAATCCCCATGACTTAGTTCCCCACTCTGGATAGAGAGGATGTTGATTTGGAGGCTGACTTGACTATGGAGGAAATTACTGAGGCTATTAGCTCCTTTTTAAACAGGAAAACCCTGGGTCTAGATGGTCTACCCATAGAGTGGTTTAAATTACATGTTGAACTGATTGCACCTCATTTGCTTAACCTTTTTCAATCCTTCAATGCGGGTAATACCCTCCCCCTTCTATGATAGAGGCTCTTATAGTGCTGATCCCCAAGCCCCGTAAAGGTCCTAATGACTGTGGCTCATACCGACCTATTTCACTGCTCAATTGTGATATTAAAATATTAGCCAAAATATTGGTGATACATCTGCAAAAGCTCATTTCTCATTTTATTCATCCAGACCAATCTGGTTTCATGCCACGGAAGGCCACTGATGATAACCTTCGAAGGCTCTTCACTAACATAACTTTGGACCTTGAGAAGGCGTTTGACCCGGTAGAGTGGTCTTATCTTTGGTCTGTACAAGGTCAATTTGGATTTTGACCCAGGTTTATCCGATGAGTGCAGTTATTATACTGCCAAACTTTAGCAATAAAACCAATTGTCACATCTCCCCCTCATTCACACTAGCCCAAGGGACTAGACAGGCATTGCCCACTATCCCCTTCCCTTTTTGCATTGGCCATTGAGCCATTAGTATTAGCTATAAGAACCTCTACTGATATAAAGGGTTTTGAGATGGGTGAAAGGGAAGAACGTGTCTCTCTCTACGCGGATGATACGCGGATGATTCCTGAATGATCCAGGTCCATCTCTACAGGCGATGTGATCTCTATTAGATTTATTTTCGTCCTCCTCTGCCCTTCTTGTGAATTGGTCAAAATCTTTAGTAATGACGATAGATGATGCAGCTAGAGAAACTGCACTTCCTTCTCCATTACATTGGGTGGATAAAATTACTTATCTAAGTATAGTGATTAGCTCCGATATTTGTACTTTTATACCTGATAATGTCACTCCTTTGGTACAACGTCTTAAGATAGGCTTTGATAGATGGAAACCTCTCCCCCTCACAGTTACAGGTGGAATTAATTTGTTTAAAATGAAGTCACTACCTCGATTCTTGTACCTCTTTCACAATTCTCCAGTATGGCTACCGTTATAACTGTACTCCAATATTGGCAAAGATCTTAGATATTTTATTTGGGCAGGAGGTACTCCTAGAATCGCTCTAGGCACACTACAACTACCCACTAAGCAGGGTGGGCTGGACCTCCCAAATGTATATCTCTACTTCATTGCTAGGCTTACGTATGGTGGTGGTTTACCCATAGACACTTTAATCCCTGTACTGAGGTGGAAGCTTCACTTCTCGATTCCTATAAAGCCCTGGTGAACTCAATAAATAGACAGCCCCCTGGGACACACACTTACAGTCCCAATGCAGACCACTGTGAAGGTCTGGCAGAGATCTTCGTTGCTCTTTCACTCAAAAGAGGTGTCATGGTCACCTAGGACACCACTCTGGTATAACCCGCTTCTGCCGCAGTTACGAGGCCTCCCTAACCCTAGTTAGTGGGCAACCATGGGTATATTGACCTTGAAGGATGTGGTATTGGATGATAAAGTAGCTACTTTTGCACAGCTTCGATCCAAACACCAGATCCCGACCCATCTAAGGTTCTGTTATTTCCAGCTCAGACGTGCTCTTTGGTCACAATTTGCAGGATATAATGTCAGACTATGTACATCCCTGGTGGAGGATTGGGTGACACAGGAGACGTTGACTAAACCGTTATCTGTACTTTATTGACAGCTGTTGACAGTGTCTTCCAATAAACTTGATCGAGCCCTGGACCGATAGTCTCAGACTCTTTCCTCTGTCTCTACAGATGATCATAAGGAAATGCTATCCGCTCTAACAGGTTCCTTGATATCTACAAGAGACCAACTTATTCAAATAAAATTTTTCCACCAAATTTACTACACCCATTCCAAATTATGCAGGATGGGAATGTATACCTACTCCTGTCTGCCCACGGTGCCACGGAGCTGAGGGCTCCATCCTAAATATGTTCTGGGAATGTCCGTTTATTAATAATTTCTGGGTTGAGGTAATGGAATTTCTTCAGCTTAATGTAGAACTCCCTCGTATACTTGAACCCAGAAATTTCCTTTTGTTATTGGTAGAAGAAATTATACCTACTATCGCTGTTAGATCTCTCATGACACTCTTATTGTTCTATGCTAAAAAAAAACTATACTCCTGCATTGGAAACATCCATAGGTTCCTATGTTGTCAGCATGGATTGCGTTGGTTAATTCTACTTTGCCACTTTTTAAACTCACTTATGAAGCGCGTGGATGTTCTGATACATTTTTGAAAGTGTTGAGTTCTCGGATAGCCAACCCTCATACTAGCTCATAACTTGACATTGTTCGGGTTGCTTTGGCCTGGAATTTGCTGATGTCTCTATGCGATCCCCCATTCCTCCACTAAACTCTACCATTGACTGGTCCTCACCAGATTTTATTTTACCTTTTCTTCTGATAAGGAAAGGCTGTTTGTTCGGGATTTGTTTTTGTTTTCTACTATATATACATATTGACATGTGAAGAAGTATATCCAGGGCCGGCTGCAGGTTTATGTGGGCCCTTGGGCGACACAGACTTATTAGGCCCCTTTGCGGGGGAACTCACGGCAGCAGTAAAATGGCAGAAACCATCACTTTGTGCCCCCATATAGATGTTAGGCCCTGTGTTTGCCCCCATATAGAAGTTAGGCCCCCAGTTTGTATCCCCATAAATTTAGTGCCCTCTGTAGATAGTGCCACACAGCCCCCTCCCAGGTAGTGCCACACATCCCCGTCCTCCCAGGTAGTGCCACACAGCTCTCCTCCCTGATAGTGCCACACAGCTCCCCTCCTTGTAGGTAGCGCCTTTGGGGTTCCCTCTAGGATTGGAAAACCCCAGCCAGAGCATTGACGATGCCCTTGCTGGGGATTCCGCTTCAGAAGCCCCTGACGTCACTGTCCATATATGGACAGTGTTGTCAGTGGAAACCCCAGAGCCATTGTCCCAGGCAGAGCACTACTAGCACTCTGCCTGGGACTCCTGCTCTGCTCCTGACATCACTGTCCATATATGGATAGTGATGTCCGGAGCAGAGCTGAAGTCCCGGGCATATATGGACAGTGATGTCAGGGGCTTCCCCAGAGACGGAGTCCTGGAGCGGAGCAGCTAGCGCTCTGCCTGGGTCTCCTTCTCTCCTCCTGACATCACTGTCCATATGGGCAGCATCAGTACCCAGCGGCCGAGTGGGCCCCCCCCAAGGGTAGTGGGCCCCCGGCACTTGCTCGGGTTCGCTGGGTGCTGACACCGGCCCTGATATAATATATTGATTGACTTTTATTACGGAATTGAATATAAACAGCAATTCCAGCATTGTTTTTCGTGTTTTAAATTTACGCCATTCACTATGCGGTCGGCACAATTACGGGGATACCAAATATGTATAGGTTTTATATGTTTTCCTACATTTGCACAATAAAAACCCTTTAAAAAAAGATTACTTGTTTTTGCATCGATGCTTTCCAAGAGCCGTAACTTTTTTATTTTTCCGTCAATGTAGCCAAATGGGGGCTTTTTTTTGCAGGACAAAGTGTCGTTTTCATTGGTACTATTTCGGGGTACATGGGAATTTTGCCATTGTTTTTATGACTAAAAAGTAAATTTTAGAGGGGTTTTCCCTGCCACTAGTAATTAATTGTTTCGAGGGGGTTTATGTAATTGAACTCATATTTATTAATTACTTGTTAACCAATATGTTCATCTATGAATCATCTTTTTTTTCTGCTGCTAATGTGTTCACATTAGCAGCAGAAAAAAATAATAATTCATAGATCACAATAACCTGGACAAGCTCCTGCAGTTTAAAAAAATCCATTCCATTTTATTATTTTTTTAATGTGTCTGCCCTCTCAAAATGAGGCGCTCATTAGGGGAAATTTATGAGAACTACCCAACATGGGAAACTGGTCTTGTTGCCCATAGCGACCAATCAGAACTCAGCTTTCATTTCTTTAACTTGACTAATAAAATCAAAGCTGTGTTGAGATTGGTTGCTATGGGCAACAAGTCCAGTTTTCATAAATGAGACCCATTGTGTACAGTCTTACTGAGGTTACTATAAATACGTAAATGGTGTATAAAAATGTCTGACAATTTAATGCCTAATAGGGAATAAGACATTCAGAACTGTAGATGTAGATCTGGCAGCCCCACAGCTATTAGATTGCAGACGTATAGCGCCAGAATAAGGTCATTGGTAGTCTGACAAATATCTCATGTGTAAATAATAACACCTATGGCTTCTCTATCACAGGTAGTGGAAACGTCACTCAGAAAAGTCTATTCAAACCGCCAGATCACTGAAAATAATTTAGTGCGCGTACTGCTATGGGTACCAATGAGGGACAATTATCAGAAGCATTCATGCGCGGGCAGTGAAGATTCCCTTCTAATATTACTATTGGAAAGGATGAGCGAATCTTCCATCTGTTCATGTGGAAAAGCGTCATGTAAAATGACAATATAAGCGATGATTTTATCCAAAGGTGCCGCAGTGCTGACTGTAACAGGGAATAAGGCGTGCTACAGGCTTCAAAGCTTAGAATGTAAGCGATATAATTATCTACAGATTTTCCAAAAATAAATGTAATTAAAATAGTTGAAATATGGCTTTAAAAAAAATAAATACGCTCTCACCCCAGATGGGACTCGAACCCACAATCCCTGGCTTAGGAGGCCAGTGCCTTATCCATTAGGCCACTGGGGCTGTATAGAACGTCCTTTCAACAAAATGATATCTGACACTGTAGAAAAAAACAGCACAGCATGTACGCACGGGTACAGCAAATCATTGCATGTATCGCTCTGCATTTACACAGACTCGGAGGTGTAGTAAAGTGCTCGCTGGTGTCATTCAGTTATGCTTTATAAAAACTAACAGAAAGTCATAAAACGTAATCCGCCAGCATGAATGAAACGGTTAAATATAACCAAGGAAATAGACAATTTACTGCCGCAAAAAAAAAAAAAACGACCACGAAGGGACTCGAACCCTCAATCTTCTGATCCGAAGTCAGACGCCTTATCCATTAGGCCACGCGGTCAACAAGCTGCCAGCATTAGCCTATACGGAGCCTGACTAACTACTCTATGCGGCTCAGAGACCATTGTGCTGATTAATGGTTTAAATTAGTTTTGTATGCTATTTTTTGGTTTTATAATTATTAAATAGAGCAGCTGCACTTATAAAAAAGAAAAAAAGTCACTTACTAAAATAGTTCCTGACAGAATTCTACTTCTCCCAAATGTTCATAGCCTGCTACATATTGGTGGTCATCCATGAGCCCATCCTATTCAGGCTCGAGGCTGCCCTGGACAAAAAAAAGCCTTAGGGCACCCCTACCAAAATTCGTTGACAAAATGACAAAAAAACGGCTAAAAACAAGCAGTACACTCTTAAGGCAAGTTTACATGGTGAAAAAAACAGAATCTGATATTTAATTGCCAACATTGTTTGACGCTTATTTTTCACGTGTTTTGCAGTGTTTTTTGCCCGCGTTTTTATAAACCGTTGAAGCTAATGCAAAAAACGCCGGCAAAAAACACTCCAAACGAGCGCCGCAGATTTTTTTCTGCCTACTATTGATTTCAATGAGAGGTTCGAGGTGTAAACTGCTTAACCCCTTCCCGCCCAATCACGTAACTGTACGTGACAATCGGCGGTGCTTTCCCGTAAGTATAGTTTGTAATTGGATTAAAAATTGACTCAAGGACCATATCCAGAGAGTTGTGGTCAATGATTCCTACTCTGAATGGTCCCCAGTAATAAGTGGTGTACTCCAGGGTTCAGTGCTGGGACCACTATTATTCAACTTATTTATTAATGATATAGAGGATGGGATTAATAGCACTATTTCTATTTTTGCAGAAGAAACCAAGCTATGTAGCATAGTTCAGTCTATGGAAGATGTTCATAAATCTGGGTAACAACAACCTGCATGCATTATATGTCCTAGGGGGACCTATACTGGGAGAATCACTTGTTGAGAAGGATCTGGGTGTACTTGTAGATCATAAACTAAATAACAGCATGCAATGTCAATCAGCTGCTTCTAAGACGAGCAAGATATTGTATTAAAAGAGGCATGAACTCATGGTACAGGGTGTCACGTAGGGTGCGTGGACCCACTGGGCCGTACCGCCTTAACGGTATGGCAGCTGGCCAACAGGACACAGGACAAAGTCTATAGTTTGTGTAGATGTACCTGTGGTAGCTTCAGACAGTAGCAAGACAGGCTCGGATGGGACTAGGCAGCAGGCAGACACCAGGCTTGGTGTAGTAGGACAGGTGTGGTACACAGCGCAGCACGACTCCAACTAAATACGGCACTTGGACCAGGATAGCACAGGATACAGGATACAGGTAGCAGGAACAGGAAACACTGGGAACTGGAAGACACTAGGAGACCATTTGCAGAGACAAACTAGGGTAACGACAACAACGCTTAGGCAATGCAAGAAGGGGCAGAGACCCTCTTATAGTCCAGGGTGCTCATGGGCTAATTTGGTCTTTAATATAGGTGCGCGCGCTGGCCCTTTAAGAGCGGACACGAGCATCTAGAATATGCAGTTCAGTTATGGGCTCCAGTTCATAGAAAGGATGCCCTGGAGTTAGAAAAAATACAAAGGAGAGCAACGAAGCTAATAAGGGTCATGGAGAATCTAAGTTATGAGGAAAGATTAAAAGAATTAAACTTATTTAGCCTTCAAAAGAAACGACTAAGGGGGGACATGATTAACTTATATAAATATATGAATGGCACATACAAAAAATATGGTGAAATCCTGTTCCATGTAAACCCCCCTGAAAAAACAAGGGGGCACTCCCTCCGTCTGGGGAAAAAAAGGTTCAACCTGCAGAGGTGACAAGTCTTCTTTACTGTGAATCTATGGAATAGTCACCGCAGGAGCCGTCACAGCAGGGACAGTAGATACTTTTTAAAACGCCCTTGGGGTGGTTTTCACATGTGCCGCTAGTTATAAGCTAAGGCAGAACTGGTTGCAAGTGGCCGAGCATTCATTGTGCTACATCAAGTAATGCCCTTCCCTGTGTACCCAATTGGCAGGCTGTTTTACATGTGATTCCCCTCAACTAATCTATGTGAGGACAAGTTGCAAAAATACTATTTTACTGACCTCTCTGCTAGATTTAGGGCTCATGCCCGGCAGTATAAGGGTGTGTTCACACGGACTGTTTTCAGATGTAATTCGGGCGTTTTACGTAATACACCTCCAAACATCTGCCCATTACTTGCAATGGGTTTTACGGTGTTCTGTTCCCACGAGGTGTAATTTTATGCGTCGCTGTCAAAATACGGCGCGTAAAAAGACGCCCGCGAAAAAGAAGTGCATGTCACTTCTTGGGCCGTTTTTGGAGCCGTTTTTCATTGACTCCAATTGAAAAACCGCTCCAATAACGTCCGTAAAATACGCCGCGAAAAACGTGAGTTGCTACAAAAACGCCTGAAAACAGCTCCGTATTTTCAGACGTATTTTGCTAAGCTGTGTGAACATACCCTTACAGTTCAGTTTTGCATGGAGCCGTATTAGGGTTAATATAGAAGTGCATACTTCCATTTGTCTCCGAGTATACATGGAATCAAATTGTGGCACGCTCCAAGGGACAACATGAGCCCGAACACAAAGTTTGCAATTTGTTGAAATATGTCTTTTGCAAACTAAACAATACCTGGGGGAGAATAAAAATCAATGGTCCAGCATTATCCATATAAGTAGTTTTTTTTAAATCTGAAAGATCTTAAGTTTCCTTAAAATATATTAACATCTTTAGAACAAAACTTTTGCACTTTAAAATCTTTCTAAAGTACAAGATCAATAAGAGGGAATGTGTACATAATACACAACGGGCTAAAATTATACGCAGATATCCCAGGGGCTTCCCACTGGTCAGTATATATCAGCCTTTACTCCTTCACTGAAGACTGCCAGTAAAGCTGGAGCAATGTGGTTGCTGCTCTTGTATCTTCTTGCGGGTATGTATATTGTTTTTCTATGTATTGAATTTGTTTTTGCTATTGTGATATTTTCTGGTTGATAGTGTCAATATACAGAGTGAATGTAAATACATTATATGGGAAATTAAAGAAGCACTCCACTTTTTTATTATATTTCCCTCTCCATTTGTACACCGGTGTTTCAGTGGGGTGCTGTGTGCAGAAATACTTACCGATCCCTGCATCATGCATCATTTTCGGGACCTGGCACTGCCCACGTGATCTTTACTCTGAACTGTGTGTAATCATTGCTTTTCAGAAAACTGTAACTCCGGCTCAATGCATTCCTATGGGAACCTCTTTCTAGCTCCCATAGAAATGCATTGAGAGCCTGAGTTCCGGTTTTCTGAAAGGCATAGTGATTACAGACATGTCAGAGTGAAGATCACGTGGGCAGCGCCGCACCCGAGAGCGACATAATGCAGGGATCGGTAAGTATTTCTACACACAGCACCCCACTGAAACACCAATGTACAAATGGAGGGGGCAATAAAAGAAAATAGTGGAGTGCTTCTTTAAGAAGTCGACGAGTGATGTTTATCTTTAAAGGCTACGTACACCTTCGAAAAAGTTTTTGTTTTTTTAAATAAAAATGCGTATCAGTGTGATTGGTGCAACTTTGTAATGACTTTTTATTATTAAAATGACTTTTTATTAAAAATTATTTTAACTTTTTCAGATACAGCTGCTTTGTATCCGGGAATCAAAGCAGCTGTATCTTGCGCTGAGACCTGAACCAGTCAGGTCAGAGGGAATGACACACAGGATCCACCAGTTAGATGTTATCGATAACCGCTGGATCCTGCGTGACAGAGACACGCAGGACCCGCTGTCACTGAACCTGTCAGTGCTGCTGACCTGATGGATTCAGATCTCAGCATAAGATACAGCTGCTGTGTATCCAGGATACAAAGCAGCTGTATCTGAAAAGCAAAAATTATTTTTAATAAAAAATAATTACAAAGTTGCGCCAATCACACTGATACACATTTTAATTTAACAATAAATAAATAAATTGTTTTTAAAGTTGTACATAGCCTTTAAAGAGAATCTGTCAGCTCGCCGAAGAGGTCTGTTTTAGTAAATACTTGTATTCCTTATAAAACAACAATTCTAGAGTACAATTTTCTTATAATCATGCGTCGTTCAGTTCCTCTTTTATTCCTCCAGGAAATGTATGAATAAACCTGTTCCATGTAAAATCTCACAAAACAAGGGGGCACTCCTTAGGTCTGGAGAAAAAAAAAAGGTTCAACCTGCAGAGGCGACAAGTCTTCTTTACTGTGAGAAATGTGAATCTATGGAATAGTCACTGCAGGAGCCGTCACAGCAGGGACAGTAGATGGCTTTAAAAAAGGGTTAGATCATTTTTTAGAACTAAAAAAATATTAACTCCTATATGAATCTGTAGAATTTTTGTTTCATCCCTTCCCTTTTTTCCCATCCCTTGGTTGAACTTGATGGACATGTGTCTTTTTTCAACCGTACTAACTATGTACATTGACAACTGAAAGTTAATTCAGAGTTACCATTACCATTGTGAATAGCGCGTGTCCCTACACAGTCTGACACTCTTGGCATTGATTGGACAGTGTCAGAGTGTGTAGGGACACATCCCATTGAAAAAGGTAATGGTAACTCTGAATTGTTAATTTATTCAGACATTTCCAGGAGTAATAACAGAGGAATGGCACAGGTCCTCTTTAACACTTTTATGATTCACAAAGCCGTGGTTAATGAAAATATAGTTTTTAGTTATTGTCCTGTCTAAGCTGTGCAGCCAAATAATAACAGTATTCCTTGAGCAGGTTGGTACCAAACAATTTATTCCCAATGTGGCTACTCAGGTGACAGCCATTGCATATTTTTATGTAGTAAATTTATGTTCCTCTGTGTATATGTTTAACCTGATATGTCTAAAAAATTTATATATAATATATCATAATATAATATAATACAGGGTGGGCCATTTATATGGATACACCTAAATAAAATAGGAATGGTTGGTGATATTAACTTCCTGTTTGTGGCACATTAGTATATGGGAGGGGGGAAACTTTTCAAGCTGGGTGTTGACCATGGCGGCCATTTTGAAGTCGGCCATTTTGTATCCAACTTTAGTTTTTTCAATGGGAAGAGGGTCATGTGACACATCAAACTTATCGAGAATTTCACAAGAAAAACAATGGTGTGCTTGGTTTTAACGTTACTTTATTCTTTCATGAGTTATTTACAAGTTTCTGACCACTTATAAAATGTGTTCAAAGTGCTGCCCATTGTGTTGGATTGTCAATGCAACCCTCTTCTCCCACTCTTCACACACTGATAGCAACACCGCAGAAGAAATGCCTCCCGATCTGACTCCCTTAGACTTTTATCTTTGGGGTCATCTGAAGGCAATTGTCTATGCTGTGAAGATACGAGATGTGCAGCAACTGAAACTACGGATACTGGAAGCCTGTGCTAGCATTTCTTCTGTGGTGTTGCTATCAGTGTGTGAAGAGTGGGAGAAGAGGGTTGCATTGACAATCCAACACAATGGGCAGCACTTTGAACACATTTTATAAGTGGTCAGAAACTTGTAAATAACTCATGAAAGAATAAAGTAACGTTAAAACCAAGCACACCACTGTTTTTCTTGTGAAATTCTCGATAAGTTTGATGTGTCACATGACCCTCTTCCCATTGAAAAAACTAAAGTTTGATACAAAATGGCCGACTTCAAAATGGCCGCCATGGTCAACACCGAGCTTGAAAAGTTTCCCCCCTCCCATATACTAATGTGCCACAAACAGGGAGTTAATATCACCAACCATTCCCATTTTATTTAGGTGTATCCATATAAATGGCCCACCCTGTATAATATAATATATCATTGCTAATACTATCCATTCTCTCCATCTACCCCTCTAGACTGCCTCCCAGCCGCACTGCCAAATCAGACATGCAAGCAATACGATGTAACAAAGTATCTCAATATTAAAGAACGTGAACATCTTCTATTAATGACTATGCCAAAAAATGACTGGACAGAGCCATTAATAATCACAGTGAATTGGGCGTTTATCTCTATCCTGGCTGTGGTGAGAGCACAGGGAAGAAATACACCAGCAGGCAGCAGGAAATGAGTATTGGAAGGAAAAAATTAATGGGCTTCATATGATGATATGTTGCTCTTAAATATTTCTTAAGTGAATTTTTATCACAATAAATTAAAATCAAATAAGTATTAGGCCTCATGCACATGACCGTAGTGGTGTCCACGGCCGTGATTTGCGGCTCAGACGACCGCGGAATGTCACCTGCGGGTCGTGCACATGGCCGTGTGCATTCATTTCTATGAGCCTGGATTGTGAAAATACGGCCGTAATAAGACACGTCCGTTCTTTTTGCGGTCCAGACTCCTGGGCAGTGCTCGGGCCGTGGAAACCACGGTCGTGTGCATGGGCCCATTGAAATGAATGGGGCCGCAATTTACCCGTAGATTTGCGGGTGAATTGCGGCCGCAAAAATACGTTCGTGTGCATGGGGCCTTATATAAAAAATGTCGAAGAAAAAAGTCACTAATCTCAGCCATCTGACTAAACCCAAGTTATTCCCAACAATAACAAGTTGTTATCTGGTACGTGTTACGTTTGACATGTCCATCTTATTTCCATAGGTTGAGAAGTCACAGACTATAACAATGTATTTTTGGATATCTACGGTAAGAGGACTTTCTCTGATTTCGTAGGTCTTTTTACAAACTCGTGTATAATTGCTAATATAATAATTTCTTTCTGCAGATGTGGAAAAATGATTTTTTATCATGGGATCCTCAACAATTCTGTAATATGAGCCATATAACAGTTCCATTGTCCCACCTCTGGTTGCCGGACCTCTACTTCTATGAACAGTAAGACTATAAAGACAATTCATTGGAAAGTTATTAATATAAGAAAAATAGTTAATGGAAATATACATTTTTTTAATATACAATGTTTAATATATAATGTATAATATACAATATATAATGTTTAAATATACATGTTAATGGCAATCATATTCACATTAGCATCATGGCTAGTGCAGACTGTGCTATTCTTTCCATAAAAAATGCAGAAAAGGACAATGGAAATTTAGACAGAACCGCAAGTGTGAACTTTAAATAGGATCATCTACAAGATTCACACGAAAAGTTAACGTTTTCTCACCATGCAAAGTGATGGCATATGACTAGGATATGTTATCAGTTATTGATTGGCGGCAGTCCGACTGACAGAACCCTCACAATCCTTAGAATGAAGCCTTAAGCCCATTTATACGGCCAATGATCGGCTGAACGGGTGTTCGCACGAACGCTTGTTATCTATCATTGCCCTGTGTATATACGGCATTGGTCAGCCGACAAATGCGCAAACAATTGTTCATCGGCTTTCAGTTTCTGAAAAAAAAATCCAACACTGCTCTTCTTAGCTTCCAGCAATGTTTCTGTATATACAATGAGGTCTGGTCTAGGTTCTGTATACAGGGTGGTCTGGGGTCCCTATACAGAAAGATCTGTATACAGGGCAATCCAGCATGGGGTCTGCATACAGGGTTGGTGACTGTATAAAGTGGGTCTGGCCTGGGGTTCGTATAAAGGGGGTCTGGCCTCGGGTCTATATCTTTTTATTTAGGAGGTCTGGTGTGTGGTCTATATTAATTTTAGGGCCTGCTAAAGGGGGTGATAGATCAAAATTTTACTTACCTGAAAATTTAATTTTTCTCAAAGTCCAGAGGCAATATTGATGGGTAAATGAGGACTGCTCCTAATGAGGACAGAAGAACACGCAAGGGTTAATATAAACAATTCATAATTACCAACTGCTTTTGGACTTTGAGAAAAAGAAATTTCAGGTAAGTAAAATTTAGATCTTTCTCTCGTCCTTCAGGCAGCTTTGATGGGATTTAATAAGCAAAATCAAATAGGAGGGTAAGAATTAGCAGCACTGGATAGTACACTAATGCCAAAGGCTGAGCCAGCGGAGGAGCTGTCCAGCCTGTAGTGTTTAGCAAAGGTATTGGAGGAGGTCCAAGATGCTGTTTGGCAAATCTGGTCCAAGGACAGATGGGCAAATTCCACCCAGGAGGTAGCTGTAGACCTTGTGGAGTGTGCATTATCCTGGTGAAGAAAGGCCAAGTGCTCTATAAGCTTCTGAGATCACATTTTTAATACATCTGGATGAGGAGGCTTTAGTGGCTTTTAGACCCTTTCTGAGACCTGTATATTGCAGAAACAGAGCGTTATCCTTTCTAATGGTTTTCGTTTTTTCAATGTAGACTAATACTGCCCTTTTGACATCCAATGTATGAAGCAATGTTTGTTGATCATTTTGAGGCGAAGAGTATAATGCAGGGAGGAAGTACTCTTGATTTAAGTTGACAGGTTAAACCCAGGGTTTTACCGCATGTTTCCCGAAAAGAGGGAGCAAAAAAAAAATAAATCTCAAAATAAAAGCTTGTCTATTTCGTTTTCTAGACTCCATTTCTATTTTAGGAGGAAAAAAGGAACATATTCATGTTGATTCTGCTGTGAATGCCATATATTTTATTATTCCAAGGCACATGACTTCTATGTTTGACATTTTGAAATATTTAATGGTTTGTAGTAGAAGATTGTATGAGCTGTCCAAATAACTACACATCATGAATGCAAATACTCTTTTTTCCAGAGTTGTTGAGGATTTATCCCCTTGGATGAGGTATGCCAATTTGACCCATGAGGGCATGATTACAGCCGTTAAACCAACGCGTTTGACAAGCACATGCGTCTTGGATTTTTACTACTTTCCCTTTGATATTCAGAAATGTTCTATATCCCTTGTCAGTTCTATGCACCTTGGTGAGTTAAGGCTTTTGATTAGAAGTTTTGTAACATATTTAAGATTCATTCAATGGACCCCTAACAAGATTCCAAGCTTTTTTTTTTTTTTTCTACTATACAATATACATAAACATGAACCGAGATGTCTATGCTTATTCCTACTCCATAATGAAAATGATAAAAGAATTGGGTTTAATCTCGGACATTTATGTCCTTACTAAGTTTCTAGACAAAGAATGGTGACAGCACACTGCGAACACCAATGTAACCTAAACCAATAAATAAATATGCATTACTGCTAAATCTACTTACAATAGGGAGGTTCTTAGTACACATTTTGATCAAAAAGTGTTTGCCCACCTGCCACGACAGGCTACTCTGCACATACACCCAGAACTGGGACTAAGCCTACATATATATATCTGGGGATGGTAGGAACCAGCATTAAACTAATTAAAATCAGCCAGGCCAGAATGGGAGGAGTGCAAGATCAAAAAATGGAGGCAGTCACTAACCCCACATATATGAATCACATAAACACAACAAAAGTTTGAACTGCACAATCCAACAAAATTATATAAAATGTGTATGCAGGTGCAAGAACACCTGCGACTGCAAATATACAGCGGACAAAGAATGGCGACAGCACCCTGCGAACACCAATGTCACCTAAACCACTAAATATAAATAAATATGCATTACTGCTAAATCTACTTACAATAGGGAGGTTCTTAGTGCACATTTTGATCAAAAAGTGTTTGCCCACCTGCCACGACAAGGCGACCTCTATAAGGTGGGGACCTACGCTGCACATACACCCAGAACTGGTACGAAGCCTAAATATATACCTGGCGATGGTAGGATCCAGCATTATACTAATTAAAATCACCCAGGAGAGGAGAAGTAGTATCAGTCCTTTATACCTTCTCTCACTTAATGAAGATTTCATACAAAAACCTGAACTTGATCATAACCTGCACATGTCAATATACCCTAAGGGGAGGGACACACACAGCATAAACACTGCAGACTTTCCGTAATGAATTTTATTGCGGAAAAACCCGCAGTGTAGTACAGTATCAGTAGTGTGGATGAGATTTGAACAAAACTCATTCATACACAGCACAAAAAAATCCCCAGAGAAATAGTCCACAAATTGACCTGCTGTGCACTTATGCGTTTTTGTTTTTTTTTAATCCTCGGCAATTAAAATCTGTCATGCGGAAATCTCTGCTCTACTGTCATTTAATTCAATAGGGAGACAAAACCCTGCAAAATTGGCAATGCAGGGAACAAAGAAGCTTTTTTTGCTTGAAAAATAATAAAAAGTTTCACACTTACCCCTGGCCGGGGTCCTCTGCTGTAAGTACAGCCCAGCCTCCTGGGATGACGTTTCATCCCATGTGACTGCTGCAGCCAATGAAAGGCTGCAGCGATCACATGGACTACAGCATCTTCCCAGGAGGCCGTGCTGTACTTACAGAGGGATGCGTATTTTTGCTGCAGTTTTTCAGATGGAATTCCCTGTGGTCAGGGCCGTATTTGCCACTAGGCCCTGGGGGTGCAGTGCCTAGGGCGTCCAGGAGGGGGGGGGCAGCTGCAGGATCGATTTGGTTTTTTTTTAAAAAAAAATAAGTTTGTGATCTGACCAACCAGCAGTCAGATCACTCACAGGGCAGGAGCAGGGGGGGTGGCTACCAGCACTTCTAAGACACGCCCTCTGTTCATAGATTGGACAGAACTGCTCACATGAGCAGCTGTGGCCAATCCAAGAACAGTTGGAGTGTCTCAGACTCAGAACCCGCATGGAGGAGACAGGACCAGAAGTAGCAACTAGAGGAGAGGACGAAGCTCCGCCCACAGCCGATCCTGCAAGAAGCCTGTGAGGAAGGAGATGGTGATTGCTCAATCTGTCTGTTGTTTGTGTCTCTATATGTCTGTGTGTCTCTGTGTTTGTATGTGTGTAAATTCCAGTATGTGTTTGTGTGTGTTTGTGTGTGTGTGTGTGTGTGTATTTGTGTTTAAGTGCCTATATATGTATCTGTATGTGTATATATTTCTGTGTGTGCATCTACTACATTATCTATACTCAGAGAGTTATCACTATGTTACACAGAACTGCAGGTAGCATTACTACATTATCTGTACTCAGAGAGTTATCACTGTGTTATCTGTGGTGTTACATAGGACTGCAGGTAACATTACTACATTATCTGTACTCAGAGAGTTACCACTGTGTTATCTGTGGTGTTACATAGGACTGCAGTTAACATTACTACATTATCTGTACTCAGAGAGTTATCACTGTATTATCTGTGGTGTTACATGGGAGTGTATGTGACATCTACCACATTATGAGAGTTTTTACTGTGTGTTATCTGTTCTGTTACGTAGGACTGCAGGTAACATCTACTACATTATCTATAATCAGAGAGTTATCACTGTGTGTGATCTGTGGTGTTACATAGGACTGCAGGTAACATTTACTACATTATCTGTACTCAGTAAGGCTACATTCACACGAGTGTGACAGATTTAGGCTCCGTTCACATCTGCGCTAGGGCTCCGTTCCGACGTTCCGTCAGGGCTTTCTGTCGGAACGGAGCCCTGACAGAAACAAACGGAAACCATAGTTTTCATCACCATGGATTTCAATGGTGACGGATCCGGTGCCAATGGTTTCCGTTTGTCTCCATTGGGCAAGAGCTCCGTCGTTTTGACGGAATCAATAGAGTAGTCAACTATGGAGCCCTGACAGACACAAATGTTAACCATTGAAATCAATGGTGATGGAAACGGAAACCTATGGTTTCCATTTGTGTCTGTCAGGGCTCTGTTCCGACTAAAAGGTACGACGGAACATCGGAACAGAGCCCTAGTGCAGATGTGAACAAAGCGTTACGTGCGTAAAAAAGCGTGTGTAAAATCTGTCCGTGTCTGTTGCGTTTTGCATCAGTGTGCTTTGCGAGAGCCATGCGTTTTTCACGCGAGGTTTTCTTTTGGTTTTTTTTCAATGTAATTGATGTGTAAAATACGGACAGCACACGGATGTCATGTGAATAAGGCCTTAGGCTGAGTTCACATGGGGTGGATACGCTGCATAAAAGCACGCAACGTATCCGCCCTGTGCGCCGCAGAGAATTCCGGGCAAAAAACTGCACCAAATGTGGTGTCGTTTTCCCCCTAGAATGTCTGCTGCGTAAAAGTGCAGCATTTAGCCGGCCTGGTAGCAGGCCAGCCTCCTGGGATGACTTTTCACCCCAGGAGCCGCTGCAGCCTGTGGTTGGCTGCAGCGGCAGTCACATGGGATGAAGTGTCATCCCAGGAGGCCAGCCCTCTGACGTCATCCAGGCCGGCCTCTTGGGATGACGTTTCATCCCATGTGACCATCGCTACAGACTGTGATTGGGTGCAGTGGTCACATGGGAAGAAACGTCATCCCAAGAGGCCGGCCTGGTGGAAGAAACACAGACTCCTGGGTAAGTATAAGATTATTTTTTCTGAGTTGCGTTTTTTTTGCGGCGGAATCGCTACGAACCCGCCACAAAAACGTAACAACTGCTATTTGTTGCGGGTTTTACCTCCCCATTGAATTCAATGGGGAAAACCCGCAACAAATAAGCAGCGTTTACTCAAATACAGTTGACATGCTGCAGAATAATATTCCACACCGCAGGTCAATTTCTGAGCGTTTTTTCCGCTCAGTATTTACTTAGCGTGTGGATGAGATTTGTTTTATCTCATCCACTTTGCTGCTACTGTATTTGCTGCAGACTTTCCTCAAAGAATTCCGTTGCAGAAAATCTGCAGTATTTACGCATCGTGTGAACTGACCCTTAGCTGGCTGCAGGGTCTCCTCCTTTTTTAAAAAAAAATAAATAATTGAAAAAAACAACATGGGGTCCCCCCACACTTTTCATAACGACACAGATACAACATAGCAGCAGCAGGCAAGCATTACCAGGGTGGGAAGGGCCACTGTTTTTGGGCTTTCTCAGCCTAATAATACCAGCCTGCGGCTGCCGCAGTACCCGACCTTCTCTTCTGAATCGCACTCGGCTCTTCCTGGTACCCCTGCTGGCGGTGGGTACTGGATAATAATGGGGGGTTACTGCTAGCCTTTTCGCCGGCTAAGACTAAGCCCCACCTTAGTAATGGACGCTGTCAATCAGCCAGCGGCCATTACTAAGGCGATAGTAATAAAATTAAAAAGAAACACACACACAAAAAAATATTTTACTGAAATAAAAAACCTACACAACCCTTTTATTGAAAATAAAATACGTCGTAATCGAATTAATCCTCGAATCCATAGTCCAACAACCAAACTTGTAAAAAAAACAACAATCCAACAGAAAAAAAAACATTAGTAACACATAAAAAAGCAAAACAATTATTATTTACCTTTCCTGGGTCCAGTTGTGCATTGTCAGCGAGCTACGCCATTTCCATAACTTCGGGAGTTATGGGGGGCGTTAGAAGTGCCTAGGGCAGCATCAACTCTAAATACGGCCCTGCCTGTGGTTTCCAGGAAGAATGCGCTGTGTACTTTACGCAGCATATCCGCCCTGTGCAATTACACTAAGGCATCATTTACACGAGCGTAATATACGCGCGTGCGACGCGCGTGCTTTTCACGCGTGTCGTACGCACCTATATTAGTCTATGGGACAGTGCAGACAGTGCGTGAATTTTGCGCAGCGCGAGTGCGTTGCGTAAAACTCACGACATGTCCTATCTTTGTGCGCTGTTCGCGCATCACTCACCCATTGAAGTCAATGGGTGCGTGAAAACCACGCATGCCGCACGGAAGCACTTCCGTGCGAACTGCGTGATTCGCGCAACAGCTGTCAAACTCTGAATGTAAACAGAAAAGCACCACGTGCTTTTCTGTTTACAAACATTCAAACGGAGTGTCATAATGATGGCGGCTGCGCGAAAATCACGCAGCCGCGCATCATACGCGGATGACACACGGAGCTGTTAAGTGCCTTTTGCGCACGCAAAACGGCGCGTTTTTTGTGTGCGCAAAACGCACACGCTCGTGTAAATCAGGCCTAAGTCTGCATAGGAGCTGTAGACACAAAAATATACAATTAATTTTAGATGCATTGGAGCAATAAAAAAAAAAAAAAAAAGTTGTGAAGGTGGACATATCATGTATTACCCATGTCCCCCTAGATATTATACCAATATTTAATTATCCTAATCATCAGTGTCACAAAGAGAAATTACCATAGTTTTGATGTTGTCAGGTGCATAAGTGTTCATTAAAAAAAATATATATATATATATAATACTTTATAAAACTGTGAACTCTGGAGAGCAGAAAAAAAAATTACTTCCAACAGTTATATCATGGATGACTATGGAAAAGCACATTTTCTGCATACCTGCAGTTAGGTCCAGAATTATTTGGACCGTGACACAATCTTCATGATTTGGGCTCCGCTGCCACCACATTGTTATGTGAAATGAAACAACTGAGATGCAATTGAAGTGTAGACTTTCAGGTTAAATTTCAGGGGCTCAAAAGTAATTGGACAAATTAACATTACCATAAATAAAATGGTTTTTTTTCAATACTTTGTAGAGAATCCTTTGCAGGCAATGACTGCCTGAAGACTGGAACCCATGGACATCACCAAACACTGGGTTTCCTCCTTTGTGATGCTTTCCTCTGCCTTTACTGCGGCGTCTTCAGTTGTTGCTTGTTTGTGGGTTTTTCTGCCTTAAGTTTTGTCTTAAGCAAGTGAAATGCAGCTCGATCGGGTTGAATTCTAGTGATTGACTCGGTCATTGCAGAATATTCCACTTCTTTGCCTTAAAAAACTCCTGGGTTTCTTTCGCAGTATGTTTTGGGTCATTGTCCATCTGTACTGTGAAGCGACGTCCAATCAACTTTGCTGCATTTGGTTGAATCTGAGCAGAAAGAATTCATCCGCTGCTTCTGTCTTCAGTCACATCATCAACCAGTGCCTTTGGCAGCCATGCATGCCCATGCCATCACACTGCCTCCACCATGTTTTACAGAGGATGTGCTGTGCTTTGGATCATGAGCCGTTCCAAGCCTTCTCCATACTTTCTTCCTCCCATCATTCTGGTACAGGTTGATCTTAGTTTTATCTGTCCAAAGAATGCTCTTCCAGAACTAGGCAGCTTCTTTACATGTTGTTTGGCAAAGTATAATCTGGCCTGTCTATTTTTGAGGCTGATTAATGGTTTGCACCTTGTGGTGAAACCTCTGTATTTGCTCTCATGAAGTCTTCTCTTTATTCTTTTACTTCCAGGAGAGTGTTCTTCACTTGGGTAGATGTCGTGAAGGGGTTATTCTTCACCATGTAGAGGATTCTGCGATCATCCTCCACTGTTGTCTACCGTGGACGTCCAGGCCTTTTGGCGTTCACAAAATCACTCTTTGTTCTTTTTTTTCCAAGAATGTACCAAACTGTTGATTTGGGCGCTCCTAACATTTGTGCTCTCTCTCTGATGGATTTCTTCATTTTTTTCAGCCTAACGATGGTCTGTTTCACTTGCATTGAGAGCTCCTTTGAGCTCATGTTGTGGGTTCACAGCAACAGCTTCCAAATGCCACACCTGGAATCAACTCCAGACCTTTTACCTGCTTAATTGATGATGGATTAATGAGGGAATAGCCCATGCAGCCCATTAAATAGCTTTTGAGATAATTGTCCAATTACCTTTTGGTCCCTTGAAAAAGAGGCAACTACATATTAAAGAGCTGTAATTCCTAAACCCTTCCTCAAATTAGCATGTGAATACCCTCAAATTAAAGCTGAGAGTCTGCACTTTAAGGCCATATTGATTATATAACTGTATATTCAATATGTTTTGGTAAACAGCTAAAACTTGTGTCACTGTCCAAATAATTCTGGACCTAACTGTAGGTCTGTGAAAAGGAAGAACAAGTGAATATTGATGAGGTGATGAAAATAGTGGAGCATGCCCATTGGCACTGATCTGTGGTTCAATACAGCAGATTTCTCAAGAAGATAGCTACGCCTGAGAAGCAAACAAAAATAATTCAACTTTCAAAATAGATTTTTTATTAAAAATTTGTTTTACTTTTTGAGATACAACTGCTCTGGGTTCTCTATACATTGCAGCTGTATCTAGCGCTAAATCCTGCTCCCATCATGTACGCGGGACTGACGGGTTCAGTGACAGCGGGTCCTGTGTGGTAATGCGGGATCCACCTGTAATCTATCACATCTAAGTTCATAACATAGATGTGATACATTACAGGTGGATACTGCGTGTCTCTGCTGACACTGAACCCGTCCGGTCTGTGGGACTGACACATTTAGGTCATAGCGAACGATACAGCTGCTCTGTATAGAGAATACAGAGCAGCTGTATATCAAAAACTAAAACAATTTTTTAATTTAAAAAAAACTATCTAGAAAGTTGCACTACTCACACTGACCTTTTTATTAAAAAATAAAAAAAATAAAAAATGCCCTTCAAAGGTTAATAGCCTGAAAGACTGGCATATGAAACGCAAGTCTTAATAAATTTCCCCATTGACTTCTCATTTCCTCTAAAAATCTCTATTCTATTCAGTACATGAAGAGGTTTATTACATTGAGGTACAGCCAGAGCAGTAGTCTCCTTTTTCTATTTCACTATGGTTTTTTTTATACAATGATATCTTTGGTTTCTTCAATGTTGATTGAAAGCATTAATTATTTAAAAATTACTATGAGATAAAACAAGATAATTGAATCAGCAGACCCAGTGACGTACAAAGAAGAGAGGGGACTCCATAGCAAAGATCAAAATGGGCCACTTATTGCAGTGCTGGTTTTGCCACCGAGGGCAGAAGTGCCTAGTGTTTGTTACCCACTCTACACCCTTTCCATGACCCTTGGGCCAATTCATCGCCCTTTGCTTGCTAACAATACAGTTCCTCTGGAGAGGGAAGTCTTGCCACCCAGTAGCAAAGGGGAAAGGCTCCCTTCTCAGGGGTGTAGCTGTTGGGGGTTCAGAGTCACACCCGGGCCCTGGGCCTAAAGGCCCCTCTGCCACATAAGAAGACACCAGTATTATGAATGACACATGGTTGATGGGGGAGCCCTGATACAAATTGAGCTTCAAGTTGCGCTTCTGGGTCCATAACTATGACAGTGGTCGGCCTCTATGGCACGTAAGCCCCCGAGTGGACCTACTACTAATATACAATGAAAGATGGCTTTTGTATTCCACCCTTATACACCGAATAGTCAGCATCTTGCACATACGAAACAATTTTTTTCCCTAGGAATACTTGTATAAAGTGTAATCTCAGCTCATATTACAGTAAAATTCCCAACTCTATTTTTCTCTATCACCTAAATATAACAATGTTTTGCAATTTCTAGAGAACAGCATGGTTTTAAAGACCCTGAAAAATTCCTCTGAGATACACGAAGAAAGTATGAAGTATTTTGTTGACAATGGAGAGTGGCATCTACTGGAAGTATTGGTGGAGGAAAAAAAACTGCATGGCTACTCATGGCTCATATACTCGGTATTGGAATACATTATTATTATTATTATTATTATTGTTAGTTTTTATTACCACACATTGTGTCTAATAATCCATGTTTCACTTGGAAAGCTACATCTTACTTTTTCTCATTAAATCATATTAGATCTTATTAGAACCATTAAAGAGGTTGTCCAGGCTAGGGGCTGTGTTTTTATACTGATGACCTATCCGCTGGATAGGTCATGAGTATATGATGGTGGGGGTCCGACACGCAGACCCCGCACTGATCAGCTTTTCCGGCTGCCTCCAGGCGCCGGAAGCTATGCAGGGTCTGTGCTGGAAGCGATGGCTCCGACCACTGTATAACGGCTGTGCTTGGTTACTGCAGCTTTGCTCTTATTCACTTGAATAGGAGAAAAACTACAGTACTGCAGTCTTGCCGCTATACAGTGGTCGGAGCCATCCTCTTCCGGCGACGAGTCTGCATATTTTCCGGCGCCCGGAGGCAGCCAGAACAGCTCATCGATGCACGGCCCGGGTGTTGCACCCCCACCGATCATAAACTGATTACCTAGTCTGTGTATAGGTTATCAGTATAAAAAATAGCCCCCTGCCTGGACAACCTCTACAAGTTGACCCTTGAAAAAGGAAAAGAAGCACCTAGCCTCTGTTGCCTTAGGAGATTCTTCCATCGTAGTGGAACATAAATCCCCAGGGATACTCATCTGGCACCGGCTGCTGACAATTGCAGATTCTGTGTCTTGTTTGACTTTCCCTTTCTTTTTGATGGTCTGCTAACAGTCTCTTCAGTCGTTGGACTGGACATTTGTTAATAGAAATAATAAACTAGTTATCATAACCTATCTAATAGGAAGGGGATGCAATAGAACTCATGATTCTCACCCCTCCTATCTGAGTAAACAGCTGCGGGGCACTGAGCTCCGTTGTACTGCCACAGCAGCTGCCCTTAAATAACGCTGCCTGCACATGCCACCGCAACCAACGTCCCGCACCAGACATTGGATGACATGATTACATGGCACTTTAATACTCAATATCAAAACACATTTTGGAGCTATACCTGCTGCTTCCTCAGTTAGAAAGCATTCAAAGTAGAAGAAGGAGAGGGACAATGTGCTCAGTATTTTGCATCCTTTTTTTGAAGCCCAAATCAGGAGTGGATGCAAAAAAAGTCTAAAAAGTATAAATATTTCCATTATACTTTTTCTGGGTTTAGGTTTCGGCTTAAAAAAATGATGCATCTGTACAGTGTGCATGAGGCCTTAGATTACTTTCCTGAGGAAGGTTTTTAAGTTTTAAGTTCAGCGATTGGCGCTCCTTATTAGGCTGAATACAGCTCACATGAGCTTGTCATCAGCCTAACCAGGAGTGTCGATCACAGCCGAAGGTACAGGGTGATCAGCTGAGCGCTTCTGCACCTTTGTTTCAGCGATGCAGGGGTTCTCAGCACCCGAACCTCCACAGATTAAAACTTCTGATATGTCTTTATGACATATCAAAAGTTTTTTAAAGTACGTTTACTCTGTAAGATGCAGGAAGTCCATGTATCCAAGCATGTTCTCATTTGGACTTTGTATTTTTGTAATTCCACAGGTAGTCATGCAGAGGCAATCAAGCCTATATGTCCTTGCCTTAATCTTACCTTCCTTGTCTCTGTTGGTTCTGGACCTCTTATGTCACTATATTCCCAAATTATACATTGAAAAAATCAACTTCAAGGTCACGGTGCTCTTGGGGTTATCTGTTCTCCTGCTCATGCTGAATGATTTCCTGCCTGCTTCTTCTGATGATGCACCTATAATTGGTAAGAAGAGGGAACACAACTGCTTCCATTTACGCTTTAAAATAAAGAAAAAAATGTCCTTCATATATTTCATACAACTTTGAAACATGTTACAGTATATTGTTTGTTTCAATAATTCTCAAGAGAATACTTTAGGGCCTGTTCACATCTGCGTCGGTGTTCCCGTTGTTCTGCTTCGACAGAGGAGCAGAACAACAAAAATATCGGACGCACCGATTCCATCACATTACACACACAATCAGTATCCGATGGGAACCCATTGACTTTAGTGGGTTCTGTCGGGTTTCTATCATGGTGTCCTTTGTTTTACCGGAATCTTTAGCGCAGCATGCTGCAATACTGTTTCCGGTATTTTCCCCATTTAATACAACAATTCAGTTCTTCTTTAACTCTGACATACAATGCTTAAATCCGCATGTCAATTTTCACATGTAAATACAGCCTTACTTGCTGGTGGGTGCATTTGTTTGCCCTGTCAGCAAAATTTCCACATTAGAGTCATGTCGTCAAGTTCTGTAGCTTTCTGAAATCACCAATGACCAATGGTATTCTGATGTCTGCTCTTTGGGCGTTATTCGATCGACCATGTTTGATTTCCATGTCGATCATATTTTATAGTGCTAAAGTACTGGCTGCTCATCCCCCACCTCAATAGGAATTGCTGAACATTTATTATAATGGGGAATCAAGGGTTGATAAATGTCATCTGGAATAACTTTCAGTTAGCAGTTGTCTTGTGTAAGGCCATACTTTCCAATCCAGTATATGTGCTATATTTAGTTGCTCATTGGATCCTACCATTCAGTGATCATTGTATACCCATATTCATTAATCCCTTAAACCACATAGTACCTTAGATGTTACTCAAATATACGGTTCTCCTCTATCTTGTTGCAGTAATATTCTTAATAGGTACAATGACTTCCATAACTGCTGGGATCCTAGAAAACATCTTCGTTATGTACGCTGGAGGTAAAATCCTAGAGCCGGATAAGACTTCTACTGGGACTTACCCACTTTATCAAGGTAATATAATCGTATTTTCTATGGATATGGATGATGTGTTCAAGGGCATCTGATCCTAAAGGCTCAGTTGCATTCTTTTTTTGTCTTGCCAACCTGTCGGTTGGGTCTCCAGTATTTTAATGGCAAGAATAGTACAGTCTGGTGTGCGCAAAAAAATGGAAACACAACCGAAACCTGATTGCCCCAATTATACCATTTGTTGGAATATGTTTCCATTTGTTTGATGCCATGACGGTAGTGTGCACAGAGCCTAAAAAAAAAACAATCACTCCTTTCTGGTTTAATCCAATCTTATTTGTAGCAACAAAAATAATGGAAGAGAACATAAAATTGAGAACGTTTTTTTTTACATAAAGATATCCCTGGCAATCGCTGTCTATATTAGGGCATAGTGGGGATCCTTCAAGCAGCAGCTCCCGCACTGGCAAACACTTGGCATCCATATGAATTTATTTTTTCATCCATATAAATTATATTGGAAGCCATTCACCTGTCACATTACGGCCGCCATAGGAAAAATAAGCATCCCCACAAGCAAAATAAGCGGTTTGCTATGGGTCTTGTAATAGGGACCCGTGGCGATCAGATAAAAGGGGCTGTCTTTTAGGAGACAGCCCCTTTAATCACAGAGCTTCTCAATCTTTTTATACTGGGTTCCTAAGTTCCAAAAATAGCGTAGTTCGCTGTACTATGCAGTTTCTGCAACTACCATTATTTCTTGCCACCTTGCCACTGAGTCTTTTGCCTAGATGCAGCAGTCAGCAGCCATCTCACGAGACAGGGTTGGAGGACCCCCGATTTCAAGATGTGGGTCTCAGAGCTATACCATTAACTCGTTAGTGACCGCCAATACGCCTTTTCACGGCGGCCACTAATGGGCTTTATTCTGATGTATAAGCCTTTTCACGGTGCTGCATCAGAATAAACAGAGCAGGGAGCAGAGGGCTGGGAGCAGCCCTGCTCTAATGGGTGAGATCGATATCAGTATAGATCTCACACGTTTAACCCCTCAGATGCGGCACTCAATAGCGAGCGCGGCATCTGAGTGGTTTTAGAGAGGGAGGGAGCTCCCTCTCTCTCATCGCACCGGCACCCGGCAAAAAGATCGCCGAGTGTCTGTCTCCGATGGCAGCCGGGGGCCTAATAAAGGCCCCCAGTTCAGCCTGTAGTGAATGCCTGCTAGGTCATGTCAGAGGCATTAGTAAAGTCCCCTAGTGGGACTAGTAAAAAAGTTTAAAAAAAAGTTTAATAAAGTTAATAAAAAGAAAAACCCACTTTTTCCCCTTACAAAATGGTTTACTATTAAAAAAAAACAAAGTAAAAAAGTTACACATATTTGGTATCGCCGCATCCGTAACGACCCCAACTATAAAGCTATTACATTGTTTAACCTGCACGGTGAATGCCGTAAAAAATAAAATTAAAAAACAATGCAAAAATTGCCGTTTTCTGTGAATCTTGCCATAAAAAAGAGTCATTAAAAAGTTACATCTACTCCAAATTGGTACCAATAAAAACTACAAGTCGTCCCGCAAAAACAAAATCCCTCATACAGCTGCATCAGCAGAAAAATAAAAACGTTACGGCTCTTATATATGGAGATACAAAACCAAATAATTTTGAAAAAAATTTGTTTTTACTGTGTAAAAGTAGTAAAACATACAAAAACTATACTAATTTGGTATCGTTGCAATCGTATCAACCTGTTGAATAAAGTTATTGTGTTATTTATACCACACGGTAAACGGTGTAGATTTAGGACGCAAAAAAGAGTGGCAAAATTTCAGAGTTTTTTGTATTCCCCCCCAAAAAAAGTTTATAAAAAGTTAGTCAATAAATTATATGTACCCCAAAATGGTGCTATTAAAAAAGACAACTTGTCCCGCAAAAAACAAGACCTTATACAGCTATGTCGATGCAAAAATCAAAAAGTTAAAGCTCTTGGAATGCGACGATAGAAAAACTTAAAAAATAGCTTGGTCATTAAGGGGTTCATGTCTGAGATGGGAATACCCCTTTAAGGCCATGTTTCTCTGTTTTTTTTCTTCCTGCAAGGACTCTTTCTGAAGTCTAGCTCCAAGGAGGTTCAGTTAGAGGAAGAGGAGCAGGTACTGGAAGACGGAGTAGTCTCAATGCTGGAAAGGATTTGCAGAGACATGCACTTAGTGAGACAACAGATCCAGTCTCTGCAGGGAATGGAAAACTTGGGGAGACGACGTGAAGAGCTCCAGGAAAAGATAGACAAATTGGTGTTCTACAGCCATCTTGTGCTTGTTACTGCTTTTTATACAACAGTTGTCTTCAAATGGAAATGGTGACAAATGTGTATGATGAGGATATGCCCCAAGAAGATTTTATACCCTTTTAATCAAATGTGGGAGTATATACTATATATAATAAAAACATGGCAATCACTCATATCAGCACACTCCTTTACTGCAAGGCTACGTGAACACGCTGCGTAATTTGGTGCAGAAAATCTGCATCAAAACCGCAGGTAGTTCTGCAGGTAAAATCTCAAGGCAGGGTTCCCACAGAGCAGATTTGCTGCAGATTTTGCGTTTTTTAAGCCAACACCAGGAACGGAAGCTAAACAGAAGAAATATAAACAGAAAGGCCTTATAGGTCGGCTCTCCTGGATCCAATTTTGGTTTTGGCTTACAAAATACAGGCAAAATCTGCACTATCGGAACCGAGCCTCAGGACCCCACACGCTGCAGATTTTAAAATACGCACCACAGGTCAATTTACGTGTGGAAAAATTCTGCAACATGTAGATGAGATGACTTGAAATCTCATTTATTTTGCTGGTACATTATTACGCTGCGGAGTTGGCGCAGGAAAATACACGCGACAAATCCGCACATAATATGCATCGTGTGCATTTAGCCTAAACGGTTAAAGCGCTTTTCACAGCTTTATATACAATGCATTCTTAAAGTCTTCAGACCCTTTCAATTTTTTCACATTTTGTTATGTTGAGGCCTTGTGCTAAAATAAAATAAATACAAGTTTTTCCCCATTATTTTGCACTCAATATCCCATAATGACAAAGCGAAAACCGAATGTTATCTTTGCTAATTTATTGAAAAGGAAAAACTAAAAAAAAAACTAAACTACTTCGTACTACTACTAACTCAGTACATAGTTGAAGCACCTTTGTCAGCAATAGCAGCCTCCAGTCTTCTTGGTTATGCCACAAGGTTTGCACATTGCAATTTTGGGATTTTCTGCCATTCTTCTCTGCAGATCCTCTCAGGCTCCGTTAGGTTGGTTGGGGATCGTCAGCGTACAGACATTTTCAGGTCTCTGCAGAGATGTTCGACTGGGTACAAGTCAGGGCTCTGGCTGTGCCACTCAAGGACATTCACAGAGTTGTCCCTAAGCCACTGCTATGCTGTCCTTGCTGTGCGCTTAGGGTCATTGTCTTGTTGTAAGATGTACTCTGGATCAGGATTCATAAAAAATAATAGCTCTGTACTTTGCTCTATTCATCTTTCCCTCAATCCTTTTTGTACCCTTCTCCAGATCTGTGCCTCCACACAATCCGGTCTCTGAGCTCTACAGGCAGTCCTTTCATCCTCATGGCTTGGTTTTTGCTCTGATATGCATTGTCAGCTGTGAGCCCTTATATAGACAGGGGTGTGTCTTTCTTAATCCTGTCCAATCATATTAATTTACCACAGGAGGACTCCAATCAAGGTGTAGAAACATTTCAAAGATGATCTAGAGGAATAGGAGGCCCCAGAGCTAACTTTCAAGTGTCTGAATACTTATGTTCGTGCGAAATTTGAGTTAATTTTTAACAAATTAACAAACATTAATAACATTCTGTTTTCGCTTTGTCATAAACGCTGGGTTGCCGGTGGCTGCTATGGCAACTGGAGGCCTAATAATGGCCTAACGCTCAGCCAATGGAAGCCTCCTATGCCCCACTCACCGGCGGAGTCTAAAAGGCTTCCAGTACCATCGGCAAGATGCCGCCGGCTCATCTTCCAGCTCAGAAGCTGAGCCGGCGTCATCAGCAGTGGATGTCCAATGTATGTTACAGCGGACACCCCGCTGTAACGGCAGGTACCCGAGCTAGCTCTGATTCCTGCCATTAACCCCTTAGATGCAGCGATCCAAAGCGATCGTAGCATCTTAGTGGTTTGAAGCAAATCGGCAGCCTGCCATAAGGTGGCAAGGATGCTGACTGCTACTAACAATGGCCTCCTGTCTGCCATTACGGAAGCCGATTAGGCCCCAACCAGAGTCGGTGCCTGATCGGCTTGCTGTCAGTGAACAACTGACAGTTCTAGTACAGTGCACTACATAGGTAGTGCAATGTATTAGAACATCAATCAAACAGTTGGACCTTCAAGTCCCCTAGTGGGACTAAAGAAAAGTATAAAAAAAAAAAAAGTGTAAAAAAAATTAAAAGCTGTAAAAAAGTTTAAAGTAAAAACATAAAACGCTCTAATTCCCTTAAGTCATTTATTATTGAAAAAAAATAATAAAAACCATACATATTTGGTATTGCCGCGTCCGTAACAACCTGAACTATAAAAATATTATGTTATTTATTCCGTGCAGTGAATGCCGTAAAAAAAACAACTAAAAAATAATGCCAGAATTGCTACTTTTTTGGTCACTTTGTCTTCCAAAAATTGAAATAAAAAGTGATCAAAAAGTCGCACATATCCAAAAATGGTACCTATGAAAACTATAGCTTGTCTCACAAAAAAAACAAGCCCTCACACAGCTCCGTCGACTAAAAAATGAAAAAGTTATGGCTCTTACAACATGGCGACAGAAAAAATACATTCTTTTTACAAAAGTAATTTTATTGTGCAAAAAGTTGTAACACATAAAATATTGCCATAAATCTGGTATCGCCGGAATCGTACTCACCCGCAGAATAAAGGTAACATGTAATTTATAATACATGGTGAACGCTGTATAAAAAATCCTAAAAAACTATGCCAGAATTGCTGTTTTGATCACCTTGCCTCCCAAACAAAAGGATAACAACTGATCAAAAAGTCGCATGTACTCCAAAATGGTACCAATAACTACAGCTCGTCCTGCAAAAATACAGCCCTCGTGCCACTACGCCTATGAAAAAAATAGCCCTACAGTGTGCCCAAACAACTATATTACTTCCAAATATATGGCATCGCCATACCCGTGAGAACCCTTTTAACAATTTTTGGGGTGTGTGTCTGTAGTGGCATAAGCTGGGCATGACATATTTGCCACAGAAATGGCATATCTAGGGAAAAATTGAAAATTTGACTTTGCACCATCCGCAGCGCAATCATTTATGGAAAAGACCTGTGGGGTGAAAATGAGGGGTGTAGTTTCCAAAATGGGGTCATTTCTCACCGGTTTCTTTTATTATTTCCCATCTCTGCAATTGTGAACCAATAATGTGTAAGTTGCCAAATTAGGCCTCAATTTCGCATGGTACTCTTTCACTCCTGAGCCGTGTCGATAGTCCAGGCAAAATATTAGGGCCACATGTAGGGTGATTCTAAAACTGGGAAACACAGCATAATAATTAGAGAGCTGTCTTATGGTGGCACAAGCTGGGCACCACATATTGGCATATCTATGGAAAAAAATCCAATTTTGACTCTGCAACATTGAGTGCACACTCATTTCTGCAAAACACTTGTGAACACTTGTGGGGTTAACATGCTCGCTACACCCCTAGGTGAATATCTTGAGTGCTGTAGTTTCTAAAATGGGGTCACTTGTGGGGGGGTTTCCACTGTTTTGGTCCCACAGGGACTTTGCAAATGTGACATAGCGACCAGAAATCAATCCAGCAAAATCTGTACTCCAAAAGCCAAATGGCGCGCCTTCCCTTCTGAGCCCTACTGTGTGCCCAAACAGCAGTTTATGACCACATATGGGGTATTGCCGTACTCAGGAGAAATTGCTTTACAGAAATTGTGGTTCTTTTTTTTTTTTGAGAAAATGAAAAATGTTGAGCTAAAGCTACATCATATTGAAGAAAAATGATTTTTTTTTTATTTTCACTGCCCAATCCTAATAAAATCTATGAAACATCTGTGGGGTCAAAATGGTCACTACACCCCTAGATTAATTCTTCAAGGGCTGTAGTTACGTGAATAGTCACTTTTGGGGAGTTTCCACTGCACTGGTACCTTAGGGGCTTTGCAAAAGCGACATGGTGTCAAGAAATCAATACAGCAAAATCTGTACTCCAAAAGCCAAATGGCGCGCCTTCTCTTCTGATCCTTGCCGTGTGCCCAAACAGCAGTTTATGACCACATATGGGGTATTGCCGTACTCCGGAGGAGTTGCTTTACAAATGCTGGTGTTCTTTTTTTCCTTTATTTGTTGAGAAAAAGGATTGTTTTTATTTTCACTGCCCAATTCTAATAACATCATAAAACCCCTGTGGGGTCAAAATGCTCACTACACCCGTAGATGAATTCCTCAAGGTGTGTAGTTTCCAAAATGGGGTCACTTGTGGGATTTTTCCACTGTTTTGTCCCTTTGGGGGCTTTGCAAATGCGACCTTGGCCTCCACAAACCATTCCTGCTAAATTTGAGCTCCAAAAGCCAAATTGTGCTCTTTCCCTTCTAAGCCCTGGTGTGTCCAAACAGCCGTTTATGACCACATGCGGGGTATTGTTTTAAATTGGGAGAAATTGCTTTACAATGTTGCTTTTTCTCCTTGAGTCCTTGTGGAAATGAGAAAAAATTTGCTAAACCTACATTTTCTTTGAAAGAACGTAATTTTAATTTTCACGGCCTACTTCCAATAATTTCTGCAATAAACCTGTGGGGTCAAAATGCTCACTATACCCCTAGAAAATATCCTTGAGGGGTCTTGTTTCCCAAATGGGGTTATTTTTGGGGGATTTCCACTGTTTTGCCACCGCAAGAGCCTTTCAAACCTGACATGTGCCTAAAATATATTCTAATAAAAAGGAGGCCTCAAAATCCTCTAGGTGCTCCTTTGCTTCCGAGGCCGGTGCTTCAGTCCATTACCACAATAGGGCCACATGTGGGATATTTCTAAAAACTGCAGAATCTGGGTAATAAATATGGAGTTGCATTTCTCTGGTAAAACCTTCTGTGTTACAAAAAAATTGATTCAAATTGAATTTCTGCAAAAAAAAAAAGTGAAATTTGTAAACTTCACCTCTACTTTGCTTTCATTCCTGTGAAACGTCGAAAGGGTTAAGAAACGTTCTAAATGCGGTTTTGAATACTTTGAGGGGTGAAGTTTTTAAAATGGGGTGACTTATTGGGGGTTTCCAATATATAAGACCCTCAAAGCCGGACCATATATAGAAATGTATAAAAATGGCCGGAGCATTGTACAGAACAAATTTGTGACTCCCTTATTTCCTCATAGATTGTAAGCTCTTGCGAGCAGGGTCCTCACTCCTCCTGTCTGAATTGCAAATTAGCTGTCACTATGTAAGGTCTGATATTGTCGGTTTATGTTCCCTCTAAATTGTAAAGTGCTGCGTAATATGTTGGCGCTATATAAGATTATTATTATAGATAAGAAAACAAGAGGGTTCATTTCCAGAACTAGGATATTATTGAAGGCTAAACAATTTAATATTAAGTAAAACGTGTAGGGATAAATGGGGTAGGCCTCACACAGGGTCTCTATTTTGCACAGATTACATCATACACCAGCCTTACTTGATAAAACAGGATTATTAGCTTCAGATAAGTGTCAAAGGTGTGGGAGAGCATGCAGGATTGGCGCACCTAATTTGGAAATGTCCTGAACTTTTTAGATATTGGTCAGAAATTTTAAAAGTGATTGATAATATCTTTGGGATGCAGTGAAACAATGACCCAGTGGCTTGTATACTGGGTGGGTTTGGTGGGGGTGGGGGGGTTAAAAGGAGGACAATAACTAGGTTATTGTTCCAGGCTTGACTTCAAATACTGAAAAACTGGAGCGCAATTCTACCACCCACACTGACGGAATGAAGAAGGGCTGTAGATCAATATGGTGAACATGGAAAAGGCGATATACAATAAGGGTCAGGAGCAAACGTTTTCTGAAATCTGGACGTATGGGAAATGTACGACTACCCTTTGGAGATGCATGAAGTTTTTCACCTAATAGGTTTGGTTTTCTATTGGATTAACAATATAAACACACGCAGCAATGAAGAGAACAGTAAAACACCCCAATGAAACAGAATACATTATAACATGATTTATTTAGTTCTAGCGTGGAAGAACGGTACAGTTTATAACTCGGAGATGGGCTTGTGTGGCCAGTAGACATTCTTCTCTTTATCCAGCTTGGTCTCAGGGAAAACCTCGTTTACATCTTCAATTGTCATCTGGTCGAAGGGAATCATGTTCTTGAACTTTGCCAGCTGCAGAATACGACAAAGGTCAGACGACATTCAGATAACCAAGGAAATAATACTCGATACGTGACTGCCACAGCACACAAAACGACTGAAAAAGCAGATCCATTTATCTTTGCCTTGGCTTAAACCATCAAATGTAAGTGCCCCGTCTGAACCCACCCGAAATATCTCTCACAACAGAGGGATTGTCACCATCATTGGCTGATGATCAGCTGCTCACAACCAATCAGAGGATCTGAGGGGGGCTGCCGCACTTTCAGCTGGATGCCAGGCACAGCATACAGCCCCTTATTTTGGTTCTGAGAGCTGTCAAGTGGGATCTCCAACACCCCACTTAAAATCAATGGCCTATAAATGTGACATGCCATAAGTGTGTGATTGGAGATGGCTGTCTGTGCACGGTCACTGCAGCGTAAAACGTAATAAATTGACCTGCGGTGCAAAAATTAAATCTGCGACATGTCAATTTATGCTGCGTTTGTTGATTTTCGGTTCCAGGTTTTCCCCATTGAATTCAATAGGGGTGCAAGACACGCAACAGAAGGCCACGTGTTGCGACTTCTGTGGCTGAACAGCAGTGATTACGCCGCAAAAAACCCCCAAACAAAAAACGCTGGAAAATAAATAAAAATCATACTTACACAGAACGCCCTCCTTCCTGCAGTCCGGCCTCCTGGGATGACGTTTCATCCCATGTGACCGCTGCAGCCGATCACAGGCCTGCAACATCATCGTAGGAGGCCGGACTACGCGCAGAGAAGACAGAGGGTGCAAGTATGAGTGCTTTCTTCCGCAGCGGAAATTCAGCTGGAAAAACCGCACCACAATGTGGAGCGCTTTTTCGGACGGAGTGTACTACGGGTTCTAGGTCTGTCACGCTGCGTGAGTTTTACTCAGCGTATCCGACCCGTGGGAACCCGGCCTCAGGGTTACATTGGTCGAACCATCATTGCGCCTATCACATTATGTAGGAGATGGGGCACTTATAATCTGGTGACAGACTCTTTAAGCACATATTGGTCAGGAGCTCGGGCTGGTAGACCAATCACAAAAATAACGTATCAGCAGACAGCCTGCACTCACCTCCTTCTCATACTGGGCCACGCTGGCTTTGGATTCTTCAATATAGGATAGAGCGGCTTTATTCTTTTAATAATTAAGAAAAAACTAATTATAAAATGTAAAATAAAACATTACATTTTGAAAACAACTGCGCAGAGTTCAACATTTTAAACTTTAGCCCATAAAATGTAATCTATAGCTCGTAGCAAGTAATGTGGATTACTCACAGATTCTTGCTCCTGTGCATTAATCTTCTCTGTCTGGGTGTCCTTTGGCTCTGGGACTGTGGTGGTACTGAACTGAAATGACATAAAAAAATATAATATATGTGTTTTTTGCGAATAGTATATACATTAGAAAAATAACCGTACTCAAGGGCAGTGTGTCCACAGTACCTTAGTCTCAAACTCATCCACTAAGCCCGCCTTGGCTATTGTGGTGCGGTACAATGCCCAGTCAATGGCAGGAGGCTTGGCTGGGAGAGAAGTCAACCTGTTAAAACGAATGATAGTTACTCGATATTGGATAAAAGGAGTGAATGCTGAAGAGCTGACATAATAACATTGCACGTGTGGGGCCTACAGGGAGAACCTATCAAACAACTCGGCATATTGTAGCTTCCCGGACCCATCTGAGTGACACTGACAGAAGTAAACCCTGGTAGATCTTTCAACCACTTAAGGACACGGCCAATTTTCATTATTTTCATTTTATCCTCCACGCCTTCCAAAAGCCATAACTCTTATTTCTTCACCGTCATAGCTGTATGAGGGATTGTTTTTTGCGGAATAAGTTGTAGTTTTTCATGGCACCATTTATTGTAGCGCATAACGTCCTGGGGAAAAATTATTTGTAGTTTGAAATGGGGATGTCACGATACCAGAATTTGGACTTCGATACCGATACTTTGTGTAGTATTGCGATTTTGATACCAATTCGATACTTTGCCAACAGTAATAAAAAAAACAAGTTCTTCCATTTTCTGATGTGAGGCGCGACGTGTGATGAATTTTGAACGTGCCTCACATTAATAGTAATTAACCCCATCGTGTGTCTAAGTTATAATGGGTTAATGTGTGAGGTACATGATGCGGTTAATTACTATTAATGCGAGGCACATGGAGGTTAAATTCATCACACCTCGGGCCTCACAATAAGGGCTTATTTAGAAGAACGTGTAATACGTCCGTGCAACGCGCGTGATTTTCTCGCGCCTCGCACGGACCTATAACAGCCTATGGGGCCGTGCAGACTCTCTGATTTTCACGCAATGTGTCCGCTGCGTAGAACTCACGACATGTCCGATATTTGTGCGTTGTTCGCGCATCACGCACCCATTGAAGTCAATGGGTGCGGGAAAATCACGCGCAGCACACGGAAGCACTTACGTGGGACACACGTGATTCGCGCAACAGCAGTCAAAAGTATGTTTGCAAACAGAAAAGCACCACGTGCTTTTCTGTTTACAAACATACAATTAGAGTGTCATAATATTGCCGGCTGCGCGAAAATCATGCAGCCGCGCATCCTATGTGATGACACACGGAGCTGTTAAGTACCTTTTGCGCGCGCAAAACGCACACGCTCGTGTAAATCCGGCCTAAGTGATAGCCGTTTTTATTTTATTCTTTTACAGCGTACACATCATAGATGACACAAAAAAGTTGTTGTGCAGGTTATTACGGCCACGCCAATACTGAATGTGAATATTTTATGTATTGAGACTTATAGTAAAGTTTATTGTAAAAAAGGTCTATGTGCATTTTTTTTAATTTATTACTTTAGTTTTAAACTTTAATGTACTGGCATATATCTATATACTGAGAGTACACAGGCAGCTGTTAGGACATACCCAAGTCTGCCCTAACAGGAAATATGGTAAGACAGTCCTGGGGTCCTTCAATGGACCCTGGGCTTTCTGCCCATATATGGTATGTCCCTCGATCGCGTCACGGGGATTCCTGTGATGCGATCCAAGGGGCATCCCCCTTCTCATTTCCCCCTGAATGCTGCAGTCCGCTGTGATCACAGCATTCAGGGGAATAACGGCAGAGATGAGAGGTTTCTCTGGTTTCTGGTGATATAGAGCGGGGCTGCGGCTGTGTAATACAGTCATTGCCCCGCTCCTGACAGGAAGTGTGTGCGAGGTCAGCATGAGGAGATGCGGCCGGCCCTGCACTAATGAGCGGCGGCGCAGGCACTGAAGACAGAACATGGGGGTGTTTTGTAGTGCTCATTAGTGCAGCGCATCATCCTGACGGCGCACACACTTGTCAGGACTCAGGGCAATGACTATTACACAGCCGCAGCCTCGCTCTCATACATTCATGTGTTACAATACTGGAGCTGTGCGGCCGCACAGCTTAGTATCGAAATACATAAAATAACGGTATTGAACCGTTTGGGGGGCACGACATTGAAACAGATCGAAGATCCGATGAATCATGCATTCCTAGTTTGAAATGGGGGAAAAAAACAGCACGGTTTTGTTTTTACGGCGTGCATCAGGCGGTAAAAACTACATGTTCACCTTCTTCTACGGTTGATACGATTACAGCGATACTAAATTTATATGTTTTACTACTTTCATAAATATAAACTATTTGCTGAAAAAAAAAAGTTTGTCATCACAACTTTATTTTTCCGTCAATTGAGCAATGTGAGGGCTTATTTTTTTGAGGGCCCGTTGTAGTTTTTAACCTAAACCATTTGGGTACATGTGACTTTTTATTACATTTTTGGAGAGCCAAGGTGACAAAAAAAAACAAACAACAAAACAGCAATTTAGGTGATAGAGAATTTTTCTTACGGCGTTCCCCGAGCGGGTTAAATAACACTATATTGTGATAGTCCTGACTCCTACGGACATGGCAATACCAGAGGCAGGGCTTCAATGGAGTACAAAGATGGCAGACCTGGGGGCCTTCATCAGGCAGCCAGGCCGCCATGACGACCATCAGCACTCGCTATAGCGGCCGATGGCACGTTGAATGGGGCCACCCCCGATTCTAATAATTTATATGCTGCAGTCGAGATTAACCGCAGAATTTGAGGGGTTAACGGGCGGAATCAAAGTGATCTTTGATTCCGCCGTTACAGTGAGATGTTGGCTGTGTTACACAGCCGTCGCCCGCTAAGTATGGAGCTCATAACCAGGTAAGCCACTCAAAATTCTCACTTTGCGGCAATGGCATCACTGCGAGTCTTCAGTGCATTGAACATCGTTTTCTGATTTTGGGGAACTCTTTCTGCAAACGCCAACCAGTCCACAGCCTTGATTGCAGCTCTTCGACTCGCCATGATTGAGAACTGAAAAAAAAAAAAATGTCTAAACAAGGATGTCATTTATATTTGTCTAAGGCTCTGTTCATAACTTCGATAATTTTTTTCTGAATTTATTAGCATTGGGCAGCGAAAATGAAAACTTATTTTTTTCCAATAAGATATAGTTTTGACTTAATACATTTCATTTTCACAAGGACTACAAGGGGGAAAAAACACCCCAACATAAGCAATTTCTCCAGAGTAAGGCAATACCCCATATGCGACCATAAACTGGTGTTTGGGCACATGGGAGGGCTTAGAAGTGAAGGAGCTCAATTTGACTATCGGAGCGTAGAGTTTGCTGGAATGGTTTGCAGACGCCATGTTGTATTCCAAAATCCCTGATGTACCAAAACAAAAAAGTGACCACATTTTAGAAACTATACCCGTTAAGGCATTCATTTAGGGGGGCAGTGAGCATTTTAACCCCACACGTGTAAATTCGTGTACAGTCGATGTTGCAGAGTGAAAATAGCAATTTTTCAATAGATATGCCATTTCAGTGCCCAATATAATGTGCCATTATGAAAAGACAGCTCTCTATAAAACCAGGAAACGGTGTAAAAAATTAAATACCCTACATGTGGCCCTAATCCTTTGTCTGCACATACTACAGGGATCAGCAGTGAAAGAGCACATGCGCATTTGAGGCCTAGTTTGGTGATTTATACAGTATTGTTCACAATTGCAGAGGCTCGGAGGTCAAATAATGAAAGAAACCCCTGAGAAGTGACCCCATTTTGGAAACTGCAGGGGCTTTAGTGAGCCTTTATAACCCAGGGTTTTTTTCAGAAGATACACAGCAGATGATACAAAGTGAAAATTTTTAGGAGATTCCAGCAACGGATACGAAATCTCGCGATATTACGGAGGTAAACGAGATTTCGTTTCCCTTGCTGTAAATCTCACAGAAAAGAGTCAGAAGTGTCAGGATTCTGAATACACATGACGTCCAGGCTGGATGGTCATGTGTATTCATTATCAGGACACTGTAGTAATGTTAGGGCTTGTGTATGAGGCTGCACATAGCGATATATCTATATCGCTAGTGCAGTGTAAATGAATGGAGAGGAGTGCATGATGCCGATTGGTCAGCGTCATACACTCCTCTGTACAACGCCCACTTGGTCGAAAGTAAAAGTACGCCCACTTGGGCATTAAGAAAGCTCATTAGCATAAACCAAAATCGCTCCTAACTTTGTGAAAAATATCTTTTTTTTAAATAAAAAGCATTACTGTCACCTACATTACAGCGCCGATCTCCTTATGTAGGAGACAGGGCACTTATGTGGTGACAGAGTCTCTTTAAGTCACACTCCAGTAGAAGTCAAGGTAAATGTCACAAGAGTAAAGGGCCTTCACACCAGCAGATTTTTTTGCCCTGTAAACGAGCACCAATCGACAATACAGTAAGGCGATCGGCACTAATCCGCTTTATTAAAACAGAGCAATGATTGGAACGTATGAGGACGAAAAATAGTCACTACGATAGTTTGTCCCCATACATTTGCATCCGGTCATTAGAACAGCCTCGTGCTGCCGACAAGCGACCATTTTTCTGGCCACATAAGAGATCCGATCTGCTGACAAACGAGTATTTGCCAGTTTTCCGGCTGAGGTCTCCCTGTTAAACACTCGTTCGATAATTGACCCATGCAAAAAGTCACAACTGTCCAAGGACATCTCAAGAACATTGTAACTGTAGGCGGCGGGAACAGACCATGTCAGCAGAGGTGGTTCCCACCTTATATCACAGTCCCATAAAAATGAATGGAAACTTTAAAGGGGCCCTTTTAGGGCCAGTTCACACATTGCGTAAATACTGCGGAATTAGTTGCGGAAAATCCGCAGCAAATACAGTAGCAGGAAAGTGAATGAGCGAAAACAAATCTCATCCACACGCTGCGAAATACGGAGCGGAAACACCGCTCAGAAATTCCGCAGCATGTAAATTGTCTTTACGTAAACGCTGCTTATATGTTGCGGAATTTCCCCATTTAATTCAATGGGGATGTAAATCCTGCATCAAATAGCAGTTGTTCCGTTTTTTTGTGGCGGATTCGCAGCGATCCCGCCACAAAAAAACAGAACTCAGAAAACAAAAAAATATTAAACTTACCTAAGAGTCTGTGTTTTATCCTCCTGGGATGATCCTTCATCCATGTGACCGCCGCTGCAGCCAATCACAGGCTGCAGCGGTCTCCTAGGACGAGATGTCGTAGCGCAGTCGACTACGCTATTGATTCCATAAAAACGACAGAACCCTTGCACAACGGAGACAAACGAAAACCATCGGCGCCGGAACCTCACCATTGAAATCAACGGTTTCCGTTTGTGTCAGTCAGGGCTCCGTTCTCACTGAAAGTCAGAATAGCGCCCTGACGCACGTGTGAACGAAGCCTAAGGGCTCATCCACACGAACGTGAATCTCGTCTGCGTGACGGCCGTTAAACAACGGCCATCACACGGACCCATGCACTTCAATGGAGTTGTTCACACGACTGTTTCAACGGAGGGTGCGAATAATAGGACATGTTATATTTTATTGCGGGTCACGCACCAGACTGTTGGGGATCCCTGACATCACGGCCCGCACGGGTCCCCCTCGGACGTGGAAAAAGGGCAGTTTCTCACATCGAGGTGGGCTACGTTTGTCTGAATGCAGCCTATTTACGCTTGAAGACGGTCAATCCACAAAGGTCACCAAGGGCCAGGGTCGCATTTACATGAAGTACAGTCTTATGGCTGGAAACGCTGCAGTACCGCAGGCAGCGGAACGTACAAGACATAGCTGGTCTAACAGGAACAAATGTGACTACAGCGGGTAACCAACCCAGGCAAAGGGCGAGACAAAGCCATACAAGGTTCCTGCGCCCAGCACTGCCAACAGGCGTACCCGACAATGGAGCAATGCGAAGTGGCTACACAAACTCCGGTACATAAAGACACACGGGGGAGCGCGGCACAATCCCTAATGACAGCCGCTCCACCTTGTCCGTCTGCATTACTGGACAATGGGAGAAGCCTCTACTGCGCTGCCTCAGAGTCTCACCTGCCCGATCACCGACCTCCAACCACACTTGCCGGAAAACTACAATGGCCTCCGCCTCGAGTGACGTTACACCAGATCCTCACATAAACCAATCATGCGCTCGAGTAGAATATGCTAAAGCCAATCAGTGAAATGCTGTCAAAATACACGAGAACGGAGATTAGCTGCCGCTTGCCACGTGACCCAGAACTAGACGTCAGATTCCGTCATGACCTTGAAGAACGACGTCATGACGTCACGCACTAGTATTATAAATTGTGCAGCACGGAGGTCGCAGGACGTTACTGTACGGGCGCGGGTAATGAGCGCGGTCACTGGGCAGAGCGGCTAATTATTACCGCTGTGGGAATGATAGGAAAACCCCACCCCCACTACGCCGTTCAGGCATAAGCCCATGAATATGTTGTAAATGTCCAAAATTGGAAAATATTTCTGACTAATGTTGTGGTGTAAGGTAGTGGAAGCTTTTATGCTTCCCTAATATCACGCGTGTATATATCTATATCTATGATATTGTATGAGTTAGGGTATGTGCACACACACTAATTACGTCCGTAATTGACGGACGTATTTCGGCCGCAAGTCCCGGACCGAACACAGTGCAGGGAGCCGGGCTCCTAGCATCATACTTATGTACGATGCTAGGAGTCCCTGCCTCGCTGCAGGACAACTGTCCCGTACTGTAATCATGTTTTCAGTACGAGACAGTTGTCCGGCAGCGAGGCAGGGACTCCTAGCGTCGTACATAACTATGATGCTAGGAGCCCGGCTCCCTGCACTGTGTTCGGTCCGGGACTTGCGGCCGAAATACGTCCGTCAATTACGGACGTAATTAGTGTGTGTGCACATACCCTTAAAGGTACAGTCCGTGGTGTCTTAGGGAAGTAAAATGGTTAATGGGTAAATCTTCAGTTTTACCCCTTCCCGTCGTAAACAACTTTCAGATTTAAATTTTTGTTTTTTCCTCCCCACATTCCAAAAGCCATAGCGTCTTTATTTTTCCATCGATGTAATCCTATGAGGCTTGATTTTTGCGGGACGAGTTGTAGTTTTTCGTAGCGCCATTTATTTTGCCATATAATGTACTTGAAAACAGGGAAAAAAATAATTTGTGGGGTAGAAAATGAAAAAAACAGCGATTCCTCCATGGTTTTTTGCGCGCCATTTTTACGGAATTCACTGTGCAATTAAAACAACATGTTAACTTTATTCTGTGGGTCAATACGATTACGCCGATACCAAATATATATAGTTTTTTCTAGATTTTACTACTTTTAGGCTATGTTCACACGGAGTATTTTGGGGGAGGAATATCTGCCTCAAAGCTCCAAACGGAATTTTGAGGCAGATATTCCTCCCCCAAAACACTCCGTGTGAATAGCAATTATCGCGCCGTTTTTCACCCGCGGCCATTGAGCGCCGCGGGCATAAAACACGCTTTCTCCTGCCTCCCATTGAAGTCAATGGGAGGTCGGACGCGGAAGCGCCCGAAGATAGGGCATGTCGCTTCTTTTTCCCGCGAGGCAGTTTTACTGCTCGCGGGAAAAAGACGCCGACGCCCCCCATTGAAATCAATGGGAGGCGTTCTCGGGCCGTTTCTGCCGAGTTTTGCGACGCGGTTTCCGCGTCAATAAACTCGGCAAAAGACCCCGTGTGAACATAGCCTTACAAGTAAAAACCAAAGTGTAAAAAAGAAAATTTATTTTGTGTCTCCAAATTCCGAGAGCCGTAACTTTTTTATTTTTCTGTCAATTAAGTGGTATGAGGGCTTATTTTTTGCGGGATAAGCTGTAGTTTTAATAATACCATTTTGGGGTACATGAAACGTTTTGATCACTTTTATTTCATTTTTTGTGGGAGATGAGGTGACCAAAAAATAGACATTCTGGTGTTTACAATTTTTTTTTTACGCCGTTCACCGTGCGGGTTAAATAATGATATATTGTGATAGTTCAGACTTTTACGGACGCGGCGATACCAATTATGTTTATTTATTTTATTTTTTTTACTATGCTCTAGGGGGAAAAGTTTTTTTTTTAAACTTTTAATATATATTTTTTTTTACACAAAAAAAAAAACTTTAATTTTTATTTCTTTTATTAGTCCCCCTAGGGGACTTCAACCAGCGATCGCATACACGCTTGCACGATATACTGCAATACTAATGTATTGCAGTATATCGTGATTCTGACCGGCATCTATAAGCCCTGCCTCCAGTAGGTCTTACTAGGTGTACAAAGATGGCGGACCTGGGGGTCTTCATTAGGCCCCAAGGCAGCCATAGCAACCATCGCCCCCCCACGATTGCATTGCGGGGGGGACGCGATGAGCTGTTAGGGCAGATACAGACGAACGTTGCGTTTTTGCGCGCGCAAACAACGCAGCGTTTTGCGTGCGCAAAAACCATTTGACAGCTGCGTGTGTCATCCGTGTATGATGCGCGGCTGCGTGATTTTCGCGCAGCCGCCATCATAGAGATGAGGCTAGTCGACGCCCGTCACTGTCCAAGGTGCTGAAAGAGCTAACTGATCGGCAGTAACTCTTTCAGCACCCTCGACAGTGAATGCCGAACACAATATCGAAAAACCTGTTAAAAAAAAAGAAAAAGTTCGTACTTACCGAGAACTTCCCGGCCGTTGCCTTGGTGACGCGCCTCTCTTGACATCGGGCCCCACCTCCCTGGATGACGCGCCAGTCCATGTGACCGCTGCAGCCTGTGCTTGGCCTGTGATTGGCTGGAGCTGTCACTTGGACTGAATTGTCATCCCGGGAGGTCAGACTGGAGGAAGAAGCCGAGAGTTTTCGGTAAGTCAGAACTTCGTTTTTTTTTACAGGTTCATGTATATTGGGATCGGAAGTCACTGTCCAGGGTGCTGAAACAGTTTAACTCTTTCAGCACCATGGACAGTGACTGTCTCCTGACGTCGCGGACCGGAAACTTTTTTGCCGGGTTCGGACAAAACGAGTTCGGCCGAACCCGGTGAAGTTTGGTTCGGTTGGCCGGGTTCGCTCATCTCCAAGACACTCCGTTTGGATGCTTGGAAACAGAAAAGCACGTGGTGCTTTTCTGGTTACATTCATCCTTTTGACAGCTGGTGCGCTGTTTCAGTCGGTTCGCACGGAAGTGCTTCCGTGCAACCTGCGTGGTTTTCACGCACCCATTGACTTCAATGGGTGCGTGATGCGCGAAATACGCAGAGTTATTGAACCTGTCGCGCTTTTTGCGCAGCGAACAAACGCTGCGCAAAAAGCACGGACTGTCTGTACTGCCCCATAGACTTGTATTGGTCTATGCGTGGCGCGTGAAAACCACGCGGCCCGCACGGACCCAATACACGCTCGTGTGAATCCCCCCTTAGAGGGGGTTGCCCACTATTGACAAGTGAAACAAGTGTTACTCTGAAGTGTCGGCTGTAACATACAGTCGACACCAGCATCATATGGAGCGAGTTCACTCCGTGAGCCCGCTCCATACTTCCCATACCCGGCTATGATGTAACTGTATGTCATATGTCGGGAAGGGGTTAAATTAAGGAAAAAATGATATTCTCTCTGGCTGTTTAAGATGGTGTAGCTATAGGGGCCCCCGTTGCCATACAGCATGCTGGTTACATAAATTTTCTGTGTCGTGAAGCCGGCACTTCCCAGTTACAGTCACATGGTCCGATCCTGGCTGTTAGAGCACAATGACAGCAGTGACAAACAGCTGACGCCCGTGGCAACCATCATGGTTGCCGACAGGCTAGAAGACACGTCGATGCAGCACGTGCACATGTCCCCTTGGGTAGCTGTCGCCCACTTTCTCTAGATTATGATTATTCTTTACTATTAAACCTACTAATATTGGCAATAATCCAAACTTCTCCTCCATGGCACGTATTGGTCATAATTGTACTGCACTGTCACTTACTGTCCTAATGGGACCTTTACCCCTGCAGATATAACGGGTCGTGGGCAGCAACTTTCTCAAACCTAAAGCCATCCAGGTAACAACCTCCGGGCTATCATTGCTGCCATGTACTTCTTACATATATGAGTGACAACAACCAGTGACCTTCACCTCAACTCCACATAAAACACCTCAGGTTGTAATTCACAATACCGTGGTATATTTACATACATTATAATTATAAACCTCATACAATAGGGCCTCCACTAATAAAATAATGCTATCACCAATCTCATGCTATCACGCCTCAGGTTTTGGGTCCCATCAGTTCATTGCAAGTCCTGTACATCATCGTTATCTTCTTCTTTTGTCTTCTGCTTTTCACTGACTGAAGTGAGTGACTTCGCTGTGTCCATATATGGACAGTGTAGTCACGCACTTCTGCTGTAGCGGCATCCCCGGCCATAGAGTCGGGGATTCCGCTGCAGAAGTGAGTGACTTCGCTGTGTCCATATATGGACAGTGTAGTCACTCACTTCTCCTGTAGCGGAATCCCCGGCCATAGCGTCGGGGATTCCGCTGCAGAAGTGAGTGACTTCGCTGTGTCCATATATGGACAGTGCAGTCACGCACTTCGCCTGTAGCGGAATCCCCGGCCATAGAGTCGGGGATTCCGCTGCAGAAGTGAGTGACTTCGCTGTGTCCATATATGGACAGTGTAGTCACGCACTTCTCCTGTAGCGGAATCCCCAATCCCCGGCCGGGGATTGGGGATTCCGACTCCTACAGCGAGCAATAAAATACCCTCCTCCTCCTCCTCACATGCACTCTGCACTGTGAGGAGGAGGAGAGAGAGTGCGCGAGCGACGGTAGACCCGGCCATCACTCTGGACACATTCCGGTGATGGCCGTGTATTACCCGGCCCCATAGAATTCTATGGGGGCCGGGCACCCGGCCGAAAATAGGGCATGTCCCATTTTTTGACGGCCAGTTTTCCCGGCCGTCAAAAAAATCGGTCGTGTGAATAGCCCCATTAGGGTAGTCCACACAATTGTGGAGTCAGACTGTACGATGGTGTCCAGTGGGGGATTTATTATTACCCTCCTCCTGGACACTTACCGTATTTTTCGGACTATAAGACGCACCTGACCATAAGACGTACCCAGGTTTTAGACAACAGAGAATAGGAAAAAAATTATTTGTTAAAAAATTATTTATCCTGTTTCACCACATTCTGAGAGCCAACATTTTTTATATTTTTTTCATTGATTGAGCGGTGTGAGGGCATATTTTTTGCGGGACGAGCTGTAGTTTTATTGGCACCATTTTTTGGTACATACGATTTTTTTGATCACTTTTTTATTTCATATTTTAAGCACTAAGGTGACCAAAAAACTATTTTGATGTTTTACGTTTTTAATTTCATGACTAACTTACCGTGCGAGTTAAGTAATGGTATATTGTAATAGATCGGACTTTTAGGCTGGGTTCACACGAGCACATTAACGTCCGTAATGGACGGACGTATTTCGGCCGGAAGTCCCGGACCGAACTCAGTGCAGGGAGCCGGGCTCCTAGCATCATAGTTATGTACGATGCTAGGAGTACCTGCCTCTCTGCAGGACAACTGTCCCGTACTGTAATTATGTTTTCGGTACGGGACAGTAGTTCCACGGAGAGGCAGGGACTCCTAGCGTCGTACATAACTACGATGCTAGGAGCCCGGCTCCCTGCACTGTGTTCGGTCCGGGACTTCCGGCCAAAATACGTCCGTCCACTACGGACGTTAATGTGCTCGTGTGAACCCAGCCTTTAGGGACACAGCTATACCAAATTATTTAATTTTTTACATTGTGGTTGGGGAAAAATGGGAAAAGTTTTTTTTTTTACTTTTAATATTTTTTTTTTTACACTCCTGAAAATGTATCGAACAGGTTTTTTTTCTTACACATTTTATTAGTTCCCCATAGGGGACTTGAACCAGCGGCCACTTGGTTATCAGTGGAGTTACTGAAACAGGGCAACTCAGCTGTTTCCCTAACTCCCATAGTAGTGAGGCCTCATGTACATGAACATATTTTTGTCCTCCCGTAAATACTGGCGTAAATACGGGTCCTTGGTCACACGTATTCGACCCGTATTGCACTAGTAAATACGGGTCCGGTGTCACTAGCATTCCACCCGTATTTACGGGCACGTTTTCGCTGCAAAATTGCACTGCATTAATCGGCAGCCCCTTCTCTCTATCAGTGCAGGATAGAGAGAAGGGACAGCCCTTTCCGCAGTAATACTAAAAGAAATTCATACTTACCCGGCCGTTGTCTTGGTGACGCGTCCCTCTTTCGACATCCAGCCCGACCTCCCTGGATGACGCGGCAATCCATGTGACCGCTGCAGCCTGTGATTGGCCTGTGATTGGCTGCAGCGGTCACATGGGCTGTAACGTCATCCCAGGAGGCCGGACTGGAGGAAGAAGCATGGAGTTCTGGGTAAGTATGAACGTCTTTTTTTTTTTCACAGGTTGATCTATATTGTGATCGGTAGCCACTGTCCCGGATGCTGAAAGAGTTACTGCCGATCGTGTAACTCTTTCAGCACCCTGGACAGTGACTATCCCCTGACGTTGCCTAGCAACGCTCCCGTAATTATGGGTGCACACACGTAGTCACCCGTAATTACGGGAGCCCCATAGACTTCTATGGGCCTGCCCGTGCCGTTATTACGGCCTGAAATAGGACATGTTATATATTTTTTAACGGCACGGGCACCTTCCCGTAAGCAAACGGGGAGGTACCCGTGGCCAATAGAAGTCTATGGGCCCGTAATTACGGGCGTTTTTACGTTCGTGTGCATGGGGCCTCAATGGCAGTTCCGGAAGCAGTGTAGCATGCGAGCTATGCTATTTCCGTAACTACTGTTCAGTTCTATGGGAGTTACAGAAACAGCATAGCTCAGCGAGTTATGCTGTTTCAGTAACTCCACATGTAATCAAGTGGCCAGGAGAGAACAGAAAGCTAGAACGAGGTTTAGGGGGCCCCGTTCTAGAGATAGGTGCGGGTCCCAGAGGTGGGACCCGCACCTATCTGACATTTATGACATATCCTGGTGGATGTGTCATAAATGTCCTTCATAGAAAAACCCCTATAAATGCCACGGTCACTATTGACCACAGCATTTAACTAGTTAAAGGGGTTTGCCATAAAACACATTTATCTCTTATCCACAGGATAGGGGCTACATGTGAGATCGCTGGAGGTCCGACCGCTGGGACCCCCAGCGATAAGGAGAACAGGGGAGCGAAAGTCACCCGAAGCGCTACATGAGAAGCCTGAAGTTCCGGATTCTGTGTCCGGCTTATCTGTTCCGCAGCTCCATAGAGATCAATGGAGAGCCGCTCGCGCATTCGCAGAAGAATGCGATTGATCTCTATGAAGCTGCCGGACACAGAACGCGGAAGTCACAGCTTTTCGTGCAGCGCTCTTGGTGACTTTCGGTCCCTGTTCTCCTTATCGATCACACATGTATCCCCTATCCTGTGCATAGGGGATACATGTGTTTTATGGCACAAGCCCTTTAAACTGCCAGGAACAGCAATATTGCTGTTCCTAGCCATTAGAGCAGCGTGTCAGAAGCGGACACCTGCGTGAGCCCGCTGCATACATCATCCCCCTCCAGCTCCATGATGTGCCGGCACGTCATGGGTCGGGAAGGGGTTAAGTAATGAAGCGGTCATGGGGCCCGGCGATGCCGGTTCCTTTGACTGCGGACTATAAGACGCCGGGACTTTTTAGCAAGATTTATTCTTGTTAAAAACTGCGTCTTGTAGTCCGAAAAATACTGTATCTTCCACTGTGAAACACTTAAATGCTGCTGACAGGTTCACTCAGGTCTTTGGCCTTTACTTTACTTTGAGAATTGCTGATGTCATAAGGACTAGGTTTGGTCCTTCTCATCTGTCCTCTTCCTCCGGCAAGTTGCTTGTCTGCACGGCTGCTTAGAATTGTGACACTGCCTTCAGTTCATGACAAGCACGTTGTATCGCCTGCCACATCTCAGTGATGGATTTCATCATGTTAAAAGTATTTTAGTTCATGTTTATTGACACTTGCTGGGGACCCAGCCTTTATCAATTGTTAAAATAAATGTTCTTCTGGTGATAACATCTGCAGACTCTATAAAAGTTGTTCTATGTACATACAATAACAATGACAGGCCCTTAACCCCTTACCGCACCAGGACGCACCGGTACGTCCTGTATTGCAGTGCTTTAAGGTACCGGTGCGTTCTGGCTAAAAACTGTCACCCTGTCAAAGGACAGGGGGACAGAACTGTGCCGTCAACTGTTTATGACAGTTGATCGGCACAGTAAGACGACAGGGGACCAATAACAGCGGTCCCCGGCCTGCGATTGCTGTGATTGGTCAGTCACAGCACACTGACCAATCACAGCTCCATGAGGTGGTGTATGTTATAGCTAGGCTCCGATCCGGCCGATTAACTCCCTAGATGCAGCGATCAAATCGATCGATGCATCGAAGTGTCTTCTAGCCTGTCGGCAACCATGATAGTTGCCACGGGTGCGGGTGTCAGCTGTTTGTCACAGCTAACATTGTGCTCTAACGGCCAGGACCGGAGCTAGGCTCCGATCCGGCCGATTAACCCCTTAGAGCGCACCCTATGGTTGCTAATGGTAACCATCGACACCCGTGGGGTTTCCAATGGCTGCTATGGCAACCGTAGACTAAGAATCGCTTCCTAGTATGGAAGGCCACTAGGCCCTGCCGGGAGTCGAAGCCTAATAGGCTTGCTGGCAGTCAATAGCTGGCAGGTCTAATACACTGCACTGCAGTGTATTAGAATAGTGATCAGGGCTTCATGCCTTCAAGTCCCCTAATGGGACAAAAAAAAAAAGTTAAAACAAGTTAATAAAAATGTTGCAAAAACTTAAAGAAAAAATACGTTTCATGTTAAAAAAAACACTATAACAGCCTTTTTTCCCATAATAAGTATTTTATTATAGAAAAAAACGGAAAACATAAAAAAAGTACACATATGTGGTATTCCGTGTCCGTAACGACCCAAACTATAAAAATATCACGCTATTTTACCCGCACGGTGAATACCGTAAAAAAATTAAATAAAAAACTATTCCAGAATCGCTTTTTCTTAGTCGCTACCCCTCCCAAAACAGAATGAAAAAAAGGGATCTAAAAGTTGCATGTACCCCAAAATTATACCATTAAAAACTGCAGCCCGTCCTGCAAAAAACAAGTCCTCCCACAGCGTTTTTGACGGAAAAATAAAAAAAGTTATGTTTCTCAAAATATGGCGACACAAAAGATAAATAATTTGAAACAAAAGTGATTTTATTGTGCAGACGCTGCAAAACATAAGAAAAACTATATACATATGGTATCGCCGTAATCGTACCGACCTGCAGAATAAAGTAAAATTGTCATTCATAGCTTGGTGAACGCCGTAAAAAAAAAAAGAATAAAAAACATCAGAATTGTTGGTGTTTGATCACTCTGCTTGCCAAAAAATTAAATAAAAAGTGATCAAAAAATTGCATGTTCCCCAAAATGGTACAAATGAAATCTACAGATTGTCCCGCAACAAATAAGCCGTCACACAGCTCCGGTGGAGAAAAAATAAAGAAGTTCTAGCTCTCAGAATATGGGGATACAAAATGTGCAGAGTGTTCCAAAAGTGGATAACATCTGGCACCATTTATCAATGCGACAGCGGCCACATATCTATGAATTATTATTTATTTACCCCATTATTATACCCTGATGTACCCCCCACAGATTACATATGCCCCCACATTATAAACTGAAATACCAGCAAAACCTCAAACAAAACTACCACTAAGCAAAATCTGCGCTCCAAAAGCCAACCGGCGCTCCCTCCCTTCTGATCCATGCAGCGTGCCCAAACTGCAGTTTACATCCACATATATGGCATCGCCATACCCAGGAGAACCCGCTTAACAGTTTGAGGTATTTGTCTTCAGTGGCACGAACTGGGCACAGCATATTGTGCACTAAAATGGTATATACCTGTGGAAATTTGCAATTTTCACTTTGCACCATCCACTGAGCATTCATTTCTAATAAAAAAAACAAACCTGTGTTGTCAAAATACTCACTACACCCCTTAATAAAATGCCTTCAGGGGTGCAGTTTCCAAAATGTGGGTTTGTTTTACTATTTGACCCCAGAGTCCTGCCATTGTGGGCTAATGCTGCGAAAATCACCAAAAAAAGCCTCCCATGCGTCTTTCACGCCTAAGCCCGGTCGTATGTCCTGGCAAATGATAAATGCTTTGAGGGGTGTAGTTTACAAAATGGGGTCACTTTTCAGGGTTTTACACTCTACTCTGGTACCTAAGGGAGCTCTGCAAATGCGCCATGAAGCCTGTACACCAGTCCAGCAAAATCTGCGCTCTAAAAGCCAAATGGCGCTCCTTCTATTTTAAACTCTGCCATGTGCCCAAACAGCAGTTTAGGGCCACACATGGGTATTGCCGTACTCGGGAGAAATTGGGTAACAAATTGTGTGTTGTTTTTCCTCCTATTACTCCTTGTGGGGGAAAAAATTGTGTGCAAAACGACATATTTTTTGGGTACAAATTTTGTTTTCATTTTCACTGCCTCATTCTAATACAATCTATGAAATGCTCACTACACCCCTAGATGATTACCCTGAGGGCTATAGTTTCCAAAATGGAGCCACTTCTCAGGGGTTTCTACTGTACTGGTACCTCAGGGTCTCTGCAAATGCGACATGGCGCCCAAAAAACAATCAACCAAAATCTACATGCCAAGTAGCACTCCTGCCATTCTGAGCCCTGCGGTGTGTCCAAACAGCAGTTTATGACCACATATGGGGTATTGCCGTACTCGGCAGAAATTGCTTTACAATTGTTGGGGCGCTTTTTCTCCTTTATTCCTTGTGAAAATGAAAAAAATTCAACATTTTAGTGGAAAGAATGTCGATTTTCATTTTTACAGACTAATTCCAATAAGTTTAGTAAAGAAACTGTGGGGTCAAAATACTAACTATACCCCTAGAGAAATTTCTTGAGGGTTGTATTTTCCAAAATGGGGTCACTTTTGGGGGGTTTCCACTGTTTTGGCACCACAAGACCTATTCAAACCTGACATGGTGTCTAAAATATATTCAAAAAAAGGTGGCCCCAAAATCCACTAGGTGCGCCTTTGCTTCTGAGGCCGGTTTTTCAGTCCAGTAGCACACTAGGTCCACATGTGGGATATTTCTAAAAACTGCAGAATCTGGGCAATAAATATTAATTTGCGTTTCTCTGGTAAAACCTTCTGTGTTAAAGACATTTTTTTATTACCAATGAATTTTGGCAAAAAAAATAAAAATTGCTTTAATTGCTGTGAAACGCCTAAAGAGTTAAAACACTTTCTGAATACGGTTTTGAATGCTTTGAAGGGTCTAGTTTTTAAAATGGGTTGATTTAGGGGGAATTTCTAATATATAAGGCCCTCAAAGCCACTTCAGAACTGAACTGGTCTCTGAAAAAATGGCCTTTTGAAATTTTCTTGAAAATGTGAGAAATTGCTGCTAAATTTCTAAGCCTTGTAACGTCCTAGAAAACTAAAAATACTTTTAAAAACTATGCAAACATAAAGTAGACATATGGGAAATGTTAACTAGTAACTATTTTGCGTGGTATTACTATCTGTCTTACAAGCAGATACATTTAAATTTCGAAAAATGCAAATTTTTGGAAATTTTCTGTGAATATTGCGGTTTTTCACAAATAAACACTGAATATATCGACATAATTTTACCACTAACATAAAGTACATTGTGTCACGAGAAAACAATCTCAGAATCGCTTGGATACATAAAAGCATTCCAGGGTCATTACCACATAAATTGACACGTCATATTTGAAAAAATTGCTTAAGGGGTTTAACAAAATCAAACAAACACCTTCTATAAGAAAAACGTCTCTGTCCCGCTGGATAGGGCACCTAGAAAATGTGTAGCTACTGGGTACATTTTATTTTGCTCTTGGGTTTACTCTTTTTAATGGGATTTGTACCTTGTTCTGAGCGGATTACCTATAACAGCTCCTACCCGCAGAAATGTTCACAGATACCATATGTTTTATCTGACAAGTGTCAAACCAATTTTTCCTTACTCTGATTTGTATTACCTGGGAAAGTCTCTTCGTGGGAGACGGGTATGATGATAAGGTTGGCACCGGTCTGTCAGGACTGTTCTGTAGGCAAATCAAACAGCTCTAACAGAATTTAGCAACAACAGCTGTAAAACCTGGGACATACCAATTAGATCTTACCAAATTGATCCTTGCAGTCTTGGGACATATGTGAGGTCATACACCATCAATGCAAGTGCCATCAAGAGTGCCTTGGGTGCTACCGATTTACCTTCCTTTATCTGTCCACATTCCATTAGAATCTGGTTTTCATGCCTTCTGCTCCTAGTTGGGCACTAACTGTGGAGAACAATCTTTTTCATCGCATAATCATTAATTAATCTTAATCAGATAATTCAATTGAAGAAAAACATTAACAAATAACATCTTTACGTTAAACATTCACCATGGGCAGTAACTAGAACTGATACATGCAAGCTGATTCTTCTTTCTATATATACTGCACAGAATTTTCTGCTCTAAAATTTTCCTTTCACGACAGATATATTTTCAAATGAGAATCTACTTGCACTGAGAAGTTATCATTTACACAAACATAATACTGACACATGCCTCTAATAGTCCAATTCTAAGGAACGCTGATCCAGAACTTTACATAAAACTTAATCTCAGTATTTAATATTCCCACAACACTTCTTGAATGTCATTATCAAACAAACTAAATTTAGGATAGCATCTAGAGAGCTGCTGATATCTCACATTGTACAAACAAAAGTTCAATACTTGGGGTAAAAACTATTCTTCTGTCACTACAGGCAACTTCACTGAAAATTTTCTTGGCCATGTTCTTTGTAGTGGGGAATATACTGGCCGGGCTTCAGGCCACCCTGAGAACAGGTCTGCACATACGAGCACCTTTTCATACACACCTACCTCGGGTAGTTGTATGTTCTGCAGTCGCTGGGACGGGTAATCTGGCCGGGCTGCACTTTTCACAGGTACCTTTGCTGTTTTACCTATGTCATGCCGTGCGCACATCATGCCGGCTGCTACAAACCTAATGGTGGCATTATTGTATCCAGGGACAAGCCAATTTACTGACACCAGGCTGCACATACTCTCCTTGCCAGGTCTGTCATCTCTTACGCTCTCAATTGTCTTACCCGAACCATTTACACAGAAAAGCCTAAAAAATCTGTTATTCTCATACGCATTTTGTAGACCTCCTAGCTGGAGGCTCATTGAGTCAAACAAATGGAAAACAAATTTGTGCGTCGTCTCACTGAGACGTATCACTACTCCCACCCCCCCTTTTGGACTCTGAGGAAGTAATGTAGCAGAGTTCAAAACTGCATATCTCAACATAGTAAGGTTGGGCACTCTTACTGGAGGCACTAGTTTGGCACCCTGTAATACGCAGTAGCATGGAACAAAAATTACTTTCTCCTGACAAAACAGCATTTTATCTTTTAACCCCTTGCCGACATTTGCCGTATGGATACGTCATGGAAAGCTACTGCTTCCCGCATTTTGCCGAATCCACACGCCAAATTAATGGCACAGGCTCAGAAACAAAGCCGGTGCCATTATCGCCATATGTCAGCGGTATCTTACAGCTGACATCCGGCTGTAATGGCGGGGACAGAAATTAGCTTCGATGTCCGCCATTAACCCCTTAAATGCATTTCACAGTACGAACAGAGAATGAAGGGAAAGCAGCGCTCATACAAGCACTGCAGCCCCTTCAAAACAGCTGATCGGCGGGGGTGCCGGGAGTCGTACCCCGCCCGATCAGATATTGATGTTCGTTCCAGGGGATAGGCCATCGATTTTCGATTTCTTATGAATGGACAGTTCAATGTGACCAGGGTTACTAGCAGTCACATTGAAAGTAGGTCTCTGACCTGCTTTCAATATGACTACTAGTAACACCGTCACATAGATAATGCAGGGACTGACACTTTAGGAGTCCCTGCATTAGCTTTTCCTGGAGCACGGGACCTCCAAGATGTTCCAGAAATATTAATACCTCTGGTGCATGTCTAGGTCCCATGCGCCACAATAGAAAGTAGAGTTCATCGACCTTTAATTTTTATTGTGGCGCAGAGGAAAATATAGAGGTCTGCTGTAGGTGAGTGTAAGTTTTTTTTAATTTTTCATACTACGAACTTATTTTTGCTTTGCATGTTCCACATGGCCGTTTAGTCTACATTGTAGATTTGTTTGGACTATTTCGATGATACATGTTTTTTGTTTTTTCCTAAATAAAATGGTGACAGAGGGTTATATGGGGGAGTTTTTATTTCAATAAAAAATGTTCTCTTACGTCTGTTTTTTAATACTTTATTAGCACTTCAGTAATGGCTTAGTATTAGCCAGTAACAAAGCTAGCACTAACCCCTCCCCCCCATTATCTTAACCAGCTAAATACAATAAAGCAGCAGCAGGCTAGCCTTACCTGTGTGGGAAGGCCTATTGGTTTTTGGCTATTTCCAGCCTCATAATACCAGCCTGCGGCCGCCCCAGTGGCCGACCTTTGCTCCAAAGTCGGGTATTGGATCGTACCCGGCTCTTCTCAGTACCCGTGGTGCGGGGCAATAGTGGGGGAGTAAGTTGTAGCCTTTGTACTGGCTCACAATAACCCCCCACCTTAGTAATGGACGTCATCAACCGGACGACTGCCGTTACGAAGGCGCTAATAAAGTATTAAAAAACACCGAGACATAAGAAATATTTTTTAATTGAACTAGAAAATCCCCCACACAACCTACTTTGACCATTTTATTAAAAAAAAAACATCAAACAAACATATATCATTGAAGCAGTCCAACGACTCTACGACATAGTCTAAACGGTCCAGCGGAACCTGCATAAGAAAATTAACAAAATTATGTTTTTCATACTACTAACTTTTACTCACCTACAGTAGACTTCTGTCCTCTTTCTTTCTTCCCTGCGCTGCATTAGAAACTAGAGGTCAATGAAAATTAATTCCCCTTCAAGTAACTCTGCTACCGGTCAACTGAAAAGTCATCCACCACAGGGAAAAATGTTTCCCCATCATGTCTAATTCCTAGAGGACTCTTTGTGGTACTCCGCCATGGGGAAACATTTTCCCTCTGGTAGATGATTTTTCCGTTGACAGGTAGCAGAGTTACGAAATGGGTAATTATTTTTCCATGTCATGTCTAATTACTAGGTGACAGTTTCATTGTACTCCACCATGGGGAAACATTTTTTCCCCCTGGTGGATGATTTTTCCATTGGCAGGTAGCAAATTTACATGATGGGGAATTATTTTTCCCGGTCTGTTTTGTATCCTGTATACAGAGCAGCTGTATGTAGCACCGGGACCCGAATCAGTCAGGTCAGCGGGACTGACATGTTCAGTGACCGCGGGTCCTGTGTGTCTGATGGATAACAGATGTGATGAATAAAAGGCAGGTACTGTATGTCAGAGAAACGCAAGACCCGCTGTCACTGAACTGGTCAGTCCCGCTGACAGGATGGATTCAGGTACCAGCGCTAGATACAGCTGCCCTGTATACAGGATACAAAACAGCCGTATCTCAAAAAGTTTAAATTATTTTTAATAAAAAGTAATTAAAAAGTTGCAAACACACTGATACGCATATTTAAAAAAAAAATACTGAGGGATCATTGGGACCCCTAGCAATCATGAGGGACCTGTCTCCCCCATTTAAATGAAGCGGTGGTCACGTGTGCAAACTATCGCTCCATTCATTCTATTTGAGACTGATGGAAATAGCAGAGCGCTAAGACATAGTACATAATATGCTTATTCAGTATAGAGTAGTAGAGAGGATTTCCGCCATATTGGAAGCACACGCTGTACTGTTTGTATAGAGTAGTGCAGCACTTCGGCCTCATGCACACGACCGTGTTCGGTCCGTGATATACAGACCGCAAATCCTAATCTTAGTAATGTATGATGCTAGGTGTCCCTGCCTCTCCACAGGAATACTGTCCTGTACTTAAACACACAGTACGGGACAGTCTTCCCGCGGGGAGGCAGGGACACCTAGCGTCAAACATAACTATGATGCTAGGAGCCCGGCTCCCTGAACTGTGTTCGGTCCGGGAAATGCGGCCGACACGCGGTCCGCATATCACGAACGTGTGCATGAGACCTTAGTGCTCCAGACAGCCCCAGCAGTAGAGGAGGTTGAATACGGTTTTCCTCTGAATCACTAGGGGGGAGCTCCGGTCATTGAAGATCTGGCTGTTGCGTTTACAGGGTGTGCATAGTGGTTTCACATTTGGGAATGGAGAGAATAAGTTATAGAAAATAAAGTGAAGAGATCTGAAAAGTAATTAATATAAAAATCTTGTATGGCTTTATTATGAAACTCTTATAGCGCTCTATCAGTAATATTTCACCGCTATAAGGTGATATTTGGCCGCAACATGGAACTATTACTTTTCCTCTATATAGTAATATAATGTGAGATACCGCTCTCTTTGTGGTCTAGCTTTTTTTGGAATTGCTGTTCATGATGAAGTCATGATCATTTTCAAACTAATTTTCATACGAATAGTGACAAAATGATCTAACCCAATGGTTCCCAATCTGGTCGCCGGTGACATATTGCATTGAAAAAGCTTTGGGGTGGACCTTTTGAGAGGTTTCACTGTATTTTGTGTGGTCATCTCACAGAGGGGTCACTGGTACCAGATACATCAAACAGCACTGACACATTTTGGGTTAGTAAAAATATATTTATAGAGGTTTATAAAATGTATATATATATATATATATATATATATATATATATATATATATATTTACTTTAAAATAGACTTTTCTTACAAAAAAAACACTTAAGAGTTTCATTTTAGCAACAAGAGCATATGTTTTCATCAGATTGAGATTAGTGTGGCAGTACACAGGCAAGCTTGGCGCAGGGACATTAGATTCTTTGATACGGTTATTTTATATATTTACCCTAACTCAGCAGTACTGGCGATTTAGAACTATAAAAACCTCTCAGTCCAATGCTTTAGACACAACAAGGTCCTGTCCATAAGATAATGTGGGAAAGGGTTAAATAGAGGGCTGCTGCGAAATGTCTAAATCCAAGCCAAATTCATAGAAAGGTGACGCTTGTGCAAAAGGTGGAGCCACAGCTGATGAGCTGCCCGATGCTAGTGGATTTGTGCTGTCATGCAGTCTCTGCTAAAGTGCCCAAAAAAATGTGAAAAGGTCTTTTCAATCCAACATGGCTTCCAGCTGCTCGGCAAGGTCATCAAACATTGTACTGATGTCATCTAAGATGTTCTTCGTCAGAGGTGCTGTGTCACTACCAGGAGAAGAAAGACATTATTGCCGTTATGCAGCGCTCATTTTTCAGTACACAAAAGCACAAATGGTTTTACCCGACCACATTTCTTGATATTGCTACACGCGCGGGGTCCCATTTGTGTAGCAAACATCGGTTGGTTATTATCATCTATTATATATAACATGCAATATTTGAAGCGACTATAGGTAATGAGATATCGCTGGAATATGCCATAACTTACAGATCACGGTGGTCCGACCTTCAGTACGATTCCTGCAAGTAAGCAGTGTGCAGAGAGCAGCAACACCGCCCCATTCAGATAAAACAGGCTGGGTTACAGTACCGGTCTAGTCTAGAGCAGCGCTTCTCAATCTTTTTCTACTGGGGCCTTACCTGGCCTCACCATCTGTGGTCAAAGCCCATGCCAAAATTAGAAATATTGCTCAATTTACCTTTCATTTGTCTCCTGAACCCAGGATAACATTGAAACTAGTACAAAAGGAGTGAGTTATGCTGCAGTCCTAGAAAGGACTGTGCAGCATATAAATCACTTCTGTGCACCTATCCAACAACTAGGGGGGCACCTCACAGTTTGAGAAAAATCCAAAAAGGGGCCACTGTTCTTTACTGGCACCGCAGCAACTTCATTCAGTGGTTGGTAGGCTTCAATGTGGGTAGACTCTATTAAATCTTTAAGTGGTGGCATATGCTAGCGCTATGCCATAACCTATAGTTGTGGAAACGGCCCTTAACCTTTATTGTAACATGAATTACCTAATTTTTTCTATCGGTTCTCGCTCATCTTGGGTTTTCTGTAGTGGGTTGGAATATCTCGTTTGTCCAAGCTGTGAACTGTCCTTTCTCTGCGAAGGCACCTTATCCCATTCCCTTATGACAGTACAAGGTTCATTTGCCCACAAAAGGGAATTTGTAGTTGGGGGTGGACCATTTGATCCCCATGAAAGCTTTTGTAAAACCTGCTCTGGTCCAGATATCACCAAGTGTGCCTGAGAGCCTGTGAATCATAAAAGGGACAGTTCTTGATGAGGAAAGTTATAACTGTACATACGGAAGCTTCATGTATACAATGATTGTTAATACATAGATAAATCTAACACAAGGAGCCTAAAAAGAAAAGAAAAAGACTGAGAAAATTCCATAATGAATGGAACCGGCCAAATAATCGTGGAAACACTGCATTTAAGATCATATGATCGGTAAATTCAGTTTAGGCATTTGCGACACCTTATTAATTTTTACAGATGACCGATATTTGGTCCACGAATTAGCAGCAATACGGCCAAAAGTCATTAAATTGACTATCAATAAAGTGGGCAGTTTTATGTGGCAGAGAGAAGGGGTTGATCAATTTTCACAACCCCTGTCCATATACCCTTTTATGAGCCAGAACGGAGAACATCTGAAAAGAGCAGCTGTAGCCAACCAGCACCATTCTCTGGCGACCTGCGGTGATAAGTCGACAGGTTTTTATGCAAATAACGTCTAAGGACTTGTTCACATGGCGCTCAAAAAACATAAGATGTATAAACTTGTCAATACACTAGTATTTCTTGTAAAGCGCTTTATAAAATACAGGCATTTTCGACGTGTTTTCAACGTGTCTTGACACATAATTAGGGCTTCCATTGACTATGGGAACATTTGGCGAGTTTTCAACGTGCTTTACGTGCCAAAGAATTGGCATGACTCATCTTTTACGTGACGCATAATTTAAATATGCTCTCATAAAAAAAGCGGTGTGTGTAATAACGGCACGTTTTCCTACTGATTTCAATGGGAAGCGCAAGCTTTTTTTGACACGTATTTCGGTGCATAAAATGCACCAAAATACGCGTCAGATACACGCCTTGTGAACAGGGCCTAAAGCTTACCTATTATTAGTTACTTTTGTTTGTGAATATATGAAACGTAATATAATTTTAATATGTTTTAATGACGGGAAAGTGGCATCTTTCTTACCTACCAGCAGCCTGCAGGTTAGAAATATCCAGTAACCTACAATGTGACTGCAGTTTCTCTCCCTCCGTTTGTGTATGAGACTCATGTTGTGTGAGGCAAGGGGGCGGTGGGTGGGAAACATCCGATTGGCACAGAACACACAACGAAGCTCTTACATCACAACAGGAAGAGCTCTCCACAAGCACGAAATTAAAATGGGGAGATTTATCAAAAGGAAAAAGTAGAAGAGTTGCCTATAGCAACCAATCAGATTCCACCTCTCATTTTCCAGAAGCGCTTTGAAAATGGAAGCTGAAATCGGATTTGTTGCTGGGGAGGAGCGGCTGTGTGGCACTCCCGGGGAGGAGGGGGCTGTGTGGCACTATCTACAGTGGGCACTAAATTTATGGGGGGGGGTACAATCTGGGGGCCTAACTTCTATATGGGGCCACAAAGCGTCATTTTCTGCCATTTTATAGCCGCCGTAATTTGACCCGCAAAGGGGCCTACTAAGTCTGTGTCGCCCAAGTGCCCACATAAACCTGGAGCCAGCCCTGCCAGGACCTTTTTGTTCTTGTGATTGTTAAAATCAGTGGGTCAAATTAAATGTGCAACTATGTGTATGAAACAAAAACGGAAATTATCTTTTCTTTTAAAGGGAAGCGACATGTCAAAAGAGGGCATCGTTGAGGGTCTGTATCCTTTGACCCCCCACGATCACTAGACTGAAGGTATAATACCTTTTAATGGCTAACAAAACGAAATTATGTAAAACAGCAAGCTTTCGATACTGAGGGTGATGAACTCCTGATCATAATGTTTTTTTAAATTTGAAGGTTGTCTTAACATGTTTCCAATAGAGAGTATAAGATGATAACAATTGTGTACCTCTGATAGTGACATATTACCCACAGCAAGAGGTATTAAGGAAAACTGCAAGAAAACAACATCATATCCTACACAAAGGTGACCATCTGAAAATAATATTCTCAAATCCTCCCCTATTATGTTACAGACAACCTCTATACTTGAACTCCTGATCAGAAAGTTTTTCATTACCTTTTGCTACACAAAAAGGAACTTATCCCTGCAATGTAAGAAACTGCAAAACCTGCTCTCATATAATGACCACAGACAAGGTACGGACACCCAACCAGTGGCGAATTAGGTAGAACACAGGCCCTGGGCTGTTACCCAAACTTGGGCCCCCTTCACCCACCACCGCGTCATAACTATTGTTAACACTACCTTTTTGTGCAAGCATTAACAAATGTGTGTTACGATTCCCCTTGTCAAAGGGCAGTGTCCCTACATGCTGACAGTCTCCAACCATCGCTGACAGTATCACACTGTGCAGGGACACATCCTCCTGAGAAGGGGAAATGGTAACACCCATTTGTCTATCAGTCCTGGACTTTTTGTGAAATACAAGGATTTCCTATAACAAACATGTCAGGAGAGGTGACTGATTCTCTATAAATCCAGTGTCTCACAGGTGACATCTTCTCAGATTCTAGTGTTTTTTTCCCTCTTTTCTTTGCCATCCGGTCCAGACCTCATGACGAGTTCTCCCGGCCACACTGTATTTCTGCAGAGTTTGCCACTCCGATATCTTCGGCTCCTCACTTTTCCAATATTTCCACACCTATAAACGAAGATCAAATTCTCATGGTGCCACACACTACGCCCCTAAATATAACTGTGTAAAACACTGTAAAGTAAAGCACCACATAAACAGTGACCCGTGTAGATAGTCAAACACATCCCCCCTGTAAATAGCGCCACGCGGCCCCCCGTAAAAAGAGCCACGCGGCCCCCCGTAGATAGCGCCACGAGGCCCCCCCGTAGATAGCGCCACGCGGCCTCCCCTGTAGATAGCGCCACGCGGCCTCCCCTGTAGATAGCGCCACGCGGCCTCCCCTGTAGATAGCGCCACGCGGCCTCCCCTGTAGATAGCGCCACGCGGCCTCCCCTGTAGATAGCGCCACGTGGCCTCCCCTGTAAATAGCGCCACGCGGCCTGCCCTATAAATAGTGCCACACGGCCTCCCCTGTAGATAGCGCCACACGGCCTCCCCTGTAGATAGCGCCACACGCCTGTAGATAGCGCCACACGCCCCCTAGATAGCGCCACACGCCCGTAGATAGCGCCACACGCCCGTAGAAAGGGCCACACGCCCGCCTATAGATAGCACCACACGCCCCAAGCCTGTAGATAGCACCACACGCCCCACGCCTGTAGATAGCACCACACGCCCCCACCCATGTAGATAGCACCACACGCTCCCCCCTGTAGATAGTACCACACGCCCCGCCTGTAGATAGCACCACATGCCCCCCCTGTAGCTAGCACCACACGCCCTCCTGTAGATAGCACTACAAGCCCCCCCCCTGTAGATAGCGCTACACGCCCCCCCTTGTAGATAGCGCCACACTTACCTGTCCCCGTTCCAGCACCGTCCTCTTCTACAACGATGCAGACCTGGTCTCTTCTGATCAGGCCGCATCCAGCAGAGCGATGCCAGTGGTGCGATGACATCACGCTGCCGGCATCACAAAGAAAAATGATGAATGGTGGGGATGGGAACCGGTGGTTCCCTTGCCTTGCTAGCAATGTCAATTGTATCCACGTCCAAAGGACGCGGATACAATTTAGTCCAGAGCCTTCTGTTTTGTCGCTGTGTTTGCCAAGATTCGTTACAAAACTACGATATGGTTTTTGGGCGGTCATTACGCGCCTATGGGGATCCACCACTGTTCCCAATACGCAGCAGGACTAGAAGATTCCTGGGACATTTGCATGTTCTACATCCAATGTTGTGTACCTGATTCGGTGCACTAAAAATCCTATTGGGGGTTAATATGTTGGAGAAATAGGACAGAAACTGAAAGCAAGGATGAGGTCTCATCGCCACACAATTAAATACAAAGAAACACATTTACCTGTGGCTAAACATTTTTGTAGCCCAGGACACAACGAATAACACATGAAAGGTGTTAGGCTGGATTCACACGAGCACATTACGTCCGTAATGGACGGACGTATTTCGGCCGCAAGTCCCGAACCGAACACACTGCTGGGAGCCGGGCTCCTAGCATCATACTTATGTACGATGCTAGGAGTCCCTGCCTCTCCGTGGAACTACTGTCCCGTACTGAAAACATGATTACAGTACGGGACAGTTGTCCTGCAGCGAGGCAGGGACTCCTAGCATCGTACATAACTATGATGCTAGGAGCCCGGCTCCCTGCAGTGTGATCGGTCCGGGACTTGCGGCCGAAATAAGTCCGTCCATTACGGACGTAATGTGCTCGTGTGAATCCAGCCTTATACTGAAAGGCAATTTCAAAATCCCAGAGACAGAAGAGTCTGGAATACAAATTTATGAGTCTTTGACACACTTAACACAGGACTGAATTTGTCGCAATTATTTATGACATGTTACAACATCTAAGGTATCTGCTCGAGATAGTTTAGAGAGTGGAGGACCAAACTAACATTAAAGAGGCTCTGTCACCAGTTTATAACTGCCCTATAAATCTCCTACCTAATCTAATAGATGCTTTAAAGTAGAGAACAACCGTTTTTTGACCAAGTTATGATCATTTTTAGTTTTATGCTAATTTGTTCTAAATGCCCAACTGGGCATTTTTTTACTTTTCACCAAGTGGGCGTTGTAAAGAAAAGTGTATGATGCTGACCAATTCATTCGTGCCCAGCTTGTTTCACAGCACAGCGTGATCTTACGAGATCACGCTGTGATGGGACTTTCTCCCACATGTCTTTCACCGAAGCCATGGAAGACTGAACAGACATCGCCACCAGCCGCTGCAGATTCGGATAAACGTCCTGGCACGGCTGGAGGCGATGTCTGTTTACTCTTCCATCGCTCTGGTGAAGGAACTGCGGGAGGAAGTCCCATCACAGCGTGATCTCGCGAGATCATGTTGTGCTGTGAAACAAGCTGGGCATGAATTAAGAGAAGTATATGATGGTGATTGGTCAGCGCCATACTTTTCTTTACAACGCCCACTTGGTGAAAAGTAAAAAAAATGCCCAGTTGGGCATTTCGAACAAATTAGCATAAAACTAAAAATAACTTGGTCAAAAATAAACGTTTTAAAAACCCCCCCAAAAAAACAACTTATCTACATTAAAGCGCCTATCAGATTAGGTAGGAGATAGGGTTATAAACTGGCGACAGAGACCATAAATCTTTCACACTTCTTATATCAGTCAACAAATCACTTCTCTCCAAGCTCATTCTGTTGTTTTTTTCAATGACTGTTTATACTATGCCTTATGAAGAGACCTAAATAATCTTGAAGGCTTGCTATTTAACATCATTTATTTTTATTAGCCATTAAAAGGTATATCTGCAAGACTGATATTTTATTTCTGTAACTAAGATCTATTAATTTTTTTTCAACTGGCTAATATGGTATAAAAACTTTTTGGGGACTTTAACCCCTTCCCTCTTTAGCCACTTTTGACCTTCCTGACCGAGCCTCATTTTTCAAATCTGACATGTGTCACTTTATGTGGTAATAACTCCGGAATGCTTTCACCTATCCAAGCGATTCTGAGATTGTTTTCTCGTGACACATTGGACTTTATGTTACTGGCAAAATTTGCTCGATATGTTCAGTATTTAATTGTGAAAAACACCAAAATTTAGCGAAAAATTGCAAAAATTAGCATTTTTCTCAATTTAAATGTATCTGCTTGTAAGACAGGCAGTTATACCACCCAAAATTGTTTCTAATTAACATCACCCATATGTCTACTTTAGATTGGCATCGTTTTTTGAACATCCTTTTATTTTTCTATGACCTCACAAGGCTTAGAACTTTAGCAGCAATTTCTCACATTTTCAAGAAAATTTCAAAAGGCCATTTTTACAGGGGCCAGTTCAGTTGTGAAGTGGCTTTGAGGGCCTTATATATTAGAAACCCCCAAAAAGTCACCCCATTTTAAAAACTTCACCCCTCAAAGTATTCAAAACAGCATTTAGAAAATGTCTTAACCCTTTACACATGTCACAGGAATTAAAGCAATGTAGAGGTGAATTTTACAAATTTCATATTTTTTTGCAGAAATACATTTTTAGTACAATTTTTTTTATAACACAGAAGGTTTTACCAGAGAAATGCAACTCAATATTTGTTGCCCAGTTTCTGCAGTTTTAGGAAATATCCCACATGTGGCCGTAGCGTGCTACTGGAATGAAGCACCGGCCTCAGAAGCAAAGGAGCACCTAGTGGATTTTGGGGCCTTATTTTTGTTAGAATAAATTTTAGGCACCATGTCAGGTTTGAAGGGCTCTTGTGGTGCCAAAACAGTCAAAATCCCCCAAAAGTGACCCCATCTGGGAAACTACACACCTCAAGGAAATTATCTAGGGGTGTAGTGAGCATTTTGACCGCACAGCTTTTTTACAGAAATTATTAGAAGTAGGCCGTGAAAATTAAAATCAACATTTCTTCAAAGAAAATGTAGGTTTAGCGATTTTTTTTCTCATTTTCACAAAGACTAAAGGAGAAAAAGCACCGTAAAATTTGTAAAGCAATTTCTCCCGAGTAAAACAATACCCCACATGTGGTAATAACCGGTTGTTTGGAGACACGGCGAGGCTGAGAAGGGAAAGAGCGCTATTTGGCTTTTGGAGCTCAAGTTTAGCAGGAATGGTTTGTGGAGGACATGTCACATTTACAAAGCCCCTGAGGGGACAAAACAGTGGAAACCCCCCACAAGTGACCCCATTTCGGAAACTACGCCCATTGAGGAAATTATCTAGGGGTATAGTGAGCATTTTGACCCAACAGATTTTTTGCATAAATTATTGGAAATAGGCCCTGAAAATGACAATCTAAATTTTTTCAAAGAAAATGTAGGTTTAGCTAATTTTTTCTCATTTCCACAAGGACTGAAGGAGAAAAAGCACCGTAAAATTTGTAAACCAATCTCTCCCGAGTAAAACAATGCCCCACATGTGGTAATAAACGGTTGTTTGGAGACACGGCAGGGCTGAGAAGGGAAAGAGCGCTATTTGGCTTTTGGAGCTCAAGTTTAGCAGGAATGGTTTGCGGAGGCCATGTCACATTTACGAAGTCCCTGAGGGGATAAAACAGTGGAAACCCCCCACAAGTGACCCCATTTTGGAGACTACACCCATTGAGGAAATTATCTAGGGGTATAGTGAGCTCTTTGACCCCACAGGTTTTTTGCAGAAATTATTGGAAGTAGGCCCTGAAAATAAAAATCAACATTTTTTCAAAGAAAATGTAGGTTTAGCTTATTTTTACTCATTTCCACAAGGACTGAAGGAGAAAAAGCACCACAAAATTTGTAAAGCAATTTCTCCCGAGTAAAACAATGCCCCACATGTGGTAATAAACGGCTGTTTGGAGACACGGCTTGGCTTAGAAGGGAAAGAGCGCTATTTGGCTTTTGGAGATCACATTGAGCAGGAATGGTTTGCGGCGGCCATGTCACATTTGCAAAGCCCCTGAGGGGAAAAAACAATGGAAACGCCCAAAAAGTGACACCATTTAGGAAACTACACCTCTTGAGGAATTCATCTAGGGGCGTAGTGAGCATTTTGACCCCACAGATGTTTCATAGAATTTATTAGAATTGGGCAGTGAAAATAAAAACAATCCTTTTTCTTCAATAAGACGTAGCTTTAGCGCAAATTTTTTCATTTTCGCAACAAATAAAGGAAAAAAAGAACCCAACATTTGTAAAGCAATTTCTACCGAGTACGGCAATACCCCATATGTGGTCAGAAACTGCTGTTTGGGCACACGGCAGGGCTCAGAAGGGAAGGACCGCCATTTGGAGTGCAGATGTTTCTGGATTGGTTTCTGGGCGCCTGTGGGCCCAAAACAGTGGAAACCCCCCAGAAGTGACCCCATTTTGGAAACTACACCCCTCAATGCTTTTACCTACGGGTGTAGTGAGCATGTTAACCCTGCAGGTGTTTTGTAGAAATTAGTGTGAACTCGATGTTGCAGAGTGAAAATGGGATTTTTTCCACAGATATGTGGACAATATGTGGTGCCCAGCTTGTGCCACCATAACGAGACAGCTCTCTAATTATTATGCTGGGTTTCCTGGTTTTAGAAACACCCTACATGTGGCCCTAATCTCTTGCCTGGACAGTCGACCAGGCTCAGGAGTGAAAGGGTACCATGTAAAATTGAGGCCTAATTTGGCGATTTACAAAGTATTGGTTCACAACTGCAGAGGCTCAGATGTGAAATAATAAAAATAAACCCCTGGGAAGTGACCCCACTATGGAAACTGCACCCCTCAAGGCATTTATTAAGGGGTGTAGTGAGCATTTTCACCCCACAGATCTTTTCCATAAATGAATGCGCTGTGGATGGTGCAAATTAAAAATTTATATTTTTCCTCAGATATGCCATTCAGTGGCAAATATGTCGTGCCCAGCTTATGCCACTGGAGACACACACCCCAAAAATTGCTAAAAGGGTTCTCCCGGGTATGACGATGCCATATATGTGGAAGGAAACTGCTGTTTGGGCACGCTGTAGGGTTCAGATGGGAGGAAATGCCATTTGGCTTTTGGAGCGTGGATTTTGCTTGGTAGTAGTTTTGTTTGGAGTCTTACTGGTATTTCCGTTTATAATGTAGGGCATATGTAAGCCGGGCGGAGTATATAAGGGGCATAGTCAGGTGGTATAATAACGGGGTAAAAAAAAACAATAAAATAATCCATAGATGTGTGTTACGCTGTGAGGCAATCCTTTCCGCACAGGCTGGTGTCGCACTGATAAATGGTGTCATTTCTTATCCCCCTTTTGGTCCACACTCCGCGCCTTTGTAGTTTGGGGAATTTTGCTGGGAAAGTGTTGTCCTGGTATAATACGGGCACCGTCGCTTCCAGCAGATATGTTTGGGCCCTCCCTTTCCTGGTTCCCTAATTTTAGGTCCTTGAAAAATCGCCTCTTCAAACAGAAGAAATGTTCCCCTCGGGCACAACTGCATATTTTTTTATTTCCTGACTTATTGGAGCCATAACTAATTTTATTTTTCATAGACGTAGCGATATGAGGGCTGGTTTGTTGCGGGACGAGCTGTAGTTATTATTGGTACCATTTTGGGGTACATGCGACTTTTTGATCACCTTTTATCCTATTTTTTGGGATGCTAGGTAAACAAAAAAACGCAATTCCGGCACAGCTTTTTTAGTTTTTTTTTTATACAGCGTTCACCATGCGTTATAAACTACATGTTAACTTTATTCTGCGGGTCAGTACGATTCCGGCGATACCGAATTTATAGAACTTTTTCATGTTTTACAACTTTTTGCACAATAAAATTACTTTTGTAAAAAGAATGTATTTTTTCTGTCGCCAAGTTGTGAGAACCATAACTTTTTAATTTTTTTGTCGACGGAGTTGTATGAGGGCTTGTTTTTTGCGGGACGAGCTATAGTTTTTATAGGTACCATTTTTGGATACGTGCGACTTTTTGATCACTTTTTATTCTAATATTTGTAGGGCAAAGTGACCAAAAAACAGAAACTCTGGTAACGTTTTTTACGGTTTTTTTTACGCTGTTCACCGCGTGCAATAAATAATATAATATTTTGATACCTCCGGTCGTTACGGTCGTGGCGATACCAAATACATATGGTTTATTATTATTTTTCAATAATAAAGGACTTGATAAGAGTAAAAGGGGGATTGTGTTTTATTTGATTACTTGAAACTTTTACTGTTTTCAAACTTTTATTTTGTGCACTTTTTTTTACACTTTTTTATACTTTTTTTACACTTTTTCTCAAGTCCCACTAGGGGACTTGAAGTTCCAACGGTCAGATTTTTTTTTTTCTAATACATTGCACTACCTATGTAGTGCAATGTATTAGATCTGTCAGTCATTCACTGACAGCAAGCCGATTAGGCTTCGCCTCCCGGCGGGGCCTAAATCGGCTTCCGTAATGGCAGAGCAGGAGACCATTGTGTCTCCTGTTGCCATAACAGCAGTCGCCAGTCCCGATTGCCTGTCAGGGCTGGCGATCTGCTAGTAACCGCTACGATGCAGCAATCGCTTTCGATTGCTGCATCGAAGGGGTTAATGGCAGGGATCGGAGCTAGCTCCGGTTCCTGCCGTTACAGGTGGATGTCAGCTGTACAGTACAGCTGACTCCCACCGCTGATGACGCCGGATCAGCTCCTGACCCGGCGCCATCTTGCCGACAGCTACGGAAGCCGATCAGGCTCCGCCGCCGGGCGGATCTTGACCGGCTTCGGTGCTAGGCAGACCGGGAGGCCAGTATTAGGCCTCCGGTTGCCATTGCAGCCACCGGAACCCCGGCAATTTCATTACTGGGGTTCCGATGAGCTGCAAACACCTTAAGTGCAGCGATCGCGTTTGAGCGCTGCACTTAAGGGGTTAATGGCGGGGATCGAAGCTAATTTCGGTCCCCGCCGTTACAGCCGGATGTCAGCTGTAAGATACAGCTGAGATCCGGTGATGATAGCACCGGCTCAGCTTCTGAGCCGGTCCCAAACGTTTGACGTACATGTACGGCAAGATGCGGGAAGTCAGTACTTTCCATGACGTACATGTACGGCAAATGTCGGGAAGGGGTTAACAGGAATGTGTAAGTTGTATTTTCATACGGACACCCAACGGTTGACTTTCTACCTCAAATACAACAAACGTCAGTCAAGCTATTAAATTGCATTCCTGGCTGGGTACAGTACCTATTTTTTCTACAGTTTCCCTTAAAATTTCTTGCTGGTCTCTTCTTTCCAAGCTTAAAGGACTCTTCTCAATCTTGGCTATTCTGTTCATAACAGTATCGGGTGCTGGAGGCCCACATAAAGTGCTTGCTTCGGCGGGTATAGGTGTAGTTGGAGTCTTTTGATTTGCTTCTTGAAGGCTACTTGCCTCTTTGTCTTTCATCTTTGGCCTTCTCTTCACTGTATCAGATTCAGTGAGGTTGAATTCTGGCTCCACATTTATACTGGAGCCATCAGTCCCAGTTGGGATTTTAGGATCAATGTTTGGCTTAGGACTCAAAAGCGGTTTGACTCCAATTGGTGCTTCTTTTTTTGTTACCGGACTTGGTTGTGTTTCAGAGCTGGATTGCGAATGCACAAAAGCTTGTGGCTGTACTGCAGAGAACAGTTCTGCGGCCGTCACAAACTCGGCCTTGGATGTTGGTGGTTTAGGCCTTTGTTTGATGGTGAGGTTTCCTTCTTCAGCAAAAGGAATGCTCTCACTTGAGCTATGCTGTGATGAGATGGTTTCATCTTTTCTGTTCTCTTCTTGCTTTACTGCAAGTGGCAAAGATAATCTCCCCCCAACATTAGCAGCAGACTCACTCACTCTCCTCCTTCGAGTGCCAGAATTCTCCAAGTCTTCAACTTTACAAACCTCTGTTGGTTTAAATTCTAGCTGTACCTCCAGATTTGCTGCTAAGCTTTTCACCGAGTTATTTTCCGTAGCAGCAGTGCCATCAACACTAGACATAGAACTTAGTCTCTTTGGAGGTGGGGGAGGTGGTCCTTTCCTACGTGCTCGTACAGCAAAGGATTGACTACGCAGGACTTTCTTTACTGGTTGCCCGTTTGTAAGGGAGCTACGACCTGGGCGACGAGTAAGTGTAGCATAAGAACCCAGTGTTACAGAGCCTGAACATACAGTTTTTTCCTCCTCCTCCTCCTCCGGCTCTCCATCTGACAATGCATAACGACATACACTCAGGGAACGTTTTTTAATACAGGGCTTGGGAGGAGGTATAGGCGGCCCTGGACGGAGAGAACATCCATTTGCAATTCCAGTTGGTCTTTGTAATTGATCCATTCCCTCTGGCAAGTTCCTTTCTGGTAAACCGGATTCCAACACTTTGACGTTAGTGAGTACAGGAGTTTGTAGAGTCATAGACTCTTGAGAGTGCCCCGAGCCCTGTGAACGGGAACTTATACTCTCCTGACTATATGAACGCCTCCCTACGCACAGCATCTCCCCACCGTGTGTTAATGCACTTTGGAGTTCCCGGCTTAACTCCACATTTTGAAAGGTCTGTAGCTTGGGTGTAATAGGTGGTTCTCCATTTTCAAAGTGCTCTACAACAGGCACAGAAGACAATGAAGCTGGCAACCTGGATCTTAACGTGCTACCAACAGTGTATCCCTTTTGGAGATCACGCAACCGTTTCACGCCCAGAAGCAGCTTCTTTTGGTGGCCTGAGAAATAGAATACAATTGAATCTATTAATTAAATAACCACGTTATAAGGCGATAAGTTAATTAGTGTATTTACGAAGAACTATTTTACCTAGTCTGTGAATTCCAATCTCTTGCAGGTCCTCCCAGGTCAGTTCTGTCACACTGCTGAGAGATTCGTAACCATTCTCGGACAGCTGCTTGTGATACTCCGGAAGCTTTAACTGAGAGAGCCAATCCCACAGGTCTACCTAAGTAAACATATGGGTGGAGACACTTTCAATACATATAATAACCAGTATAACCTTCTTTACCATGATTTAAAAATGATGTTATATGTGCGTGGATATGGTCTCCTCTCTTTATTAGAGCCTGTCTTGTTTTTCCAGCACCTACTCGAATCCCTGATACCCTTCATTAAACCAGGCAAATTGATTAAATTAATACCTCAACCAGTAAGCAGTCAACACTAAGCTGCCATCACTTAACAACCTACTTACTCTCCTCTTAAAGTTAATGTCCACCCTTAATTGACATTTTGTTTTTACTCATATAAATAGGTTCAAAATTGTGTGGCGATTAAAATCTTTATATACCTTTATAGTGGTCGAAGCTTTTGTTTTTAATCCCTGACATAGACAAACTCCTGCCCGCAGCAACCACTAGAGTGCGTAGGAGAAGAATACAGTAAGCTCCCTCTAGTGGTGGCTGCAGGTAGCCTGTGTGTTATCTTTTATAACAATAGGTCTATGAATTTGGAGCTCTGTATCAGAAAAACAGATCTCTGGCCGCTATAAAGATATATTAATAAAATAAATCAGCACAGAATTTTTTACCTAAAAAAAAAAAAAAGATGGACATTTATTTTAAGGTCAAACCTTTGAATTAGGGGAGAGAGACCCAATCTAATGGGGTCCTTTTCGCTGGGATACTACAATATTGTACCGTGGTATGTACCTCTAAGTGGTTTCACTTTACTTTGAATTAAAATTGTTCCAAATATAGAATATGAAGGCTGTTAAAATAATTGGGGGGGATACAAAAAGCCAACACATCACAGGTTGGTTTATACCGTATATTTTCATTAAAGTTGGTGGGAGTTGTTTTGCGGACGTTGAATCATGAAAAGCTAAAAAGAATTCTCACTGGTGTTTTTTGAGGAAGTTCATCGGCAACACTCAGCCTACTGATCTCAGTGGAAATTTTCTTTCTGTGCCCAGGTTGTGTCACACCGATGGCTGTGAGATTCTATAGAAGGAAGAAAGAAAATGGAGCACTTAGAAAGGGATGGGTGAAATTTGGTAGAATTTTTTTTTTTTATCTGAGCCTGTTATTGCCCTTACCTCTGGGGTCATTCGGCTGATTGTTGCAAGGTCATAGCCCGCAGATAAAAAGTTCCCAACGTACATGTCCAGCAGGAAACTACGAAGCCAGCAATAGATAAGCTCTGCATCCTAATGAGAATTGATACAAGGGTTACAATGTTAAAAAGACAAAACGCAAAACAGTCTCAACAGGGTGCCCAGTGCTCAATACTGTGTTGGTGATGCATTACTTTAAACTTTACACCTAGATATTATCTACATAAAGGTTATTTATCTTCTACTAATCCTGATTGACAGTCTGTACAATAGCCCAGAGCTGCGTTCTTCATTTTCCTCGTTGCTGCTGGAATCAAACATTATGTCAACACAAGCAACTAAAGCAGCTCAGCTTAGCTAACTATTGAACCGAGTTCTAGGAAAGTTGGATTTTTTACATCTCACTGAATAGTGCTTGATTTCAATACTACACTATCTCAATGGCAAGTCATCAAAATAAGCAGGGGATGCTGGGAGATCTGAGCTGTAAAGCCTGCAGCTGTGAATGAAGATGGGTCATAATACAAGCTGCAACGTGGGATCACTGTAATATAAGTAAAGCAATGGAGTTACAAAGTGTAGCCTATTTTAGTGCTCTGGACTGCAGGAATTTATCATTTTTATGTTGCCACATTCGGAAAGCCTTCATTTTGTTATTTTTTTCTGTTGAGGTAGCTGTATCAGAACTTGTTTTTTTGCCGGACCATTTTTGGGTTCATATAACTTATTAAACCCTTCCCGACATTTGACGTATCCATAAGCCAAAGTCGGGTAGGGGGAAGTATGGAGCGGGCTCACAGAGAGAACCCGCTTCATACGATGCCGGCTGTTTGTTACAGCCGACATCTCAGAGTAACTAGCGGCATCGCACTCGAGCGCGATCCCGCTAGTTTAACTCGTTAAATGCTGCTGTCAACGGAGACCGCAGCATTTAATTCGTTAGAAAGAGGGGGGCGACACCCTCTAACAGCTCATCGCGCCCCCGCAACGCAATCGCAGGGGGGGGGGGGGCGATGGTTGCTACGGCTGCCTGGGGGCATAATGAAGACCCCCAGGTCCGCCATCTTTGTACACCTCCGGCAGGGCTTAATAGATGCCTGTCAGAATCACGATATACTGCAATACATTAGTATTGCAGTATATAATGCAAGCGATCTAACGATCGCTGGTTGAAGTCCCCTAGGGGGACTAGTAAAAAAAGTAAAAATGAGTTAAATAAAGTTTTTTTTTTGGTATAAAAAATATTTAAAGTTCAAAAAACCCCCCTTTTACCATTTTCCCCCTAGAGAATAGTAAAAAAATAAATAAATAAACATAATTTGTATCACCGCGTCCATAAAAGTCTGAACGATTACAATATATCATTATTTAACCCGCACAGTGAACGCCGTAAAAAAAAAAAAATTGTAAACGCCAGAATCTCTATTTTTTGGTCACCTCATCTCCCACAAAAAATTAAATAAAAAGTGATCAAACCATCGCATTTACACCAAAATGGTATTATTAAAAACTACAGCTTATCCCGCTAAAAATAAGATAAGATTAGGATGCTGGATAAAGTGCCTGGCGTGAGTGTCTGTTGGAATTTTTCCCGATCCCAGTTGTACTCAAAAGGCTACTCTAAGTTCAGGAGCGGTTAGTTACAGCTCCTTCTTAGAGGACAAGCTTTCATAGGCGCGCTCATCAGCCTTTTCTACAGCAATGCCAAAAGACGTCGCTGTAGATTGTGTACCTGCACCGCCTGCCGTTAAAAGACAGTGGGCAGTCGGAAAAGGGGTTCAAAGAATTAAACTTATTTAGCCTTGTTTGAATTTCGATCCAGTCTGATCACCGTTTGAGATCAGGAGGGAAAATTTTCATTTTTAGGGCAAATTGGTTAATGCCTTATAGGTATTTTATTTTTTTAAAACCTTACCCTGGATCAAAAGGGGTACAACAAATAGGGTATGTCCTACACAGTCTGACATGGATTGCTTTCCCGGAAGAACAACAAAGGAATGGCTCAAGGAAAGTTTTAAGAATTATTATTTCATGGTCAATACAAGTATTTACTAAAACAGACATCTCAAGAGAGCGAACAAGTGCTCTTTAAAACAATAACGCTTTAAAAAAAAAAAAAAAAGGACAAATTCCTGCTATATACAAGGGTAAAATACATATATCAAGAAGTATTAAAGTGTTTCTCTGACTCAAACAATTTTCCATTAATCAATAGTATAAGCGAAGATAAGAAACGACAAAATAAATGGCACCTTTCTTCACTAATCAGACCCCCCCCCCTGATCGCTTCCACATCGAATCGGAAGAGCAGAAAGGAGAGGGGATGGGGAAGCAGCAGAGTGAGAGATGCACAGACACACAGAGATGCTGCTGCAGCTTCTAGTAAGCGTTTTAGTATCTCACCCCAGAGCTGGATCACATTACATTGTACAGCGCTGGCAGCCGTTATGGACACGGGAGCCATGGAAATGAACAGGACACACAGTCTTCTACTGCAGAGCTATGAACCACCGGCAGCACCGTCAGTAGTTAGAAGCAAAATACAAGTTATTTAGAAAAGCAATTATTGTGCACACCTCTGCACTGTAATCGTTTTTCTAAATAATGTCAGTATAATTGGAGGTATAATTGAAGTTTCTTATCTTCGTTTTTACTATTGATTTATGAAAAGTTGTTTATAGGTGGGTGCTCTGCGTGAATCTAACTTTCTGTGTTCACATTTACATAACTGGTACTAGTATATGTGTCTACTAGTTCTGCATAAATTATATATATTTGTGTGCAAGCCGTGTATACCAGCAATGTAAACAGATTCGGTACAATTTAACAAAACGGTCCTCGTTGCCTATATCAACCAATCACAGTGCAGCTTTCATTTTTCCACACCAGATGTTCTCGGAGACACATTGCATACTGTAATTTGAGAATTGTTGTAACAGGATTATATAACATTAAACCATCACATACTTTTCCTTGCATATATGATCCTTGGTCTTTTTCCACCACATGAACTGGGTGCATCACGTGACTAGGAGCTGTGCCTGAAAATCAAGACGTCCCACTTTTAATTTAAATGGCATAATACTCAGGTAATATAAATAAGAGTAACTATTATAAACAGGAAAAAAATAAAAGGATATTATGTACAAGCTTAAACACAGTTAGGACAATGCTAAACCTCACCAACTGATATTCTGTGATGGTGATCTTCAAAGCCATGACGTAGGTTCTGAAAGACGACAACCGAAGTGTCAAATGAAACAACAAAACATAGAAAGTCATGACAAAATATTTTCATGAAATCTACCTGAGCGTTCTCTATGTGAACAGTGGAGCTCAGAACATTGCCTTCACAGCTCTGGCCACTTCCGGCACTGCGTACACTGCCCAGGCTACCTTCACTTCCCACACTGTGACGGTCCCCAGCTAGAATTTCACATGGAGAGAAAATGATTAACAGCATTACATATGCACGTGATTAATATAACATTACCCCACTCTCGCCGTTTGCTCACTTACCTCCAATGTATTCAGAGGTAATACCAACACTGGTAACCGTGCCATACTCTTTGGGCAGGTGTGGCAGAGGCTTTGCCAAGCGCTGCTGAGAAGTTATTGTTGTATTACGAGACAGAGTGGAGCCTAACGGAAATGAGGAACGTACTAGTAAGAATACTTCTATGTCGGTCATAGAATTTTGTCGTATTTTAGTAAAGTTCTCACCCAGCCTTTTAGTGATGACCTCGACAATTGCTGGAGGAAAGAAACCCACTCTATCCGTTCCTTTCTGTGCATCATGAATATGACCTTTCCATCGACCATCTTGATGTTGCTCCAATACCTGTAGTCAAAGAATTTCATTATAAAATGTTAAAAAAAAAAAAGTTCTAAAAAAAAACAAAACGTGGAATCATAGGAAATTAAATGACATAGTAATTACCGTAATTAGGTCTCCAGCCCTGATATTTAAAGCCGTTGGATCATGAGTATTCCAGAAATCCTTCAGTGCCCGAACTTTAAGTATCCCAGATGCCTCTGCAAAGGAGAATGTGCGTAGCTTTAGGACACAACTACCTATTTGAAAGATTCCACTAGTTCAATTTCGCAAATGCTAAGAACAATTACCTCGAAGAAGCTGTTTGATGTCTGTGCTTGCATGGGTGGTGGTGAATTGGTTTACAATATCCAAGGCAGTCTGATTGTATGTGTTCCGAATATTTACATCTATGCCGTTCTAGAAGAAGGTAACAAAGGAACATAGATTGTAAGGCTGAAAAAAAGACATAAGTCCATCTAGTTCAGCCTATGATCCTGCAATGTTGATCCAGAAGAAGGCAAGGTAGAGGCTTACTCATTACTAATTAAAAAAAATTAAATGGATACAGTTCCTGGTGTTCTACTCCAAGTCTAATTTCTTACCTCTAGTAGCAGCTTCACAACTTCAGTCTTCCCACATAGTGAAGCTTCATGCAAAGCAGTGCCCATCTTTGTCAATTTGTTAATCTCAATGCCAGATTTAAGCAGCAGCCTGCAATAAGGAGGCCAGAAACACAGTGAGCATTCTGCACAACAACCGGTGATAATAAGTCAAGTTCATTTGCTGCCTACCATGGAAGTATAGCAAAATCAATTACTATTCCACCTACCTGATAACCTCTCTGTGGCCATTCTTTGCTGCCAAGTGCAGAGGTGTGGTAAAATTTGGATCTGTGTGATCTTTGGATATGCCTTCCAACAGAGAGACGCATAGATGGCTATTCAGGAGAAGCTGAACCACCTAAGGAAACAATTAAAGGAGACAATACATTGGATAGAGTGAAAAGCCAAATGATTTTTAGAATAACTTAAAAATGAGTAATGTCAGAACGGGGATGGGTATATGTTTCACTAGGGTTATGGTGTTTCAGCTCTGCTTGAGATCTTTTGCCGCAGCCAGCGAATGCTCTACAGAGTAACCAACTACCTATTCTTTACCGCAGACTTCCGAGAGAGAGAGAGGGATCATGTTCTACAAGTATGGTTGCCTGCCTACTCCGCAGGAACATATGGACAAGTAAAGGTTTCTCAGTAAGCTCTGTTGACCTGTGCATCACCTGTCCCATTGGCACTTTAGACCCCACACTTGGTGCCAAATATCTGGAAAGGTAGCTGCACAGGGTGTAGCTTCTTTTACCAGTTTTTTTGGTGGAGTAGGGTTATTTGTACATTGTATGATTGTATTTTTTGGGTGCTATGTAGTAACCTATTTAGGGGGCCACTATAAATAGGTTTTCTAGACTTGTGTGTGCTAAAAGTCTTTGAAATCCACAACTCTACAGGGAAGCAGACTCATAACAGAAAAAAGGGGATCAGGATAAAATATATCATTCAATAAACATCACCAGAAAATGTCTCACCTTTACTCTCCCAAATTCACAAGCCAGATCTAAAGGAGTTTTCTTGGATTTATTGACATGGCATGGATTTGACTGGTGCTGCAAAAGGGCCTCAGACTGGTAGTAAATAAAATAAAAAATAGAAAAAAGTAAATAAAAATTTAAAAAAAACATATTGAAAGAAGAGAATTCAGTTGTGGATGAATTTTACCCCAATAGTCGCCTCCTATCTCAAACCCCCAGAGGTCCAAAAGCAAAGATATGAGGAGTTGTTTGGTGGTGTCTTCACACTGTAGTACTACTGTAACTGACCATGCATCTGTCTGTGATATGGAGGGAACACTGTGCCAATAGAGCTCATCTTTTCTGTACAAAATAGTAGCTCTGTAAGGCTGTATTCACATCACCGTCTGTGTTCCGCTGAGGGTTTCCGTTGAGTTAACCCCTCAGTGGAAAGGCAAACGGAAACCTCTGCCTCCATTTCCCTCACCATTGAACTCAATGGTGACAGAAACCTAGCTAATGGTTTCCGTTTGTCACCGTTGTGACAGGGTTCCGTCGTTTTGACAGAATCAATAATGCAGTCGACAGCGCTATTGGTACCGTCAAGAACAATGGAACCCTGTCCCAACGGTGATAGACATAAACCATGAGATCAATGGTGAGGGAAACGGAAGCTTAGGTTTCCGTACGCCATTCTGTTGAGGGGTTAACCCGACGGAAACCTCAGACGGTACCACTGTCAGGCATTCATTACAGGTATACGTCGGGAAGCTCCAGTAACATAACTGTCCATATATGGACAGTTATGCCGCTGGATCTTTTTGCACAGCAGCTCTCCCTGGGAACTCTGGCCCTGGGGAAGCTCCCGACGTCACTGTCCATATATGGAGATTGCCTTTAGGAGTTCCCCAGGGCCAGTACCCAGGCGACGTATCCCACTGCATGGCATACATTTTGGCCTTCCCTCTGAGGTGTATGTCGGGAGTCGTCCCAATATATTACCCAATCAGAAGGCCAAAACACGGTGTAAAGATGGCTTTAGGCAAGTCATGGCTGTTGGCATGACAACAAAGACAGGCAGGGGACCACAGGAGCACGGGAAATTTGACAGGTGAGTATTGTGTTGCTGTTATTATTATTTATTACATATTCTGCAGGTATTTTTCTTTTTTTCCTCTTCACTCTTGGACTCTTGGCTTGTGAATGGAAAAGAGTTTTCCCATTCACTCACCGTTAAAATCTGGATGCCTAAAAAAGCACTACTTAAATGCCTTGTGTGAACCTGGCCTAAATAATCAAAGTACCCAAGGACAAATGCAGCTCTGCTGATAAAATGGGGGTATTAAGACTGCCTAGGGCAGAATCAGCAGCAAATAAAGCCCAGTGTGAGCACTGTGCTTATTGCACTTATTTTGGCAGTGCTGGTATTATTTAGGCAATGTAAAGTACTATTATTTGGAAAGTATTATAACAGGACAACGCATAATTTTTATTTTACCGTCTTAAATATAAGAGTGCCCCACATAAATATTTTGCCCAGGGGCCTCCATCATTCTTGATCTGGCGGTGGATGGGCAGCAGGCGGGCATGATACGGAATTTTCAGTTTATGTTTTACTCTACCCATAGTTAAATATATTATTACAGCAATTAGCATACAAAATAGGACTGCACTGAAAATACATTTACAATCAATGAGCACCATACGAAACATGAAGTTGTGAGATTTTACTCAAGTCCTTCCCTTTCCCCTGTTCGGATTGTCACATTAACCCAAATGATTCGCTGCATTGGTTACCGCGTTGTCTATACATGTAAGACGCAATAGCTGGGGTCACCGTTTGAATCTGTCCTGCACACCCATAATACAGACAGGAAGTATTATAGCATCGTTGTATTATTGCACACACAAAGGAGTGGCACGGAAGATGGGATCACATATAAAATAGATTTTATGCCATCAATTAGAATTGTGGCTTTGGAGGAGATGTTTCTAACTTGCTACAATTGCCGGGGAGAAGGGAGAGCGGGTGGTCGTATATCCATCTCCTGCCAGGAGATTTAAACTTTGTATGGCCACCAAAATTCATACTATAAATAGAGGTACACTTTAAAAGCCTCTGGAATATGTCTGACCAGATACCCAAGAGTGTCTAGTTGACATTTTCTATATTGTACGAGGCAATCAGAACTGTACAGAGGAGAGCCTTTGGACATATTTATGTGCCACTTACCACCTCATAGTGTCCATACTGGGCAGCTAAGTGCAAGGGAATCTGTCCATCATTGGAAGCAGCATTGACACTGGCGGCTGCTCGAAGAAGGAGTTGCACTGGCTCTGGCTGGCCCTGCCATGCAGCATAGTGTAGGGGACGCATTCCTACATGGAGGGAAGAGAATTCTTTATTAGGCCAGGAACACACAAAACCGCTTTTAGACATCACAGAAGACACGCTTTGTATACACCCACCATTGCCATCTTTGATATCCACAACAGCCCGTGTTTCTAGCAGTAACTGCAATAGCTCAGAGTTCCCACTGAGAGCAGAGTGGTGCAAAGAGGAAAACCTGATAAGAGAACAGTCAGGAAGTTGACTAAAATGAGAACAGGACAGAAAGGTATTCATCATGGTAAGCCGTTAACGTCAACTTGAAACTACATCACATTAAAGGGGTTTTCCCATCAAAGACATCTATCTCTAGAACGGGGCCTCTTAAACCTTTTTCTACTGCTCTATGTTGTGGCTTAAGTGTCTGATTTCCGTCCAAAAATCCGTAAATAGCGTAGCTTGCTGAGCTATGCTGTTTCCGTAAGTCCCAAAGAACTGAATGGTAGTTACGGGACTTCCGGAAACAGCGTAGCTCAGCAAGCTACGCTGTTTCCGTAATTCATGGTCGGGAATCACACACTTCCGCCACAACACAAAGTAGAATGGGGTTTAGGGCGCCCCGTTCTAGAGATAGGTGCTGGTCCCAGAAGTGGGACCTGCATCTATCTAACATTTATGACATATCCTGTGGATGTGTCAAATGTCTGATGGGGCAACCCCTTTAAAGGCTAAAATTGTGCATCAGTGTGATTGGTGCAACTTCCAAAATAAATTTTATTAAAAATTATTTTTACTTTTTGAGATGCAGCGGTTTATAGAGGAGCTGTATTATGTATTAGTCAGGTCCGCGGGACTAACTGGTTCAGTGTCAGCGGGTCCTGCGTGTCTGACACGCAGGATCGAGCGGTTAACGATCACATCAATAGCTGATGGGTCAGGGTCCGACTCCCTAGACCCCCCACATCAGCTGTTTTGAAGGAGTCGCAGCTCTCGTACGAGCGCTTCTTCCCCTTCATTTCTTCTTGCTCTCTGTGAATGTTAGGTATTGCCGCCTTCTTCTCCCATTGAAGTGAATGGGAGATATAATACAAGTACACCTGTATTGTAGTTTTTACAATATTGTGAACTGTGTGTCATAATATGATAGGCAATATTGTTGAATTTCTAATTGTTTATACATTTAAAAATCATCTGATGTAATGTTTGTTTTATCGTATGCCTGTGAGCATCCAGGCATACAACAAATTCATGGGGGGAGTGGATTTGTCAGACTTGATGCTCAAACCGTACAATGCCATGAGGAAATCCAAAATCGTGTACAAAAAACTTGCTGTGTACTTTATCCAAATGGCATTGTAGAACTCGTTTGTAATTTACAGGAGCACTGGTCACCAGGGGAAAAACCTGAAGAAGGCAATAAAATCCCTTCGCTTTGGTGGTAATGTGGCAGAGGTAGGATAGTTCCAGGGCAGGACTTTCCTGGTGAAGTGCCGCCCACAGAGAAAAAACACCACCCTAGAAAAGGTGTCGTGTCTGTGCCAGAAAAGGTATAGGGAAAGATACTACATTCCAGTGCGACACCTGTCCCGTGCATGAAGGAGTGCTTCTGCATATACCACACCTCTCTAAAGTACTACATTTTCATTTCATCCTTCCCTTTCATTTACCATTAAACCACTTAAAAATTGGACTCTGAACATCCCCCATAACAAAACGAAAAATTCTCATTATACCCCTAGATGAACACCTAGGATTTGGAATATCATGTAGTATCTGGACAATTTTTTAGGCCTATGCAAAAATGGTGCCCAAAAATCCTCCAAAGTAAAATACGGCCTCAAAATCCTTGTGGTGTTCCAATACTTCCAGGGCCTGCCATATGTACAGCAGCAGATTAGCGTCAATTTGGGGGTTTGTCTGAACTCAGAAGAAATAGTCCAATAAATGTAAAGGAACTTTTCTTCACTTGTATGCTTTGTGTCTGAAAAATCTGCCCTATAAATAAAGCATTTTTGAAAATTTTATTTTTTACGCCAGATTTCCATGAGATTTTGCTAAATAACTATGAGGTCGAAAAAGTGATCAAACCCGTAGATAAATTCTTTGAGGGTGTAGTTTTCAAAATGGGGTAATTTCTGGGGGTTTTCCATCATTCCAGCACCTCCAGTGCTCTTCCAGCGTGGCTAGGTGCATAAAAAAAATAGTTCCTACAAAATTTTAGAAAAATGACATAATTTTCTAAAGCATTGTGATATACCCAAAAAGTGATTAAAAGGGTTAAAAATTGTTGTCAAAATCTAGTAGACAAAGGGTAAAACAAATTTAATAACATTCATACAATATACTGCATATATATGTTCCATGTTGGAGTTGAAAGATAAAAAATGCTGTTTTTTTTTTTCATTTTGCGCCATTCTTGGCGGTTTTTAATACATAAAAGTCGTATTGACCGAAATTTTTAATCAAAAGAAAGTACAATATGTGACGAAAAAGCAAAGTCAGAATTACTAGGATATGTAAAACCATCGGCGAGTTATTCTCAGATAAAGTGACACATACCAGATTTAAAAAATCGGGTTTCGTCCTAAAGCTCTAAAATGGCTTTGTTGTGAAGGGGTTAATACAAACAGAAGTACATACTCACCCATCACTGTCCTGATAATTGATATTTAACCTCTTGGTTGATCCGAGTATTTCTGCAAGAAAAGGGCAACTGGTTATTATCCATTGCTCAATGAAACGGAAAAGTAGGTCAGCGTGGAAGCCACTGAAGGTTGGAGGAAGAGTCTTTATGTCCTTGGTCAGACAGCCGTTTCTAAAATCCTCAAATAGGATAACTTACTGGATATAGTAGTATAGAACTTGTCCCATCTATACAATGATTTTATAATGTCAATGTCTAGGCTTTATCTCAGATTTAGGCTGCGTCGTCTTAGATATTTTTCTAGACGATTTTCTCCATCCAGCCTAATGTCTTCCCGTTCTCTTTTTCTGCCTGAGTTTTAGAGAGAAGTATATTTGTTCTTGCTCACAACCCACAAAAATCGCTGACATTTTGCATACAGACTGAATTGTTTGTCCGGTTTGCAAACAAGAATGGAGGTCTATTGCCATGCTCTGCATGATTACACAAACACCGCGGCCAGGCATAGCTGTCCTGCAGGGACAAGTTAGAAAAGTGGGGTTTTTTTTTGCGAAAAAAGGGGGACCACTGGCTCCACTCCGGATGATTCATTCAGTAAAAGTGTGTCACACCGCTACTAAGTAACTCCAGGGCTGGGACAGGAAAGAGTTCATATACAATGCATTTGGAAAGTCTTCAGACTCTTTCACATTTTGTTACGTTGAGGCCTTGTACTAAAATAAAAAAATAAAAATTCCCCCCTCGTTCTGCACTCAATACCCCATAATGACAAAGTGAAAACAGAATATTAGTAATCTTTGCTAATTTATTGAAAAGGAAAAACTGGCGTAGTCTCGCGAGATTACTCTGTAAACTGTCATTTACAGCGAGACTACGCCTGCTGTGCTGTAAATCAACCACAAACGTTAGCAAAGTGTCAGGATTCCGACTACACATCCCGTCCTGGCTGGAGGTAATGTCTATTCATTGTCAGGACAATTGAGTAACGTTAATGTGTGTGTATGTGGCTGCACATAGTGATCTAGTAAGAACACTATGTGCAGAATAAATGAATGGGGAGAAGTGTATGACGCTGATTGGTCGCTGATTGGTCAGCGTCATACACTTCTCTTCACAACGTCCACTTGGTCAAAAAGTAAAACACGCCCAGTTGTCCATTAAGAAAGTCATTAGTATAAAGCTAAAATAGGTCATAACTCTGTCACAAATGATCGTTTTTCTAAATAAAAAACACTGCGGTTATCTACATTACAGCGCCGATCACATCATGTACAAGATAGGCCACTTATAATGTGGTGACAGAGACTCTTTAAGGTGGGCAGGCGGGCTTTCATGTATCTTTTACTGAGGGGAGGCTTTTTTCTGGCCACTCTGCCATAAAGCCCAGATTGGTGGAGTGCTGCAGGGTTGGTTGACCTTCTGGAAGTTTCTCCCATCTGCACACAAGATCTTTGGAGCTCAGCCAGAGGTGACTATTGGGTTCTTGGTCATCTCTCTTACCAAGGCCCTTTTCCCCCTAATTACTTTGTTTGTTGGGGCGGCCAGCTCTAGGAAGAGTCCTGGTTGTTCCAAACTTCTTCCATTTAGGAATTATGGAGGCCACTATGGTATTAAGCGAGGGATGATGGGGAAAAACGTGATTATTTTTTTATTTTAGCACAAGACCTCAACATAGCACAATGTGAACTATTTGAAAGGGTCTGAAGACTTTCCGCATGCACAGTAACTGCACTCTGCTCACACACCAAGAGTTTTCCACCTCTATAGCAGGATATTATCTAAAAGATGCTGCTAAGACAATTGAAACCACTTTCACAGGCCCCCCCAATATCACATTAACATCAATATCCGCTATTAAGGGCATTTTTGGTGGGGAGTGCTACCCCATTGTTTATACACAGTGCTTGAAGAGTTTGCCTATGCCTCAAATGTATACGGGTTTTATTAAGACAATGAAAACATTAAAAAAATTACTTCAAGTTATTCTTTGCTGCAAAGCTGGTGTATCTCGCTCTATGAACAATTTGTTCTTAGGGAAGCACGCAGCACTAGATTGTGGATTATGAAATGGTCAATAAGTTCCCTTATGCCACATGCACATGACCATATAAAAAAATCTATCCTATAAAGACTTTTTTTGTTCATTATGGTTTTGTACGGGCGCCGTATGCGTTCCAAAGTATTTTCTGATTTAGAACCAATCCTGGTCAGTAGTTTAGGGGAGAAAAGTGGCACTTATAACGTCCCATAGGAAGGACTTTCCAAAATTATATACACGGATGCGATTTTTCGGTCTTCTATGGAGGAGGAAAAAGAAAAAAAGAAAAAAAAAACACCAATAGGTCAGCGTATGACGCATTTTCTTCTTTTCATACGGTGACACACAGACTACGTACAACACCTCCATACAAGTCAACGACTAAACAGAGATACGAGAACCACCATAGGATAACACTATACAAGGAAACAATACCAGTTCCGAGTGGTATGGAGCCATCATACAGTCATGTGCATTCACCCCTCTACTGCGGTATACCTTTCATGTTTTAAACAGTATGGATCACTAAGCATCGAGTGGCAGCCATTCCAGCTAATTTCTATCTAGTGCCACCATCCTATCCACATTTTCCCATGCTGAAGGAAAGGATTAGTAGGATCGAGAAGGAACAAGGTAGAGAAAATGAATTTATTGATGCCACACTTATATATGCATTATTGATCGTATAGCTGCTATAAAGAGCAGCGTCAAGCAAAAAAGTTTAGGGGAGTCCGGCCTATGGCTCATAAATCAGACTGACATTTTTAAATGTTTGAATCAGTTCTGTCACAGATTAAAGGAATTTTATTGTTTACATTGATTTAGGATAAGAGCAAGATGGAGACGGCTCGTAATGCAGCATAATGATTGTATAAGAACTCCGCAGGTCATGCTCAGGCACGCACCTCACTGGAACCAGTTCTTGTGCATTCCTCTACAAGCAGGATCCTGCATCAAGAGGACCAGGAGAGATGAAGAATAATTATATTACAAATCAGGATCTCGAGGGAGCATATTATACAAAAATGGGGGGGGGGGGGTTTATTCCCTATTTTAAGAGTAGTTGCAAAGACCAGTTTAGAACATGTCCATCATCTTATTCATTGTTCACAATACAATATATGCGGATAATATACCAAAAAGACATAAATCTACTTTACCGAGTGCAGAATAGAGCCTTTAGGGACTTTTTATCCTATCAAGCGGTAAATTATTAGTACATGCAGGTTCTATCTCCTCAAAATCTACCTTAGGCCTCATTCACACATCAGTGTTTTGCATCAATATTTGTAAGCCAAAGCCAGAAGTGGAACATAAACAGAGAATAGTATTTGTAACTCTGTCGTGCTTCAGATCCACTCCTGGTTTTGGCTACTGACAAACACTGATACAAAATGTGCAAGTATGAATCAAGCCAAAGTATTATGGCGGGGAACCTTATTTCCGTGACCTGCAAAAACTCTGATGGGAAATACCGCTATTGTTTAAATTTAAATGTTGGTCTTACAAAAATTTTCTATGTCAACTCAGCCGTTGAAGGGTCCCTCTGGTCCTCTATATGCTCACCACAACCACGTGAATGGTCCAGCAGATAGAATATTGCTGCTGCTAGGGCTGGGCGATTTTGCCATAAAATAAAATCTAGATTTTTTTCAAAATGTCGGGTGCTTTACGATTTTTCCGTTTTTGTTCCACTAGCGCCGAAAAACAAGAAGGATGGATTTCATTTGTAAGGGTTTTTGTATTAATCCACTGAAAACAGCAGTGCCCATGTAGATAGTGCCAGTGCCCACATATAGTGACATAAAGCCCACGTAGTCAGTGCCACAGTCCCCACATATAGTGACAGTGCCCACATATAGTGACAGTGCCCACCTAGTGCTACCCCCTCAATATAGTGCCACAGTGCCCATGTAGTGTCACACAGCCTTGCATATAGCACCCCCAACCTCCATGTAGATCGCAGCACCCCTCCTCTCTTGTAGATAGCACCCCCACATGTAGGTCTCACCCCCACCCCCCCTTGTAGATTGCAGCACAACTCCCACTCCCTTGTAGATCGCACCCCAGCTCCTTCCTTGTAAATATCCCCGGCCAGAGGTTGCCGACGCTTTGGCCGGCGATTTAGCTACTGTGGTGCGATCTGCAAGGGGGGGTGGTGATGCCATCGGCAGGGGCGGAAGGTATCACTCTATACTAGGAGTCCCTGATTCCCCGCGGAACTGCTGTTTCGCACTGTATCATTTTGTTCAGTACAGAACAGCAGTTCCGTGGAGAAGCAGGGACAGAACGGGGCGGACCAGGCAGTGACGAGGCGGAGGTTCCTCCTGCAGCATGGCGCGACATCGCCACTAAAGAATTGATTCAACGATTCTGTTAAAAAACAGAATCGTGAGAGTCCTTGAGGGCGAATTAATTTGATTAATCGCCCAGCCCCAGCTGCTGCCTGCGGCTCTCTTCACATCTGCGTTGTGGCTTCCATTTATAAAGGAAACCATGAGCAGCGCCGGATCCGTCAACGACTGATAACAATAGCACCGATTGACCCCATTGACTTGATATAGTAAGCCAAGTTAACCCTAAAATTGCATTTGTAGCTTGTGGTGCAAATCGCAGTAGCAAAATTCAATAATAAACAAAAATAATGCACCCACAGATCTATGACAGATTTAAAGGGCAGCATATTATAGGGACAGGTCCGATACACTTTCAATTTTAAAAAAAAATGCCGTAGAGTAGAGCTGGGCAATTAATTGAAAAAAACAAACAAACACAAAACCGAAATTCGGCGCCGATAACCAACGTTGTTTTTTTACCGGTTTGAACTGTATCTGCGTCCTCAGGAGACAGATACAGTTGAATCCAATGGTGTAGCAGGGAGCTGTTAGCCCCTACTCCACCATTCACTATGTAACGCCAGGCGCTAACGCCTCTGCGCATACATGTGCGATGATGTCATTGCATCTACCTGTGCCGAGCCGCGAGTGATTAGGCACAGACAGGCGTGATGCAATGACGTCATTGCGCCTAACTGCGCCGAGCCGTGCGGACCAGAGGGATCTTCTCTACCCGTCGTGGAAGTGGCGATAGGTAGTTATTGTATTAGCCACTAATTGGGGCATGACTATTAGGCTTTATGGGGGCAGCAATGGGGGCATTATACTGTGTGGTGGGAGCTACGGGGGCATTATACTGTGTGGAGGGCCGCTATGGGGGCATTATACTGTGTGGAGGGCCGCTATGGGGGCATTATACTGTGTGGAGGGCCGCTATGGGGGCATTATACTGTGTGGAGGGCCACTATGGGGGCATTATACTGTGTGGAGGGCCACTATGGGGGCATTATACTGTGTGGAGGGCCGCTATGGGGGCATTATACTGTGTGGAGGGCCGCTTTGGGGCATTATACTGTGTGGAGGGCCGCTTTGGGGCATTATACTGTGTAGGGAGGCACTATAAGCTGATTATACAGTGTGTCAGGAGTATACTATATATAGTAGTATACAGCAGGCTCAGGAGATCTTAATCCAATGGCTTGGCATGCAAATGGGGGCGAGGTCTAAATAAATTGTGACACTGATTCTGGTCATAGTCGCCCAGCATTGCATTACAGTAAAAAAAACATGAGAGGAGTCTTAGGCTGGCCATACACATTAGATATATTTCTCCTGATCCCCCTATACACAAACAATCGGCTTGGCCGAGCAAGCATGCATTCTGAATAGGGTACTCTAGCAGCGGCTTATCTCCCCGAATAACAAACGGATGAGACATATTGAAATCCAACCTCCCAATCCTGCTCTAGATGTTGGAGCCCCCATACACATTAGATAGTCGGCCTGCACCTGCTTCCACGCAACAGTCCCAAAGAGTTCCAATACGCAGGCTGACCACCAAAATACTGCCTGCAAACCGGGGGCTAACTTTAAGAGTTGATACACAAATATATATTTTTTGCACCTTTTTCCTGTTTTACAGCTGAAAATGTCAAAGCTTTATAAATGGAAATAAAAGTTGAATAACCTTTCATCTATCTTATTACACTGACATTATAAAACACCAGTGCACTCAGCATCCTTGTCGTTGGCATTATCTGATATTTTGTACTTGTAGTGCGGCCCGATGTGCCCAACTTTCAAAACTGAAATGGCGGTGGGGACCGTTCATGCCATTAATCCCCTACTCTACCACCACCTTGTACATTTATTACAAAACACATACAATCAACATAATGGAGAAGAAATAAAAGAGTCATTGGAGCAGAGAGTAAGAGAGAACACATGACTCAGACACACGTTCGTTCCTTCTTGGATTCTTTCTATGTCACGCACATTCAGGTGAATGTTTAACTCCTCTGCGATGTTCGCTGCCATAGGGAGGTCAATGTGTGACAATAGGTCGACACTGTGTACGTGTGTGACACAGCGAGCATTTGTACGGTGTATAAAAATCATTGGCATCAGTGCATTTCTACACGCAGCACTCCCATCTACCACGGACACTTGGCTATAGTTGTCTGCATTGTATTTCTGATGTTCGACAGGTTAATTCAATGTCTCAATGCTATGTTCATGACCCCTTAATGTGTACAAGCCTCAATTGACAGTTATACCCTAGAAGCAAAGGAAAAGCACCATGCGGTCGTGCAATGAGGAGGAACAGGCTGCTCTGGACCCCATTCTAGTGATTGGGTGGGGGTCCCAGCAGTAGGGCCCCAAGCGATAATACATTTATTACCTATCCTTTGATAAATCGCCACCTAAAAAGGTTGTCCGGGACGTTAAAAATAAAATCTGCTAAGAGCCGGAAAGTGGATATTAAAAAAAAATACCCAAAACAAAAACACAATCCTCACCTGTTCAATCCCCCACCACCGGTCTTTGTTGGATTGTCCTGCAGTGATGATGTGCCGTCCATGCACGTGACCACTGTAGTCAATCACTAGCCTCACTGGTCTTGTGCTGTTCTTGTTGGCATCATCATTGAGGCCAGTGATTGGCTGCAGTGGTCACATGCATAAGGCACATCATTGTTGTAGGGAAGTCAACAAGGACCAGCAGGGACCACCTGAGCGGAAGGGGATTGAACAGGTGAGTACTGGGGTTTTTTTGTTTTGGTTTTTTATACCCACTTTTCTGCTCTTCTCAGCACATTTTTTTTTTTTAAGTCCCAGACACCCCCTTCAATTCTATCAAGACCAAGGCCTTCAGCTGCCTGAACGTCCACAGCAAAATGTCACTTTTTTTTTTTTACTTTATTCTTTGGCCTAATATTTATTTATTTTTTTGTGGGGAATTGGGCTTTTAATATAATACCAAAACACAACCAGCATCTAAAAACTTTTGAGGGGGAAATGGGAAAAATAGGGACTAGGGGGACAAAACAAGTGACAAATAGTTTGTGTGGATTTGATATAACATATTCTGTAAATGTTATTATTATATAGGTCTATGTCACAAAAGTTGGTCCCCGAAAGTGCTGGTGGATTGGGGTAGGAGTTATGCCTTATTCACACGACAGGGTCCCGCTCGAGCCCTAGTGTCGGCCGATAAAATCGGCCGTTTTTCCCGACCAGTTTGCATTCGTTTTGCATCCGTTCCGGGCCGGGCATATCTGGACAGTGACATCAGGGGCAACTCCTGAAGGGGAATCCCCATGTGGCCGGTGATTCCACTTCAGGAAAAGCCCCTGTCGTCTGTGTCCAGTTATGGACACTGAACGTTACTGGCTTCTCCTGGTGTGGAATCCCCGGTCACAGAGTGTTCGGGGATTCCGCTTCAGGAGTTTCCCCTGATGTCACTGTCCATATATGGACAGAGACATCAAGCGCTATGTCCAGGAGCGGAATCCCCGAACACACAGGGATTCCGCTCCTTCAGGGAGCTAAAGTGGGGCTAGCACATAGAGCAGGGACGAAGCTACAGCAGTAGCAGCCGCTAGCGGCGCCATCGGCCATGGTAGGTGTCGCCGCTAGCAGCCGCTATGGCTGCTATAGCTGTAGCGATGCCTGAAGAAGCGGCAGGGCGGAAAGGAGGCCGATTCGCCGGGCCAGGGCGATTTGGGAAGGGAGCCAGCGCAGCGCCCCCTTCCACCTGCTGTACACCCCAGCCCTGCCACACAGTACCCCTGCACATAGCAGGGACGTCGCTACAGCAGTACCCCCACCGTGTTACCTCCAGCATACAGCGCTTCTTCTGAATGGGATTCACTCCTCCTCCTCACATGCACTCTGCGCTGTGAGGAGGAGAGAGCGAGCGACGGTAGACACGGCCATCACTCGGGACACATTCCGGTGATGGCCGTGTATTACCCGGCCCCATAGACTATGGGACTATGGGTGCCGGGCGGCCGGGTAAACGGCCGAAAATAGGGCATGTCCCATTTTTTGACGGCTGGTTTTCACGGCCCGTCAAAAAAATCGGTCGTGTGAATAGCCCCATTAGGGGTCTATTGTTCCTACTGCAGCCGGGTGACGGCCGATTTATGAACGGCCGTCACCCGGCTGGGAAACCCTGTCGTGTGAATAAGGGCTTAGATTTTTATTTTTTTTCACTTCACAGGCTTTTGATTTATTTTATTTTACTATTTTTCCCTACTGTTTAAGGAAGCTGGAAAAACACGATCTGCGATATCCCAGCATTCATCTTCATGCAGATCACAGATAACCTACTAGAAACCTATGATCTCCGCTGTTATCCTATTGAATGTCGCGATCAAAGCTGACCGCGGCATTCAAAGGGAAAATTAAAAGGGTGACCCTCCTTTGATCGAGTCACGGGGAATCCGTGTGACGCGATCGAGGGCCATTCCTTATATGGACAGGCACCCCAGGGCTGTCTGACCATATTTCCTGCTAGGGCATACTTAAGTATGCCCTAACAACTGCCTGTGTACTATCAGCACATAGGATAATGTACTGGCATGAAGATATATGCCAGAACATTAATGTTCAAGAAACAGATATGTAAAATTAATAAAATGTAAAAGTAACGTTAAATTAAAAAAAAAAAAAAAAACAACACACATACGGCAAGTAGCTGGGTTAATTTAGTTACGGCCAGTAGAAAGGGATCCAAGAAAAGGAAGGCCAATCCTGTTATTCCACGCAAAACTGCCAAGTTGGGTGATGATGCGAGGGTCTCAGTCTCTGAAATGGCAGCCCTAGTGGATACTGATCTCCCTAACAGCCGGGAGAACAGCCCAGCTAGTAGTCGGCAGGTTGGTAATGCAGGTAAGGCAAGACAATTGATAGTTGTAGGGGATTCTATAATCAGGCAAACGGATAGAATAATTTGTCGCCAAGACCGCCTTAACCGAATGGTTTGCTGTCTCCCTGGTGCCAGGGTTCGGCATGTGGTGGTACGGGTGGATAAATTGCTGGGAGGGGCTGTTGTGGTCCATGTGGGTACCAACGACAGAATAAATGGTAGGTGGAGGAACCTTAGAATAATTTTAAAGAACTAGGCTACAAGCTGAAGGGGAGGCCCTCCGAGGTTGTATTCTCAAGAATACTGCCTGTGCCATGCGCATCACAGGAAAGACAGCGGGAGCTCAGGGAGTTAAATGCATGGCTTAAGTCTTGGTGTAGAGGAGAAGGCTTTGGGTTCCTGGAGCACTGGGCTGACTTTTCATTGGGGTACAAACTGTATTCTGCAGATGATTTGCACCTGAATGGAAGGGGGTCCGCAGTGCTGGGGAAAAAATTCTAGCTGGGGCGGCGGAGTATTTAAACGAGGGCTGAGGTGGGAGGTCAATGTAGAAATTAAAGGGGTAGTCAGGTTAGAGAGGGGTCAGACTAATTTGTTGACTGTGGGGAGAGGACTAGACAACAGGATAAGGAGATCATCTTGTTATAAAACATTGAAGATAAAAATGCCCACAAAATTTAAAATAATCAAATTTCTGATAATGAATGTGAAAAATTGAAATGCAAGTTAAAGTGTATGTTCACAAACGCCAGAAGTCTAGCAAGAAAAATGGGGGGGCTGGAGGTCTTGATACTGGAAGAAAATATAGATATAGTGGGTGTTGCGGAAACATGGCCGGACTCTTCACATGACTGGGCTGTAAATCTACAGGGTTTTACACGGTTTCGGATAGACAGGACAAATAGGAAAGGCGCTGGTGTATGTCTGTATGTGAGAAGTGATATGAAGGTGGTGGTCTGTGTCTGTATGTGAGAAGTGATATGAAGGCGGTGGTGTATGTCTGTATGTGAGAAGTGATATGAAGGGGAGTGTGAAAGAGACATTACAAGGTGAAGATTGTGAGGAGGTTAAAACCTTGTGGATGGAATTACAAAGGGAAAATAAACACTGAAAAAATTACTTTTGGTGTAATCTGTAGACCCCCCAATATAACGGAGGAGATGGAAGGTCAGCTATACAAACAGATGGAGCGGGCTGCACAGGCGGGTACAGTAGTGAAAATGGGAGATTTTAATTACCGGGATATTAATTGGAGTCATAGTTCGGCTACAACTGCAAAAGGGAGACATTTCCTCAACCTGTTGAAGGAAAATTTTATGGGCCAGTTTGTGAAAGACCCGACTAGAGGTGACGCTCTGTTGGATCTGGTCATTTCTAATAATGCAGAGCTTGTTGGGAATGTCAATGTTCGTGAAAACCTCGGTAACAGTGATAATAGTTATATTTTACCTATACTGTAAAACACAGTCTGGGAGGGCAAAAACACTTAATTTTAAGGGGGGAGTTCACGCAGTTTTTTGACGTGGAAACCGCGCCAAAAAATGGCCGAAAATGCTTCCCATTGATTAGAATAGGAGGTGGAAGCGTTTTTTTCCCACGAGCGGAAAAACCGTCTCGCGGGAAAAAGAAGGCACATGCCCTATTTTCGAGCGTTTATGCCTCTGACCTCCCATTGACAGTAATGGGAGGCAGAGAAATGAAGTGAAAGTCGGCGTACAAGTAGAGCAAAATCTGCATCAAAATTCCAAACGGAATTTTGAGACAGATTTTCCGCCTGCAGAAAACTCCATGTGAACCCAGCCCTAGAAGGCCAATTTCCCCAGGATGAGGGCTGCAATTCAGGATATAGACTGGGAAGAACTAATGTGGAATAATGGGACAAATGATAAATTGGAGATCTTAAAACCTACTTTGTATAATTATAGTGCGAAATGTATTCCTATAGCGAACCAGTATAAACGACAAATTAAACCCCACATTGCTTACACCTTCTGTAAAAAGGGCACTAAATGACAAAAAAAGCCCATTTCAAACAAACAAATCTGAGGGTACAGCTGTAGCCTTTGTAAATTACAAAGCGCTTAATAAAATCAGCAAAAATACTAAATGAAAGCCCAAAGGATAGCAAAATAAATCTCAAAAAATATATAAATGCAAAAAAGCCAAGGTCTGAACATGTAGGACCCCTAGATAGTGGTGGGGAGTTGGTCACAGGGGATCAAGAGAAGGCAGAGTTACTAAATGGGTTCTTTAGCTCTGTATATACAACAGAAGAAAGAGCAGCTGATGTAGCCGGTGCCAGTGCTGTTAATATATCAGTTGATATACTGAATTGGCTGAATGTAGATAAGGTCCAAGCGAAGTTGAATAAAATAAATGTGCACAAGGCCCCGGGACCAGATGGGTTACACCCTAGAGTTCTTAAAGAGCTTAGTTCAGTTATTTCAGTCCCCCTCTTCATAATATTTAGAGATTCTCTAGTGACTGGTATAGTGCCAAGGGACTGGCGCAGGGCAAATGTGGCACCTATTTTCAAAAAGGGCTCTAGGTCTTCCCCGGGTAACTATAGATCAGTAAGCTTATCATCCATTGTGGGAAAAATGTTTTGAGGGGCTGTATATACAGGAGTATGTGGCAAAAAATAGTATTATAAGTGACAGCCAGCACGGTTTTACTAAAGAGGCTCTGTCACCAGATTTTGCAACCCCTATCTGCTATTGCAGCAGATCGGCGCTGCAATGTAGATTACAGTAACGTTTTTATTTTTAAAAAACGAGCATTTTTGCCCAAGTTATGACCATTTTTGTAGTTATGCAAATGAGGCTTGCAAAAGTCCAAGTGGGTGTGTTTAAAAGTAAAAGTCCAAGTGGGCGTGTATTATGTGCGTACATCGGGGCGTTTTTAATACTTTTACTAGCTGGGCGTTCTGATGAGAAGTATCATCCACTTCTCTTCAGAACGCCCAGCTTCTGCCAGATCACGCTGTGACGTCACTCACAGGTCCTGCATCGTGTCAGACGAGCGAGGACACCGAGTTAACCGTTGCGGACTATCTACAATGTATTATATCAAGTTATAGATGTTATTGCCAGCAGCCCAGTAACTTTTTATCTGTGTTGACTCTTTTAGAAATCCTATTTTATGTTATTGTTATGTGGATTTAGAAATAAAAAAAAATGTAAATCAAAACTATTTTATTCAATTATGTTTGGTCATTTAGCAGCGGTTGCTTATATTGGTGTTCAATCATATAGACTTTACAATAAGAGTGATATCGTCAAATTGAAACTAATATATATATTACACACACAGGAAAATATATATACAGCAAGCATTTTTTGCTTTTAATGTTGATTATTATGGCTTACAGTTAGTGAAAATCCAAATTTATTCTCTCAGAAAATTGTAATATTGATTAAAAGTTGAAGATTGTAGACTCATGGTGTGACACTCTAATCATCTAAATCAACACAAAACACCTGCAAAGGTTTCCTAAGCCTTTACAAGGACGGGTCTGTTGCTCATTGGTCCAAAGTCCTGTTTTCAGATGAAAGTAAATTTTGCATTTCATTTGGAAATCTCGGTCCCAGAGTCTGGAGGAAGAGTGGAGAGGCATCAATCCATGTTGCTTGCGGTCTAGTGTGAAGTTTCCACAGTCAGTGATGGTTTTGGGGCCACGTCATCTGCTGGTGTTGGTCCAGTGTGTTATATCAAGTCCAGAGTCAGCGCAGCGTCTAGCAGGACATTTCCCAGCACTTCATGCTTCCCTCTGCTGACCAGCTTTATGGAGATGTGGATTTCATTTTCCAGCAGGAATTGGCACCTGCCCACACTGCCAAATGTACCAATACCTGGTGTAATAACCACAGTATCACTGCGCTTGATTGGCCAGCAAACTCGCCTGACCTAAACCCATAGAGAATCTATAGGGTATTGTCAAGAGGAAGATGAGACACCAGACCCAACAATGCAGACGAGCTGAAGGCCGCTATCAAAGCAACCTGGGCTTCCATAACACCTCAGCAGTGCCACAGGCTGATCGCCACCATGCCACACCGCATTGATAACACCTCAGCAGTGCCACAGGCTGATCGCCTCCATGCCACGCCGCATTGATAACACCTCAGCAGTGCCACAGGCTGATCGCTTCCATGCCACGCTGCATTGATAACACCTCAGCAGTGCCACAGGCTGATCACCTCCATAACACCTCAGCAGTGCCACAGGCTGATCACCTCCATGCCACGCCGCATTGATGCAGTAATTCATGCAAAATGAGCCCCGACCAAGTATTGAGTGCATATACCGTACATACTTTTCAGTAGGACAACAATTAGGTATTAAAAATAATTTTTGAAATTGGGCTTATATAATATTCTAATTTTCAGAGACACAAAATTTTGGGTTTTCATTAACTATTAGCCATAATCATCAACATTAAAAGAAAAAAAATGCTGGAAATAGATCACTCTGTGTGTAATGAATATATATAATATAGGAGTTCCACTTTTTGAATTGAATTACTGAAATAAATTAACTTTTTGATGATATTCTAATTCTAGGACTAATATATATATATATATATATATATAAAATCACTTGGACCAATAGTCCGCATTGATCGTTTTTAATCTCCATGTGTGTTTGTTTGCTCTCTAGTAGAATTAAAAGTTACGTTTTATGACATTTACAAATATATGTTAGGTACCTGGGAGGCATGCGCTTATTCTTTTGCCATTGGCAATTTGGTTTATTATTTTTGCAGATGACACTATGTAGTATTGTTCAGTCTATGGCAGATGTTCGGAAATTACAAGCTGATTTGGACACACAGTGTTTGGGCGTCCACTTGGCAAATGATGTTTAATGTAGGTAAATATAAAGTTATGCATCTGGGTACCAACAACCTGCATGCATCATATAATTAACCCCATCACGTACTTAATCAAATGTTGCCCACTATGACTGTGGTACATGATGGGGTTAATTACTATTAGGGGGGGTTTACACGAGCGTGTGCATTTTTGCGCACGCAAAAAAACTCAGCGTTTTGCGTGCGCAAAAGGCACTTAACAGCTCCGTGTGTCATCACATAGGATGCGTGGCTACGTGATTTTCGCGCAGCTGCCTTCATTATGACACTCCGTTTGGATGTTTGTAAACAGAAAAGCACGTGGTGCTTTTCTGTTTGCAAACATACTTTTGACTGCTGTTGCACGAATCACGCGCGTCCCACGTAAGTGCTTCCGTGTGCTGCGCGTGATTTTCACGCACCCATTGCCTTCAATGGGTGCGTGATGCGCGAAAAACACAGAAATATAGGACCCGTCGTGAGTTTTACGCAGCGGACTCACGCTGCGCAAAAAATCACTGACAGTCTGCACTGCCCCATAGACTAACATAGGTCCGTGCGACGCGCGTGAAAAACACGCACGTTGCACGGACGTATTACATGTTCGTGTAAATCCGCCCTTAACATGAGGCACATGGAGGTTCAAAATTCATAACAACACGTGCCTCACATCAGAAAACGGAAGGAATTTTTATGTTTTTATTTGGCAAAGTATCGTTTTGGTATTGAGAATCGTAATAATACTCAAAGTATCGGTATCAAAGTCCAAATTCTGGTATCGTGACAACCCTACTATAGAATAACCCCAACTCATCTGCTGTCAATCACGTAGCGTCTCCTGTAACACTTATATGGCATACATCACACTCCACTTCCATTCGCCTGGAAATAACTTACTGTTTTTTGAAGTCCGAACTTTTGCCAGCAGCTTCTGTACAGTGCCAACATCTCCACTCTTCACAGCCTGTATCAGTTCATTCTCCCGACCCATTGCCAAACAAACTAGAAAGTAATCTCCTGACCTGTGCCCATATAGTTACAAAAATGCCCAGGTTGTATCCTCAAAGTATTCTCCACATTTACACACGTGACATCCACAGGGTTATAGAATGCACAGCCGTTGTAGTTTAGTCAATGCTCTTATAAAGTCTGTAAATAGTAATATTGTGGGAAATTTCGGGGTTCCCACAGCCAAGTTCCCCCTTCTGATCTGCGTTCAGTTGGACAGGTCCCATATCACATGAAGGTAAGAAGAACCACTAGCTGCAGCTAGTCCATGAGCTAAGGAGGTCTGCAATATTAAGGAGCGCTCCATCAGTTGAACTTTGACGTAGAAAAGCCTTCTTGTAGTAGTGCATAAGGTTCCTTTCTGTTACAGTAAGCCCTTTGATCCTTCCAGAGCTGCCCTGGTAACTTTCGGAACTTTAGATTTCTCTTTACGTAAGGATCCCAGGTGTAGGTATTATGTTCATTGTGCTGAAGAGAAAAAGATGCCGACTCTTCCTAGGGCACAACACGACGTCACTGTACAAAAAAAAAAGAAAGTAAATATTTGCGTTGCCATTTCAGACTTACACCTAGTTAACCCCTCCACGAAACAGGCATAGGCCTGCTCTGTTCCTTATGCGTTTGTAAATCGTGGAGGTGTGTTCCGCATCAACCGGTCATGTATGCCAAACGTGTTCACCGTCACAAGATAAAGCCACCCATCAAACACGGATAGTAGAAAAGTCTTGTACTACGCCTACCAGCTAATAAGAATACTGCAATGCAATAAACACACAACTTATTGCACGCTGCCACCATTACGCACGCACACCTGTTAATAAATAGGAAAGAGTTAAAATGAACCCATAGAAGCCTTTTCTTTCCGTGCTACTTCCAGGCAGCTGGATCCCATTCATAAACCCAATGACAGGACGCTCTGGGACCCCCCTCATTACCCACACACCTTCCTCCCACCATTCCGCCCCCTGAGTGTAAGGAAGCTCCAGTACAACTTGTTGAAATCCACCTTACAGAAAGGGAGCAACCGTCCTAAAACATCCAGGGCCGTGCCCATCCCACTCTTTTATCAAAGCCCGAGGAAAACAAGTCTACCAGATCATGGGCATGAAAGCTGATCCCCCCCCCCCCTTCTTTTCTCAGAAACAATCTGCTTATGATTCAACACCACGCCCTGAATGCCCTGCGCTGGGCAGGGGCAAGGTTACATCAGACAAAACATGTAAATGTACCAGCAAGAAATAAGAGCGGCGAGGTGGTGGAGGAAAGGAGGCCGACGAGTGCGGCCGGGTTTAGACTTTTCCAAATAGTTCGTTTTTTATCTTTAAATAAATTTAAGGTAACCCAACCATGGGAAAGGATAAAAACCATGTTTTAACTTTTTTCTTCTCTTTCCTCAGAAACTGTCCATGAAAAACAGACAGCACACGGATGTCGGAAAGGATAAAAAACCTTCCATGTTTGTTTTTTTCAGGAAATGTGTGACCATTGCGAGAAACCACGTGCTATTTTGATTCGTTTTTGTGCACCACTTCGACCATTAAAGTCAATGGGTGCGTGACCGCAGACGGGGAACATCCGTGTGCTCTCCATTTTTCATGGACAGTTGCGGAGGAAAGAAAAGAAAAAAGTGAAACCAGGAAGTGGGCAAGAAACAGACGCCATACGTGAATGAAAACCCCGACATACACACAAGTAAAACGGCGATTTTTTACAGACGCAAACAGGACATGGTGCGCTGGTTCCAGACGACCGTAATATGATCGCCCATATAATGTCTGCGCTATGGCGACCCAAGCCCGGTTCAGTAAAACCAATACGAGCCTGATCCTTCGCCCCAGTCCGGGATCAATTTAGGAAAAATATTAGACTTTGAAACGGCATTGAACCTGGCCCGATTACCATAAACCACCGTTATTAACGGTTATAGCAATTGGACTTTTCTTTTGTAGATCGGGTCATTTTCCAATCATTTTCACAGAGGGATTATTAGTATAATGGGGGTTTTCTCAGAATTGCAATGTGTAAATGCACTTTTTAAAAAGGCAAAACACAACCATGAACAGCTGAGAGGAACAGTTTCAGAAGGAATGAGGAGGGTTGTGGCCTCAGGAGCAAAACAAACATTCCAAAAAGCACTAGGCCATTAACCCTTTCACTGCCAACAAGAAAAAAAAGAAATATTCATGTGGCATAAAAAAAAAAAATAATAACAATAATTATTATTATATATTGCGGGAATTATTTATATACATCATTACTGGCCGTCATTTTTGCCCTATAGACGTCATGAATTAAAAATGCCCCCAGCAATCAGACAGCAGCTTTCATTTTTCGAATGTAAACTGTAGACTGAAAGAACGGATGTGATTGGTCGCCATGGGTACTGCTCCACTCTTGCTCTGAACTAGTCTTGGTACAGGAGTCCCGCAGTGCGTGGGTGTATATATATATATCGCAATGGGGCAGTGCCAGCCAGAGGCAGCTCTCCACGCACAGCGCCCCCTTCCCTCCTCCCCTTGCCAGGTCGCTTTGATGTCTCTCACATATAATAAAACTTGAGAGGACATGAGGAGAACATGGAGCAGGTCAGGTGGAGTCGCCCCCATAACTCACCGGGAGCCCGGAGGAGAGCCGAAAGCTTCTGGAATAATCCCGCAATCGACTTTGTGTGAAGTTTTGGTCGGTCAGGCAGCCAGCTCTCCTCAATCCCAGCAGGAAATCCCTCCCTTTCCTTGCGCTGCTCGGCTGCCTTCCTCCTGTCTCTGCTCCTCCCTCCTGATCTGAGGTCTGTGCTGGCTCCCCTCCAGCCGTGTGTAATACGTGGGGGAGAAGGAAGAGCCGTTTTGCAGCGCAGATAAGGGTTGGGGGAGGCTCTGCAGCCTCCGGTGCTGTCCTGCTCTGCAGTGCAGGGAGCTGCTCCTATTGACCTCCTGTTTGTAACTATTTAGGGACATGTTTACCAATACTGTTCTACCAAGGAGCCTGCGGTATGTAAAGTGGACTGCGGATATGTAGGAAAGCTGGTGCAAAGGAAACGTTAAGCAGTTGTCCATGGCAACCAATCAGATTCCACTTCTCATTTTTCAGAGGTCCATTGGAAAAGGAAAGCAACAACCAGATTGGTTGCCATTGACGATGGCTCCACTTTTTTTTTTGCACCAGTTTACATGCATAGTTACATAGTGACAGAACTACCGCTATATCAGCTGCTACGAGGCCCTGTGGCATGAGGGGGCACATAACATGCAGGGCTGGCTTTAGGATAGATGGCGCCCCCTGCAAAATTATTTTTCGGCGCCCCACCCCCATCATAAAAAAATGCCCCATAAAAAAGTATAATGTCCCCCACAGTATAATGCCCCTTTAGTGCCCTCCTACAATATAATAATAATATAATATATTACAACCCCTTCAAGCAAACAGTATTCGTCTCCTAAGGGTATGTTCACACGTACACGTCCGTTACGGCTGAAATTACGGAGCTGTTTTCAGGAGAAAATAGCACCGTAATTTCAGCCGTAATGGCATGTGCAGGCGTCTTTAGCTGCGTCTATTACGGACGTAATTGGAGTGGTTTTTCCATGGAGTCAAGGGAAAACGGCTCCATTTACGTCTGAAGAAGTGACAGGCACTTCGAAGTCTCCCTGTGCATTTAGGGAGACAATGGTAAGGTCAGTCATAGTGGACGGAAAAGTGGACAGAGGTAGGAAGGGACAAAAAGAAAGAAAAAACCCTGCACAGAAACAGAAGTACCGGAGCAAAGAGACAACACTATCCCTCTAAAAACGGAGTACAAATTCCCTCCACTACTCAACGCGAGCTATGTCGTCCTTGGAAGAAAAAACCTCCGACCACGACACAGCGACACGGAACCCTAATGGGGAACGAAGAAAGACAGCGATGTGGAAGACAACGTCACAAGAATACAGTAATCAACTAGTAAGCAACACCTTCACCATTTCCCATAGTTCCACCAGGGTCCATAGATAGCGGGGTGCCCGGAGACAAACCTGTCTGTGGATCCCCTGGGCACACTGACGGGGCTAGTGATCCTTTAAAAATGGCTGGTGTGACCTGACTCAGCAACCAGTCCTGTGTGGAACTGCCGTAGGGCGGCAGGAAAAAATGGCGCCTCAACCGCCCTGCCTGTCGGTGCCATAAGACCCACCCCCTGCTCTGGTACTGACTGGGGCTGAACGGGGGGTGGGGGGAGTCCTCTAACCAGGCCGGTGTAGCCGACCCTTGGACGCCTGCATCACACTGACCTCTCTCCGAAGACGCCATGACCGCCCCAGGGACCCGAGAACAGCTGCCGGCCTGAGTCTGACTAGAGGAGGTGAGTAACCACGCGGCGGCGGGGTCTGGGTGCGGCCTGTAGGAGGAGTGGAGGAAGATCGCGGCGAGGTCCCGTCCAGCGTGGACTGAAGGTACCTGCCAATGGAAGAAGTGCCAGCGGTGACTGGGAGGTTTTTACGGCTTCTCCCCTTCGTCATCCTGCGGCGAGGACCGGTAAGTAAGCCCTGTCGGGCGATCTTCTGTGCGGTGAGTCCGGAGCTGCAGCGAAACACGTCCTCACACCGCCATGCCTCAGAATGCACACTTTTTCAATGATCATTCATTATGTTAATGAGACTCATACTTTATATTCTACACATCACTATGCTTGAAAACGGTCCCATAGTAGGACGGAAACTTTGCAGCTGTGTGTTGACTGAATAAACCATTTTTGCTATATGGGAGTGCTGTGGGATTTCTTTTATATTTATCTACAATACTTGGATCGGGATTACCCGCTTGCACCAAATACCATTTTGGATTTGGACATTGAGTGCTGCATCTATAATATATATATATATATATATATATATATATATATATATATATATATATACAGTGAAGGAAATAAGTATTTGATCCCTTGCTGATTTTGTAAGTTTGCCCACTGTCAAAGACATGAACACTCTAGAATTTTTAGCCTAGGTTAATTTTACCAGTGAGAGATAGTTATAATTTAAAAAAAAAACTGAAAATCACATTGTCAAAATTATATATATTTATTTGCATTGTGCACAGCGAAATAAGTATTTGATCCCTTTGGCAAACAAGACTTAATACTTGGTGGCAAAACCCTTGTTGGCAAGCACAGCAGTCAGACGTTTTTTGTAGTTGATGATGAGGTTTGCACACATGTTAGATGGAATTTTGGCCCACTCCTCTTTGCAGATCATCTGTAAATCATTAAGATTTCGAGGCTGTCGCTTGGCAAATCGGATCTTCAGCTCCCTCCATAAGTTTTCGATGGGATTAAGGTCTGGAGACTGGTTAGGCCACTCCATGATCTTAATGTGCTTCATTTTGAGCCACTCCTTTGTTGCCTTGGCTGTATGTTTCGGGTCATTGTCGTGCTGGAAGACCCAGCCACGAGCCATTTTTAATGTCCTGGTGGAGGGAAGGAGGTTGTCACTCAGGATTTGACGGTACATGGCTCCATCCATTCTCCCATTGATGCGGTGAAGTAGTCCTGTGCCCTTAGCAGAGAAACACCCCCAAAACATAATGTTTCCACCTCCGTGCTTGACAGTGGGGACAGTGTTCTTTGGGCCATAGGCAGCATTTCTCTTCCTCCAAACACGTCGAGTAGAGTTAATGCCAAATAGCTCAATTTTAATCTCATCTGACCACAGCACCTTCTCCCAATCACTCTCAGAATCATCCAGATGTTCATTTGCAAACTTCAGACGGGCCTGTACATGTGCCTTCTTGAGCAGGGGGACCTTGCGGGCACTGCAGGATTTTAATCCATTACGGCGTAATGTGTTACCAATGGTTTTCTTGGTGACTGTGGTCCCAGCTGCCTTGAGATCATGAACAAGTTCCCCCCATGTAGTTTTCGGCTGAGCTCTCACCTTCCTCAGGATCAAGGATACCCCACGAGGTGAGATTTTGCATGGAGCCCCAGATCGATGTCCATTGACAGTCATTTTGTATGTCTTCCATTTTCTTACTATTGCACCAACAGTTGTCTCCTTCTCACCCAGCGTCTTACTTATGGTTTTGTAGCCCATTCCAGCCTTGTGCAGGTCTATGATCTTGTCCCTGACATCCTTAGAAAGCTCTTTGGTCTTGCCCATGTTGTAGAGGTTAGAGTCAGACTGATTAATTGAGTCTGTGGACAGGAGTCTTTTATACAGGTGACCATGTAAGACAGCTGTCTTTAGTGCAGGCACCAAGTTGATTTGGAGCGTGTAACTGGTCTGAAGGAGGCTGAACTCTTAAAAGGGAATGTATTTTTTTTTTAGTTAAACAATTAGTGTATAGGTGATTAAACATTGTTCTAATTTTTTTAATGAGTCAGGAAATATTATAAATTATAACACTTCCCAGTGCTGGTCACTAGATGGAGCAATTCCCAAAATTGCAGCATTGCATGTGGTAAAGCAACCACATTGCTTTATGCTGCAAAATGTGAGAAAACTCACTCGCTCTAGTGAGCTCTCAGAATCCCCCCCTCCTTTATCCTGGCTAGTGCCGGGAGAAACGAGGGGATTGAACGGTCAAACCTCCTACACTGTGTCTCCATTTTTTGAGCTAACACACAGTGTAGTAGGTTTACATACACTAGTAAACACACAGTAAAACACTTACATACACATAAATAACTTACCTGCTCCAGTCACCGCCGCTCCCTCTAGTCCGTCTGCTACCGCCGCTCCAAGTGCACAAGTCCGGAAGCCGCGACCGAAAGTAGTAATCTTACTGTCCGGCCGCGACTTCCGGTCTACAGGAAAATGGCGCCGGATGGCGCACAGTTCAACTTGGACTGTGTGGGAGCGGCGCATTCGCCGTTCCCACACAGACGGCGTACAGCATAGTGGATGGAACGGGCCCCGTTCGCATTCACTATGGGACTGTAGCTGCCGTATTCCATGTCTGTATGTATCGTTAATCGACACACACAGAAATGGAAAAAAAAAATGGCAGCCCCCATAGGGAAGAAAAAGTTCAAAAATAAAAAAAAGTAAAACACAAACACACAAATAAATATAAAAGTTTTTAATAAAACACTAAAATCAAACTGATGTAAAAATTTTTTTTTCGTGACACTGTTCCTTTAATGGTTGGCAGGGGATCAAATACTTATATCTCTGTGCACAATGCAAATAAATACATATAATTTGGACTGTGATTTTATTTTTTTATTTTTATATAATCTCTCTCTCACTGGTAAAATTAACCTAGCCTAAAAATTCTAGACTGTTCATGTCTTTGACAGTGGGCAAACTTACAAAATCAGCAAGGGATCAAATATTTATTTCCTTCATAATATATATATATATATATATATATATATATATAAATATATAAAAGTTTTTGTTTTTTTTAAATTTTAGTGACTTGTCTGCTCATAATATAAATGAAAAACACTGAATTAAACTAATCTAGAAAATGAAAGCCTCATAAGTCTTGTAAAAAACAAAGTAAAAATAGTTGTGATATTCAAAGCGGTTCCAAAGATATTATTGTTAGTGCATATCAAAAATGAAAAGTTTGACCTGGACACAGGGGCATGATCCTTGGTCATGAAAGGGTTAACCAGGTTTTGAAAAATCGCTGGAGCATTACTTAAAGAGGCTCTGTCACCAGATTTTCAAACCCCTATCTCGTATTGCATGTGATCGGCGTTGCAATGTAGATAACCGTAACGTTTTTTTTTTCAAAAACTAGCATTTTTGGCCAAGTTATGACCATTTTTATATTTATGCAAATGAGCCTCTCTTATGTACAACTGGGCGTGTTTAAAGTTAAGAAAGGCTCATTTGCATAAATATAAAAATGGTCATAACTTGGCCAGAAATGCTCGTTTTGGAAAAAAACAAAACGTTACTGTAATCTACATTGCAGCGCCGATCTGCTGCAATAGGAGATATGGGTTTGAAAATCTGGTGACACAGCCTCTTTAAACCAAAAGGCATGCCCAAATACTCATAATGACCATCTGGAGTATCCGCCCCTTAGGCAGCTTAGCATTAGGGAGAAGTACATTGGGGAAGTCATACGGCCTATGAGGAGGGAGAGATTCACAACCGATTTCAGAAAGGACATTCTCAAAATCTTGAATGCACTCCAGCAACGATAGTGCGTTGCAAGATAAGTTAGCAGTAGACAAAGACATGCAAGAATCAGAACATTTAGAATGCCACTTAATTAAATCTGTTTTTACCCAATCAATAACAGGATTATGGGTCTGAAACCATGGAATACCCATTACCACCTCAGAAGGAAAATTTTCTAGGATAAAGAGATTAGTTTAGTATACAAAGTACACACTTACAAACTAACAGGCGGAGTGGAGAGCTTGACTGCCCCCTGAGAGAGAGGGGAATTATCTATAGCGGATACTTTGACTGGGGTACTCAGCTGGACAAGGGGATAGCCAATGTTTTTGCAACCTGAAGATCCAAGAAATTAGCCGCAGAACCACCATCTACAAAATGAAAATCTGATGTAGTTTTAGGCTAAATTTATACAGAAATATAGAAAACTGTGAAGGGTTCCCAAACTTTCAAACACAACTGAATATAGGCAAACAAAATAAAAAAATTGCTGGAGTGCTTTTTTAAGAACATCAGACACACTCTGGCCCACATTTATTATTCCGTTACAACTGATTTGGGCAGAGAATTGCACAGGTTGAAAAGTTGAAACTAAAATTGGGCCAAATTTGTGACATTTGTCTTTTCACTGCGAAAAAAGAATTCAGGTGAGAAAAAGTAGGCGTGGTCAGGCTGTAAACGCACTTTTAGCAGCATTTATCGAAAGCCAAGGTTCTAAAAGCGACAAATGTACGACTGCTCATAGCAGGTGTAAAAAATAAATTAAGACAATTCTAAATGCAGCAGATTTATTAAGAGGTGTACACCTTTCAATAAATTAAGCCCAAAGCTCACAAATTACCCTCTATAATTTCATTGGTACAAAATATTCCATTATTAATAAATGTGGGCCACACTATACCTGTTCTATGGATTGCTGAGAGATTTTGTGGCTTCTTTTTGCACTCCCAATTTTATCTGTCACTGGAAGAGAGAACTCAACTGGAAATTTTCCAAGGATGTTTAGAGTAAAAATGTAATCCTTAGCCTCGATTACAGACCACATACATGAAAAAAAACAAACAATAAACGTCCATATATATCAACGCTAGCAATAGAATACCTATAGAAACATATATAGACACAATACATCCAAAAAATAATAACCAATAGTACAAAATATAGCACTATCCAGTATATCAAAAATACCTTTATTAGAACGCATTATAAAAACCATATATAGGCCATCAGTATATATATAAAATGACATACAATAAAACGTGGTGGAGGGATCACAATGCATCAAATTACAAATACAATCAATATTGGGGTCTGGTCTATAAATACTCAACAACACTATACAAAAATATACCTCAAATTACTAGTATCTTTTTATGGGGTCCACCCCTTGAAAAAGCTGACGGCAAAACGCGTGTCGGGGCGTCTGTTTGTGGTCTGTCTTTTGGGGCATCAATATGCAAAACACGGGTTGATACTTGACCTAATTTGGATCTTTGATCCTTGTCACTTGTACATCTGTACCCCTTGTCTAGTGATTATGTACTTACATACTAGTAATTTATGAGGTGTATATTGGACCAGATCCTAATATTGATTGTATATGTAATTTGATGCATTGTGATCCCTCATTCCACAACCACGTTTTATTGTAAGTACATAATCACTAGACAAGGGGTACAGATGTACAAGTGACAAGGATCAAAGATCCAAATTACGTACCAACGCGTGTTTTGCATATTGATGCCCCAAAAGACATACCACAGACCACAAACAGACGCGCGTTTCGCCGTCAGCTTTTTCAAGGGGTGGACCCCATGAAAAGATACTAGTAATTTATGAGGTGTATTTTTGTAGAGTATTATTGAGTAGTTATAGACCAGACCCCAATATTGATTGTATATGCAATTTGATGTATTGTGATCCCTCATACCATCAAATTTTATTGTATGTTATTTTATATATATATTGATGGCCTATATATGTTTTTATAATGCGTTCTAATAAAGGTATTTTTGATACACCGGATGGTGCTATATTTTGTACTATTGGTTATTTTTTGGATTTATTGTGTCTATATATGTTTCTATAGGTATTCGGTTATTCAATATAGACAGATTTTCACCCACTGTAAGTAAACAATGTAAGTTCCTTTTTAGTGACAATAGGCAAAGAACCTGGAATTTTTTTGTAATTTATCTCCAAAGTAAAATAGAAAATTTCACAGTGAATATGCCTAATTTGTCAGACCAGAATATCCCTTCAAGAGAAAAAAATAATTATTTTTTCCAGGCACCAGAGATCCAATTACTTGCTTTATTTACATGTTTTAGTAACAAATCACAAACTCTCAATCTCTTGATAGAAAATATACATCATTTAAAATAAAATAAAAACTTTCCATTCATCCTGTGCCTAGATGCAAAGAGAGACTAAGTCCAGTAGTATAAAGGACATCAGATATTCCCATGCTAGTTAACCCATGCATATGGCACAGAGGCCTGGAGAAGAGCAATAGAAGAACAGAGCTTTGGACCAGCAGGGTTAACCATGCACGATGTGTCAGAAAAAAACAAAAAACTGTTAATAACCCCTCCCTCAATTTGTCAGTGCAGTGGGAAGGGAAGTAATGGGATAGCTTCTCCACTGCTAATTGTATGTAAACAGCCAGGGAGACTGTGGAGGCACAACAGGTGGGGGAGGCAGAAGCGGTCACGGCTGGCTTTAGGGAGCTATAAAACAGCAAAGTCCGCAGCATCTCCCCACATGGTAACACTGGATTAAGTTATACCAGTTCCGTCCGCCTCCCCCTTATTTGATCTTGTGGGAACAATACACCCCCCACAGAACACAGTGATGAGCAGTGCAATCAAAATGGAGAGTTCATTCCAAGTTTTGTTTCAAATTGAAGTTTCTGTCGCTTTTGATAACGGACACGAACCCTAAATAAAAATAAATAAAAAATAAAATAAATATTGGGTGGTTACATCCAGAATATGTATAGTTTATAAAAAGGTATAATAAGTCACTCTGAATAAGTCAAACTGTACAGTACAAGTGACCGTAGAAGGCGAATAAAAGGTGAATGTGCTACAATTGGAAAAGAGCTTTTCTAATACCTGATCTCGTGCAATTTGACAATCTCATTGATGATTAAGACAAGAAAGAGAGAGAGTGGTCCCAGCAACCAGGACAACAGCGGGATGTCCCATATGTGGAAAGTGAGCGGTGCATCAGGGTTTGCCCATAGTTGCAGGTCAAGGGCTATCTGAAATCCTTGCGCCAGTAACCTAGGAGACCATTTAAAAAAAAAAATCAGATGCATATAAATCTGAAAGCATGCATTGTTCTACAGAACGGCCCAATACTTACAACACGGGGAGAGTCCAACTCCACCACACGTTACTAAAGGGGTTTCTCTTCCAGAGCGGCCTTGATCGATGGACATGGCTGATCGAGATAAAAACTGGAGAAAAAAAATGTGATCAATTTAAGAATACAACATTTCACTGTCCTCTCCAGATCTAGAAGTACAGGAGGTTACTCACCTGCATGTAAAACAATGAGACAAGCACATAATTTCTGAGCGAAGAGTAGAGCCCCAGAAAAGGAGCCAAACCAATCAGGTGCTCCAGGAGAGTCGCTACAAGAAAGCGAATACGATAAATGGAAATAAGACACAATTGGGTAGATGTATCAAAACTGGTGCAAAGGAAAAGTGCAGTAGCTGCCCATGGCAACAATCAGATTCCACCTAATTTTTCAGAGTCCCATTGGAAAACAGAACCAGTGACCAAATTGATTGCCATGGGCAACTACCACTTCTGATATCTCCCCCATTGAATTTGTTAATATTAAGAACAATTCAGATATCATTGACATTATTTCCCATACCTGTACACAGCAATCCCAGAACAGTTAGTAATGTTGCTATGGGAAGAAATCTCACAAAACCTCTGCAAAGAGAACCAGAAGCAGGCCAGACAGCAGAGGGAGGAAGGGAGGAACTTCAACAGGAAACAAAGCAGGAAATAATGCTGGGTCTGAGAGTGGAGGAGAAATGGACCATCAGACAGGTTTAGGCTTACATAGATAATATAATATAATATGCTACATTTGGGCACATTAGAATACAGTCAGTCATGAACTCAGCATAGTGAATAGAGACAATTTATGTCTCTAGAAATCCTTCAAATAGTTTTTCTGGTTTAGAAAACATACTTTCAAAGATCCTATTCGCGGATTCTAAGGTGATAGAGGGGGCTTCAGAAACCTCATCTATCAACAAAACAAAGAGAATACTGTAGTGTACCAGGCAAGTCCATGCTTTACACAGGGAAGCCAGTGATTCTATTGGGTACCATGTAATGCTTCATTTCTCCTGTGGTGGCGCTATGGGAAGACGTAACACTTCCTGCAAGGTTACCCCAAAGATAACAGCCAATAAGCTGGGGTCCCAGCCGCAGGACTACCTGTGAATATTTTAATCTTTCAGGAACCCTTCAAACAAAAAGATTGTCCAAGGCGGACATTAACTTTAATGGCTAATCTGAGTGACATTGCCACGAAAAAAAGATATTCTAATTTTAGTTTTTTTTTCCCTCCATCATCATATTCAGTATTTACCTTTCTGGGGATAGACTGGAGGTTTTTTCCAGTTGCTACAGTCATTATAGAATTGTCAGCTGGCTTTCCGAGCAGGGAGACGCTATACAAGATAAAAGAAGATAACATAGGGACAAAACAAGCTGGCTTCTATGTACTTAAACGTTACCAAATCATTCAGATTAGCGTAGTAGACTACGCTATTGATTCCGTCAAAACCCTTGCACAACGGAGACAATCGGAAACCATCGTCACCGGATACATCACTATTGAAATCAATGGTGATGGAAATCGAAACCTATTTTCCGTTTGTGTCAGGGTCCCGTTCCGACGGAAAACTCAAGATGTGAACGAACCCTTATGCAGTACTAAAACACAGTCTCATTGCTCTACCTCTTCCCCCAATTTAGAGGCTATTCTTTATTGAACCGATAACAAGAGTTACCAGAGACGGGAATTTTTTTTTTTCTCTTTAAACCATGTTCTTACCTGAGTAATGGGAAACAGAAACAGGACAGCCACAGAATATCTGTAGTACTGAGGCAAGGAGGTAGCTGGATTAGACAAGCCAGAAACTAAATAAACAGATTAAAAAAATGAAAATAAAAGTAACAATAGGTAAAGAAACAGCTTATTGCACTATTTTTCAGCATTTATTATTTATCCCCACTTCACGCAAAAACACACAGCGAACCATTACTGTTCATGCATATAGCTGCATCGCTGCATGAATCCTAGATTTAGTGCCCACGATGGGATTGGATCCCATCCTGGTAGATCAGGACAGCCTTTCCCAAAGTCTATCTGAACCCGTCCTTGACACATAATATATGGCTCGTGCACCAAGTTGCAATACTGCCATGCTCGTGAGCGGTCATTCCAAACAAGCAGCTATATACTTCTCATGGTTGTTATGCAGCCACAGTCTTTACAAGCTGAGGGTCGAACATCAATCTTGTGAAGCTTACCTGCACATTCACAAGTGTCAGCTGGCACTGGAGGAGGAAAAGAAAGCATTTCCTAATACCATACGTTGCATGACGAGCCTGTAACCAGCACAAAAAAATGATAATTACGTGACACGTTTTCCTTAACAGTATTAGGAGGGAGGAAACAAGAAACGGCACACAGACGCAACAAAAGGCAAACAACCAAAATAAAAGGCTACATTGTACACCCCTCTATAATCAGTAGCCGATATAAAATTATCTTTATTAAAATGTATTAATTAATATCCAACGAGAAGAAACCCACTCACAATAGACATAACCACACAATACAATCTACAGTAAGAGTACAAATGTTACAATTTACAAACTGTGTGGGGTCAGGGATTATTATAGAACATATATGTATATCATAACTCTAGAATGAGACTTAATACAAGTACGCAAAAAATGATAAAGAATATACACGAATAATGACCCCCCAATATGCTCATAGTTCTGAATCAGGCACATAATTACATAATAGGTAATAATAAAATACAAGGCAAAAAAAATAAATAAATCTATTTCTCAACCCAGAGGTGCAAATACTGACCTGTTCAATGAGACGGATAATGCTGACACTCTCTTCCTGCCTGAAGTTTATGGAGCAAGGTAGACTGTTAAGTGCAGCAGAGAGGTGCAAAGGAGAGATCTTCTCTGATGTGTTTGCCCTAAGAGAGCCGCTCACATATCCAAACATTTCCCAGGAACAGCGAGAGGGGAACAATGGATCCAGAGAAATACTAAGGGAAACAAAATGAGACAAAAACGCAAGTCAGCATGAATATTCCATTTAAAAAAAAAAGGATCAGGCAAAGTCAGGCGATCAAGTGTCAATGTAAAAGGCGCATAAAGTAAAATGGAAACATTTTCAAAAGTAGTAATAAAAAATGGGCAAAGCCATGGGCATAGGTATAAAAAGTTGCAAGAAAAGGCCAAATTTAAAGTGAGCGGTTAATACACCTCTGAGGCCAGTGATTGGCTACAGCGATCATGTGGACTATACGGGAACGTCATAACTGAAGCTAGATAAACTGGGAGCCACCGGAGCGGCAACAGGTTTATCAGGGAAGTAGAAATTATTTTGATATTTTAGCCCATTTCCTGCAGTCAGTGAATTTTATTGGGAAAATCCTTTTAAAAGACATTCATCAGAACAGAAAATTGCATGGAAAATAACAAAAACAAAATACTTACATAACATATACATGATACATTAGGGGGATTCTCAAACAGTTATAGACCGATAGAGGGAATCCCATCTCATTCACCATATTAATTTTGGATATCATCCCCCAAGAGGTGAAACATGCACATACATACATATATATATATATATATATATATATATATATATTACACAAGAAAATGGCGACAGTTGCTGGAATGTGCTGATGAAACTTTTTTTTTAAATTCAATCTTTATTTTGAAAATAAAGGGCATAACATCTCAAGAAAGTGATCATCATTATTCGTAGCGTCAGAACACTTACAGTACTGGTATGACAAGCAAATCAGAAAACAAAATAGTGGTTTAAAAAAGAAAAAACAAAAAAGAAAAAAACAAAATAGTGACAAGAGCAAAGACGAAGAATTATGTGGTGTGTGGCATCTCCCGGGCACACAATGGGGACCAGAGTTGTAAAAATTTTTTATGAGTTCTAGACTCCCAGGTCCTTTAATCTATAGATTTGTCTAATTCTAGAGAGCCACATAGGAACATCTGGTGGTTATTTATTCAACTATTTGACGGGTAGAAGTAATTTAGCTGCCATTATGAACAGTGAGGGTAAGTCATATTTAGTGAGACGGACAGTCCGGAGCAGGTAAGTTCACTAGTACCAAAGATGGAGTGAGCTTAATATTTGTGGAACAGATCCTATTAATATGGGATTCAATAGAGGACCAGTATGTTGAAAGGACAGGGCAGTCCCACCAAATGTGTAATAGAGTGGAATTACCACACCTCCAGCATGCAGCGGATGCAGTAGGGTACGCGGATCAAAGGCTCTTAATGTTCGAATGATGCTGAACTCTTTGGGGCAGATTTACTATTCAAATTGAGCCAGAAGTCTGGTGTTCATGCTGTGCACCACATTTATTTACGGTTTCAGACACTTAGTGTGACAAGGGGAATGGTCTAACACATGGGGCGTGGATTAAGATGCAACACTGTGCATAAAATAGCACTACAATTTTGTCTTAAAAAACTGGCGTGAACTAAGCCAACTAATAGGTGGTCTAAGGAAGTGAAAAGTGTCTACCAAGATGCACCAAATTTCATACAGCATGGAATTGATCCCAGAAGGGGAAAACACATTTGCAAAATCACTTTACTGTCTGAGAGCTAGAAAGCTGAGATGCAGTAACACGCGATATGAGGACACAGGACAAAATCATAAGCAAGACAGATCTGCAGAAACAAAAAAAAACAAAAAACACACAACTGCACAGCTAACATTTAGAAGAACAAAACTAGAAATGACAAATTAAAAAGAAAGATATAAAAGACTAGACGACCAGATATAAAAGACTAGACGACCAGATATAAAAGACTAGACGACCAGATATAAAAGACTAGACGACCAGATATAAAAGACTAGACGACCAGGTATAAAAGACTAGACGACCAGGTATAAAAGACTAGACGACCAGATATAAAAGACTAGACGACCAGGTATAAAAGACTAGACGACCAGGTATAAAAGACTAGACGACCAGGTATAAAAGACTAGACGACCAGGTATAAAAGACTAGACGACCAGGTATAAAAGACTAGACGACCAGGTATAAAAGACTAGACGACCAGGTATAAAAGACTAGACGACCAGATATAAAAGACTAGACGGCCAGATATAAAAGACTAGACGGCCAGATATAAAAGACTAGACGGCCAGATATAAAAGACTAGACGGCCAGATATAAAAGACTAGACGACCAGATATAAAAGACTAGACGACCAGATATAAAAGACTAGACGACCAGGTATAAAAGACTAGATGACCAGGTATAAAAGACTAGATATAAAAGACTAGATGACCAGGTATAAAAGACTAGATGACCAGGTATAAAAGACTAATGACCAGGTATAAAAGACTAGACGACCAGGTATAAAAGACTAGACGACCAGATATAAAAGACTAGACGGCCAGATATAAAAGACTAGACGGCCAGATATAAAAGACTAGACGGCCAGATATAAAAGACTAGACGGCCAGATATAAAAGACTAGACGGCCAGATATAAAAGACTAGACGGCCAGATATAAAAGACTAGACGACCAGATATAAAAGACTAGATGACCAGGTATAAAAGACTAGATGACCAGGTATAAAAGACTAGATATAAAAGACTAGATGACCAGGTATAAAAGACTAGATGACCAGGTATAAAAGACTAATGACCAGGTATAAAAGACTAGACGACCAGGTATAAAAGACTAGATGACCAGATATAAAAGACTAGATGACCAGGTATAACAGACTAGATGACCAGATATAAGAGACTAGATGACCAGGTATAACAGACTAGATGACCAGGTATAACAGACTAGATGACCAGATATAAAAGACTAGATGACCAGATATAAAAGACTAGACGACCAGATATAAAAGACTAGATGACCAGGTATAGAAGACTAGATGACCAGGTATAAAAGACTAGATGACCAGGTATAAAAGACTAGACGACCAGATATAAAAGACTAGACGGCCAGATATAAAAGACTAGACGGCCAGATATAAAAGACTAGACGGCCAGATATAAAAGACTAGACGGCCAGATATAAAAGACTAGACGGCCAGATATAAAAGACTAGACGGCCAGATATAAAAGACTAGACGGCCAGATATAAAAGACTAGACGGCCAGATATAAAAGACTAGACGGCCAGATATAAAAGACTAGACGGCCAGATATAAAAGACTAGACGACCAGATATAAAAGACTAGACGACCAGATATAAAAGACTAGATGACCAGGTATAAAAGACTAGATGACCAGGTATAAAAGACTAGATATAAAAGACTAGATGACCAGGTATAAAAGACTAGATGACCAGGTATAAAAGACTAATGACCAGGTATAAAAGACTAGACGACCAGGTATAAAAGACTAGATGACCAGATATAAAAGACTAGATGACCAGGTATAACAGACTAGATGACCAGATATAAGAGACTAGATGACCAGGTATAACAGACTAGATGACCAGGTATAACAGACTAGATGACCAGATATAAAAGACTAGATGACCAGATATAAAAGACTAGACGACCAGATATAAAAGACTAGATGACCAGGTATAGAAGACTAGATGACCAGGTATAAAAGACTAGATGACCAGGCTCCACCAACTTATTGAGCATAGACAAAGACGTTCAGTCAGTGTACACAAAGAGAGAGTAGCCATCGTATGCAGGGAGGCCAGTGCACAGACTACACTTGGAATGTATTTGCTGGTTTACTGCCTTAACCCCTTAATGACCAGCCTATTTTAGACCTTAATGACCAGGCTATTTTTTAAGTTGTTTCCATCGTCGCATTCCAAGAGCTATAACTTTTTTATTTTTGCATCGACATAGCTGTATAAGGTCTTGTTTTTTGCGGGACAAGTTGTATTTTTTAATAGCACCATTTTGAGGTTATTCAGCGGGTTGTTACGATTGCAACGATACCAAATTTGTATAGTTTTTGTATGTTTTACTACTTTTACACAGTAAAAACGCTTTTTTTTCAAAATTATTTGTTCTTGTGTCTCTATATTTGAAGAGCCGTAACGTTTTTATTTTTTGGCCGATGCAGTTGTATGAGGGCTTTTTTTTTGCGGGAAGACTTGTAGTTTTTATTGCTACCATTTTAGAGTAGATGCGACTTTTTGATCACTTTTTAATCACATTTTTTTTTAAAGTCGGGATTCACAGAAAACAGAAATTTTTCCTTAGTTTTCTATTTCATTTTTTACGGCGTTCACCGTGCGGGTTAAGTAATGTAATAGCTTTATAGTCGGGGTCGTTACGGACGCGGCGATACCAAATATGTGTAACTTTTTAACTTTATTTAGTTTTTTTAATAGTAAAGCAGTTTGTAAGGGGAAAAAGTGGGTTTTTCATTTTTTTTTTTCACATTTTTTTTAAATTAACTTTATTAAACTTTTTTTTAAACTTTTATACTAGTCCCACTAGGGGACTTCACTATGCGATCCTCCGATCCCTATTATAATACACTGCAATACTTTTGTATTGCAGTGTATTACTGCCTGTCCGTTTAAAACGGACAGGCATCTGCTAGGTCATGCCTGCGGCATGATCTAGCAGGCATTCATTACAGGCAGACCTGGGGGCTTTTATTAGGCCCCCGGCTGCCATGGGAGACACAGACACTCGGCGATCTTATCGCTGGGTGACGGTGGGATGAGAGGGAGCTCCCTCCCTCTCTCCAAAACCACTCAGATGCGGTGCTCGCTATTGAGCACCGCATCTGAGGGGTTAAACAGGTGAGATCGATACTAATATCGATCTCGCCCGGCAGAGCAGGGATGCCCCCAGCCCTCAGCTGCCTCTGGCTGCTGAGAGCAGGGAGATTTGACTGCTCCCTGCTCTGTTTACTTTACTCTGATGCAGTGCCGTAAAAAGTCTATGGCATCGGAATAAGGCCCGTTAGTGACCGACGTAAAAAGACTATGGGCCGGTCACTAACGGGTTAAAGTAGAAGTAAAAAACTGAGAAAATAATTAAGACAAGTAAGAAGTCCTGCTGACCTGATATCACTTTGTAAGAACAATCCACTGTTCCTGATGCTCGCAGAACTTCCCATACAGCACGTTACCTCTCCATACTCCTGCATGATCTGGATCATTTCACACATAGCTAGGAAACAAAGAAGTATAAAAACACCCACTACGGCTCCTTTTTTGTCATTTACATACGTCATACTTTACTCACTTTCAGGGGCGCAGTCAGTAAAGAGTGGGACCAGCAGGGGAACATTATCAATATTCTGCAGATGAGGTCTAACTTGTTGGATACCACGAGGGAGCTTTGCCTATAGCAGGGAAAAAAGATTTTCATGGTCACATTGCAGTGCGGTCAGAAAACATGCTAAGTCACAGAGCGCTATTCTTCTTTAATATTCCTAGCAGAGCATGGGGCAGCTAGCACTTACAGTATTTTAGCCTTTCACTACTATGTATAGTGAACAGCAGGTCATAACGGTTTCAGTTACACCAGTAAGGTTCAGTTGATACAGCTTTTTTGCGCTGATTTTGACGTTGAAACCATGTCGGAATAAGTGGCAAAAAAACGTCCGAAATCGCCCCCCATTTATTTCAATGGGAAGCCGAGGCGGTTTTTTTCCTGGACGTCTTTTGTCCGTTCGAGGAAAAGAAAAAAAGCAGAATGTCCTTTCTTGCCGCGATTTCCGCCTCTGACCTCCCATTGAAATCATCGGGAGGCAGAAAATACCCTGAAGGAATTCGGAGGCAGATTTTTTGCAGTGTAAACAGGGCCTAAGGATGGATTGTATGGTGGACGTTCAATATGTATGCTGCGAAAATCTCCTAAACTATACATGGGTGTAATAGCCAAAAGTTAACCAAATGGGTATTCTTTTGGCATACATCGGGATGCCACAGTCCCAAATGTATTGAAAATTTTAGTTCACTGTGCTATTCAATACAACCGAATGCAAATGGTTTTTTAAATGGGAGTGAATGGCTGGCATATGTATCTGTATAGGAATACACTTGAATACATTTGGGGCACACATACAGTAGGACTCTTTTGAAATGGTCCTGCCGAACCTGATGCACACCTAGCCTAACCTTAACTAAAATGCCATGCAATCAACAGCCTTAAGTAATTTTTCTTACACGGTTGGAATCTTCAAAAAAGCTGGGGACATCACTGTCAGTAGGCTGGAAACTAATCATATCGGAGTGCCCCTCGTCATCCATGAGAAGTAGACCTTCTGTATCCTCCCGCGAAGCTAACAAGGGAAGAAAGGTTACATAATAAATAAGTACAATTAAAAATTAACTGCACAAGAATAAAGCGTGGTCTGCCTACTATAATAAGACTAATGTCTACGTTGGCAATAGCTACCTGAAACTATAGTAACCATGTGTACAAAAGTATTGTAAAAACCTACACATTACAGCTATAGGAGCTTTTGTGACACCCCATTCTAAAACCATAGGTATTAAATATGGAGTTGGTCCCCACTTTGAAGCTAAAACAGCTTCCTCTCTTTTGGGGAGGCTTTCTACAAGATTTTGGAGTTTATCTGTGGGAATTTTTTTACCCATTCGTCCAGAAGAGCATTTGAGGTCAGAAACTGGTGTTGGAGAAGAGTGCCTGGCTCGCAATCTTCATTCTAGTTTATCCCAAAGGTTTTGGATGGGGTCAGGGCTCTGTGCGGGCCAGTCATGCTCTTCCACACCAAACTCACCCAATCATGCCTTTATGCACCTCGCTTTGTGCAGTGGGGCACAGTCATGCTGGAACAGAAAAGAGCAGTGCCTTCCTGGGACTTAAAATTAGCCCTGGAATTTTTAAGCCCACCGCAGTCCATACGCAGCCACCAGTGTTGGGCTGGTGTACATGGGGGCGACCTTTCAGCTATACAAAGACATTGGGGAGATTTATTAAAACCGGTGTAAATTTCTCCCCATCAATTTTCACAGCTCACACCCCGGGTTCTCATCGAAAGGTGTTAGTATATCCCCTCACAAAAACGTCCTATACACACACAGTGACACTCTGACCCCGAAGGCAGATTTCCCTTTCTTAAAGGTTATCTAACATGCTCTCTTGTCTCCACTGCAAATCTTTACGCATCCAACCATCAGCAGGTTCCATGGCTTATTGAGACATTAGAGAAGTTTAAAGACTTTGCGGAAGGAATGGAAATTGTAGGGGGGAGATTTCAATTTAGCGTTGGATCCGCCTCTGGACACTGCTCTAGAGATCGTCCATTTCTCACTCTTCTCTCCTAAAACTTAAATCTAGACTACGACTTCTAGACTTGGTTGACGTTTGGCGCCTACACCATCCAGACACAAAAGATTATACTTTTGTCTCCCCACTACATAACTCATATCATAGGTTAGATTAGGTTTTCATTTACAGTAGATCTCTCCCTATAGTTAACAACACTCATATAGGATCCATTACCCTTTCAGACCATGCCCCAGTCTCAATGTCCATCTCCTTCTCAAACATTCCACCCAGAGCCTGGACCTGGTCCCTCAACGAGACCCTGATCGATCAGCCTTGACGATTTGAAAAGCTTAACAATCTTTTGGTAGATTTCTTCCATAGGAATGTGTCGTCAGACATATCTTCGCCGATAGTATGGCAAGCCCACAAAGCTTTCATCCGAGGTGAACTGATAGCCTTGGGCTCACAATGCAAAAAAAGAACGCACTGCAGAACTTAACTCCCTGCTTGCGCAGATCTCTACTCGTGAGGGTATGAGTAAACACTCAAAAGCACACTCTGTTCAAAGTGACCTCACAGACCTGAGGAAGAAATTAGGAGATTTGTCGAATGTCCAGTCAGCTAAGATGTGAAGAGTAAATTCAAATTCTATGCACATGGTGACAGGGGGTCTAGGGTCATGTCCGCTCTACTAAGGAAAAAAAACCAGACAGCTCTTTCATACACGAAATCAAAAACAGCCTCGGGACCCTCTGCCACTAATATAAATTCCATAACTAAAGAATTCTTGAAGTTCTACACTTCTCTTTATAACGTCCTGAAGATGCAGATACAGTTTATACTGGGAGAAAATAATTGATTGAACCGAAATTTGAAAGATAACGTCGATTAATTGCGCTGAATATCGATTAATTGCCCAGCACTACTGTAGATATTGACTCTTTGCATAATAAATTTTGCACACCTTCGGACAGCGATGTCTGAAGAGTAAGGGATTGAAGATGGGTTATAACCATTTTATTTGGGGGTAGGAGGAGAAATATATTTTGAATCCAGAATCCAGTTGCTGGAAGAGATGGTTTCCCATTGGGGCCATTTTTTTTAACTTCCACCTCCTACTTCCCTGACATCATTGTCTATTCTGATTAGGCCTGTTCTGGTTAAGGAAGATGTTCCTTCCTCTTCCCCCTTTTGGGTAGCACCACCTGCCTGATTTCCCCTTTCCCCTATAGGTTTGTTGTGGATTACAAAAGGGGCGAAAAAACTGTTTCTTTTTTGGAACTTTAGGTTCAGGAAAGGTTTTCTTTTTGTCTGATGTCTTTTCTAAAGTGGTATCTAGATCTGGACCGAACACATTCCCCCTGAAAAAGGTATGGCACATAATTTATTTTTAGATAGCGGATCCCCAGGCCACATTTTTAGCCACAAGGCTCTTCTTGTGGTGTTGGAGAGTACACTCGCTCTAGATTAAATTTTTATTGAGTCTGCTGAGCAATCTGTCAAAAAAACCTGTGGCTTTGGAGAGAAGGGGGATTGACACAATAATGTCTTCCCTTGGAGGGAATGTGTTGGCAGCAAAACATGTTTTGTTTTTTTTTTAGTTAAACAATTAGTGTGTAGGTGATTAAACATTGTTCTATTTTTTTTTTTTTTTTTCACGAGTCAGGAAATATTATAAATTGGATTCAATTGGATTCTAATTTATAATATTTCCCATTGCTGGTCACTAGATGGAGCCATTCCCAAAATTGCAGCATTGCATGTGGTAAAGCAACCACATTGCTTTATGCAGCAAAATTGGGTAAAAAGCCCTCGCTCTAGTGAGCTCTCAGCATCCCCCCCTCCTTTATCCTGGCTAGTGCCGGGATAAACGAGGGGATTGAACGGTCTAACCTCCTACACTGTGTGTCGCCATTTTTTGAGCTAACACACAGTGTAGTAGGTTTACATACAGTAGTAAACACACACAAACACGAACATACATAGAAATCTCTTACCTGCTCCTGCCGCCGCGGCTCCCTCCGGCCCGTCCGCTCCGTCTGCTGCCGCTGGTCCAAGTGCACAAGTCCGGAAGCCGCGACCGGAAGTAGTAATCTTACTGTCCGGCCGCGACTTCCGGTCCACAGGAAAATGGCGCCGGACGGCGCGCATTTCAAATTGGACTGTGTGGGAGCGGCGCATGCGCCGTTCCCACACAGACGGCGTACATTCAAGTGGATGGAACGGGCCCCGTTCGCAGTCCCTATGGGACTGTGGCTGCCGTATTCCATGTCTGTATGTGTCGTTAATCGACACATACAGAAATGGAAAAAAAAATGGCAGCCCCCATAGGGAAGAAAAAGTGTAAAAATAAGAAAAAGTAACACACAAACACACAAATTAATCCAAACGTTTTTAATAAAGCACTAACATCTTTAACATATTAAAAAAAAAATTGTGGTAACACTGTTCCTTTAAGTTTGTCAAGCCATCTAAATATAGAACTGGCTACACAGGTGGCACCAATATTCCTCTGTAGTAGAGCGGAGGTAGCTTCCCAGGATTTAAGGAGACTGTCAGCCTTCCTGTCTAATGGTTCTTTTAGCTGAGAAGAGTCCTCAAATGGGAGAAGTGTCTTTCCATGCCTTCGCTACCTGGATATCACCAGGATTTTATTTCTTCCTCGTCCAGGGGAAATCTCTCACTAATTTCATGAGGTATAGTTACCCGTTTCTTTGGAAATTTTCATTCATCCTCCATAAGCTCTTTGAGGTTCTTATGTATAGGGAATACTCGTTTTCTCTCGGTTCTCAGGTCCGCAAACATTTTATCTTGGACTGAATGTGATCTCTGGACTTCAACCCACATTGCACTTCTCACTGCCCCCAGCAGTTCGACCATAAATTCAGATGAGAAATAGGATTTCTCTTCTTTCTGTGGTGTGGAGACAGATGCACTCTCTCCATTCTCTAGTACAACTAATAATAAGAGAATATAACCACTATTCTCTTTTTCACCATGGTTTTTGTTTTTTTTAGGTGTGGGAGGGGGATCAGCTGGGAAGTATGCTTGAGAAAAGGGACGTCAGAGAGGATTGTATCTCCTGTTTGACCATCCCTTTAATTTCCTCCACTAAAGATGGCTGCTCTACCCGGATAGCTTTTTCTGTACACATTTGACATTAAAACGTCTTATATGAAGATAACATTTTAGTGCAAAAAGCACATCTACAAATCTGTGTTTCTTTTCTAGGTTTTGAAGGGGGCTCCTTTTCCGCCTATATACAAAAAATAAACAATGATAACAAAAATTAAGCCGGCATAACATAAGAAAAACTTTTACCCCCTCCCCTGGAACAAGCTTACAGGTCCAGAGGACACGCAAGATTCAGAAGAACCGGATTGAAGGATCATGTTATCCATCCCAAGGAAAACACAACTCTTGACAAACTCACAACAGTTGTCGGTAGCAGAGATCCTACCTGAGAATGAATTTGGACAGAAGACCTTAAGACAGGTGACCGGGATTAGCGTGGAGAAAATCGGCCAATCCTGAAAAAGGGGGATTTGCTTGATTTCCTGTAGACCTTTGACCCCTTTCTCATTTCTGGGAACGGAGATTTCACGTGGATCTTCTGCCGCTAGCGGTGGGCGCCGCCATATTTTTTTTGGAGCGTCGCTGCTAAACCGTAAGTGTGTCATGATGCTGACCGAAAGTGACGATGCCAACATGCCTTCCACAGAGGAACGCACACAAGTCCTAGAGGAGTCCATGGAAAAACCGGGGAGGACCGCAGCCAGTATCAACCACAGAACGGCACAGGAGGTGTTGTCACAGGTCCCAGACCCAGGAGGGAATGGGAGCAGCAAAATGAGTAGGTAGGACCTTACCCCCGCTGCCTGGTGGATCCATTTATTACTGGCCTTCCCTGCCACCAGCCCAGAGACGGTAGTATCCTCTTGTTGGCAGATAGAGACAGTAAAAACCAATGGTCGGTAAAAACCTCTTGTGCTTTTTCCTGTCCTTATTAGAGGCGGGGTCCTACCTCCCGTGGTAGTGATATGGAGGGTGCCTTGAGGAAACCACAATATAAAGAATACATATAAAGAACCACAATATCAAGAATACATGATTGGTTTCCTACCCTGATGAAGATCATCTCGCAAAGAACCAGCATGACTGGGGCTGGATGGGGGAACCTCAGACCCGGGTCCATCGCCATTTGGAGTTAGAGAAATGTGGCAGTTCCATCCAGTCTCAAGACCCATTTTCTCAGCAAACACCTGAGTAAAGGGACGAGAATGCTTAATGGTATATACGATTAGAAGATAGCACAATAAATATTACCGCATTACAAAAATATTTAATCTCACCTTGCTTCTCAGCTCATCCTCCATAGAGAAATACACAAAGCGGATGCAGGCATTCACTAATCCATCAATTAGACGAACAATGTCCAGACGAGCCTGATACTGTGAGGACACCATCCCCATAAAGATCTGACCACTCATTGCTTGAGTAAAAACCTCTGTCACCTCCCCAATACCTTCTGTGGGTATTAGAATGAAGGAGCATGAAAAATTAGCAAGCGAACAAGAAATGCATGAGTGGGTATTAAAAGATTAATCAAGATTGAAATTTAAAATAGAAAAAACCACGTAGCAATGAGAAAAAAAATAGAGTATAAGGCAAAATGAATACACAAACCTGTTAATAGGTCAATAACCAGACACTCACCATCAGAACTGCAGCTATCATATCGGCCAGTATGCTTGATAGGAGTATTCCCACCAATATCACACATGGCTGAAACTGTGCTGTGCCCAAGACCATGCTGCATTTTTATGCACTTGCCATGTAGCTGGGGCGACAAGGAGTAGTGATTTGGTTTGTAGGAAAAAGCAGAGCAATAGCCAGACAAGCAGGCTCTCTGGTAGAAATCCAATACCTTCTTCCTGAAGTTAAATAGAAGAAAAAAAATAAAAGGCAGAAAAGGGGTGCAAAAAAACTAAAATTATGAAAAGGAAACTCCATGTGGTATTACATTTGTGAGTATAGAATAAGAGGAGCTGTCAGCTCTCCTGACATGTATTATTTCAACTGGAATTCTACAAATAGATTGACAACTGTGTATTACCGTCATACCAGTTAATGGTGCGGGTACCTGCCCTCTGACATTGCCCAGTGAGTGCGGACAGTGTCAGTGTAGAGACACAACCTATTGACAAAGGGAATGGTAACGCCCAGTTATCAATTTATTCACACATTTCCAGGAAAATTAATAGGCGAATGGCAAAATGCAGAGCTCTAAGGAAAGCTGCTTCAGAATTGGGATTTCATGTGGAACCCTAAAATACACAGGTCAGGAGAGGTGAAAAAAATAACTTGGAGCATTGTTCAACATTCTATGGTTTTTTATTGTCCATTGGTCATGGGAAGAGAGTGCTGTGTTATGTACCGTACCGGTCAGACCCAGAGAGGGGGTAAATATCAGCTCCATCCCAGAAATCTGTACAGGCTTCAAGGATAATATCAGCTGTTCCATGGGATAGCATCTGCTCTGTGTCTGAGAGTTACAGAAAGAAGAGATTAAGGTGGTATGCATCTATGTTACATCTTGATCTAATTGGATGCAAATAGCAGCCAGAGAAATTAGTGTGATATACAGTAATGGGGAATGAAAAGCTAAATGGTACGTACTGGTGGTGACATCTCTGACAAAAAGACTGATCATGTGACTAAGGGGTGGCTTGCGTTTGGCACCAGTTGGAAGCTTGGTAAGTAAAGTCTCCTTTACAGGCTCCTCACTTGGAAGGCTATAGAGTGCAACATGATTTTGCAGTTTGAACAGTTCCTTGGCCCCTGGTGTGAAACCTAAACATGAAGATCAGAGAGGTAGTTAACAAAACGTTGAGAAGATCTTAAAAAAAAGGTTCATGAAAGAAGAGTCAGATAGTGAAAAAAACAAAAACAAGACAGAAGTAGCAAGCAAAAAAATATATAATTTTTGTACTCCGCGTAAAATCCTATTCTAAAATTTATTGGGGGCAAAGCTCCTTGGGTATAGGCCATTGACACTAGAATTCTGACACTAGGAAAGAAATGTTGGCTCCGCCCAGGCAGGCCATACCCCTTCCACTATGCTAATCAGTTTTGTCCAAAAGCAGTAAGAGAAGAAAAGACAAAAACGGAACAATGTACCCTTCACAAACCGTGAAGGAGGGTCCCGTGTCCAGAGAGAATCAACTATGGGCAGGATGCGAGTCCCTCAATGAATTCAACAAGAATACAAAAGAATTGTACAGTGAGTAAAAAAATTCTCATTAAGATCATTGGTGGACACAGCCCCAACAGACATCCTAAAGAAGGGTTTAGAGGGTGGGCAAAAGAATCAATCTACATTGCAACCCAACACACAGCAGCTTGAAGAACCTTGTGGCCAGGCTGGTATTGGAGGATGCCCTGGAATTAATCTAAAAGGACTGTGTGAACGTATGCACCGAGCCCAGGTAGCAGCCTTGAAGATCTGAAAAAGACTGATGCTTGGTGCTATACCGCCCAGGAGGCAGCCTTCCATGTGCCATGGTACACTTTTGCCAACTAGGGTTTCCGATATACGCATACCAGGCCCTGCGATGCCAGTCTGGAGCCGCAAGAGCTGCGGGAATGCCCTCTGCTTTGACCAGAGAACCTATGCAGGACTGGAAGGGGAAGAAGAAATAAAGAAGTGAGAACCCGTTCCAAAGAGTGACAATCTACTGCAAGAGCCTGGGAGCACTGGCCATGTAGACAGGGTTGTCAAGTACTATTCTGTGGAATTGCACTGAGGAACCAGAAAAGAGAAGACCAGTGAGGTCTATTTCGGAAGCAAGGTCCGCTGCAACAGAGTTATTGGTTCCAATGGCAGTAATTTGGACTGACTCAATAAAGACCTCACATAAAAACTTGGAGGCATGAAGAAGTTGAGAGGCCAGAGCAGTTCATTCTTCCAGTAATGCTTCTCCTGAAATGTCCTGGTGATTCCGTCTGGCCCAAATGATGTAGACCTTGCTCACTCAGGAAGAGGCAAAGTCTGGGCACAGGGAAGACCCGACGCCACACAAACAGATTTTGAAAAAGTGATTTCAATTACCGGTTGAGGGAATCAGTAAGGGAGACTGTTTGACAGTGGTATGAGTGTGCTTGGAAAGCCATAATTCCAGCGGCTGCACAGATTGAGGGAATGCCCAATTCTTGACCAGATCCTCCAAAAAAGCATATCCGTCGTTTTGGAGACTGCTAAGCGCCTGTCAGAGTGTTTCCCTTCCATAGAGGATGTCCTCAAACTTAGCACGGATCAATTCCTGGATAGATGACGCTAATATAGCCTCCTGCTCAGACTCTGAATCTAAGTCAGAGGAGACGGACTGATCCTGAAGGGAATATAGGAGGAGCAGGACTTGTCTCCAGCGCGCCTGAGCTTCTTGCGTGGCCTGCCACAAGGGCAAGGCTGCATTTCCCCATGAGGGGATTACTAGGGGCCGCTGGACCGGGACGTTATTTGGGATGGTAGGCGCTCCAGGATCTCAACAATGGGGTGGAAGAGTCTACAAGGGACCCCTATGGCCTGGGATAAGAACATTGGCCGAGTTTGGGGGGACATCATGTTGAGAAGGTGCGTCAGAGGAAACCTGGGAAGCTCTGGAGAAGGCACTGAGAGTATAGGGGTGTCTTGCAGCAACCGCAGGCATAGTACATCATCGACAGAACCTGGCTGCATATTAAAATCCTTAAGGGGGGCTTCCGGCATGCCACCTGCAGAAGCAGTAAAAAACGTGGAGAGGAAGGCGCAGAGAAGAGGACTGCCTGTTTTCCTAGCAGCCTCAGGGAGATTGACTAGTCTGGCACCCCAGTCTGCAAATAACCCCAAACCTGAAAAATAAGGAATAAAACTTAAAAAAAAAAAAAAAAGAAGAAGAAGGGTATCAGACATGTCTGCCACTTGAAGACACTCGACTACAGCAAATCAGCCTAGTGGCTGTGGAAAAGGGTATGGCCTGCCTAGGCGGAACGAACACTTCTTTCCTACTCAGTGTCAACCTTCTAGTGGTAAAGGCCTATATCCATATTGCTATGTCCCCAATGATATTAACCCTTTCCCGTCGCTAATCTGTAGATTCACGTCGGGAAAGGGTATTTAAAGCAAAGCTGTGTTACACAGCAGGGAACCAGCGGCAATGTTTGCGATCAGACATCTGATCGCAAGCTTTTAACCCCTCAGATGCCGTTTTCAGGTGTAACCACCGGCATCTGAGGAGTTATCACTTTCAGTTTACCGGCGGTCACTGGCTCCCGGGCGCCAAGATAGCGAGAGCCGTGTATTCCTATAGCAGCTGGGAGCCTTCTGAACGTTTCCAGGCCTGTTTCAGGAAAAATTACTATTGAGACCTGCCTGTGGCTAAAAAAAATTGGAATAAAAAATAAAATTTAAGAAAAGTCAAATCAGCCCCCTTTCCCTAGATCACATATAAAAATAAATAAACAAAGATAAACAAACACATTAGGTATTCCCATGTCAGAAAACGCCCGAACTATAAAAATATTTGGATAAAATATAAAAATGGCCGAATTGCAGGTTTTTTTTGCCACTTCAACTTGCCCTAAAATTTTTTATATAAAGTGATCGAAATGCCAGGAAATCCCAAAAATGGTATCAATAAAAACGGCATCTTTTTTTTTAAGGTACTAAAACATAACACTACATAAATTTGGTATCACCGTGATCGTAGACCAGCAGAATAAAGGTAATGTGTCATTTTCACCGTACAGTGAACACCGTAAAAACGAAACTCATAAGAAAACAGCGGTACTATTGTTTTTTTCCAATTCTACCCCATTCAGAATTTTTTTCCCAGCCTTCCAGTACATCAAAGATAGTATTAAATAGTGCCATTAGAAAGTGCAATATATCCCGTAAACATTAAGCCCTCATATGGCTGTGCCAAAGAAAAAAATAAAATAATTTATGACTTTGTGAAGGTGGGGGATGAAAAAAAAAAAAAAGGATAAAACCGAAAATTAGTCTGGTCCTTAAAGTGTTAACAAGAAAAGATTAGTGACCAAACCGCACCTATAAGTCTTGAAAAGTCACAAAGTCCCCAAGGAATGTGTCCAGGAAGCACAGAGCTGTGCGTTTCTTGGAGCGCAATATGGCGCAAATGATCAGAGAAGCGGAAAAGTGTGGTGGTAACTCCTGGATTACAGAGGTTCAGCAATACATTGAGCCCTAGAGGTTTTAGGGAGCTCAGATGGAGCTGCCAGTTCGACTCATCAAACTGAATGCTCTGAGGGTTCTGTTGGTCTTGTGACAGCCGGAGCATTTCTAGGTGACAGTCACAAACATAATCGTCCACCTCGCTGCTCAACTGCTTAAAAAATTACAAAAAGACAAATCCATTAAAAAACAAACAACTTCACCAAAATGAAGGCATTAGCAGAGGGACACGTAATGCACAACATGAACAAAGACCTGTTTGTACCTCCAGTCTTCAAGTACCCAGACCAGCCCATGTTTTCAGGATTTGCAGAGGTGATCTGATTATGGTCAGTACATCCGGACTTGTTCTCTCTATGGGAAATCTCCAAATCATGACCTGATGGGGGTACTTGTAAGACTTCTGCTGTGAAATACTGACAAAGACGAAACATTGACATCACTTCAGTTTCTTGTTTTTTCTTAGGATAAAGGAAGCACGGACCAAACCAGACAAAATCTTCAGATTCTTTTTTTTTTAGTAACTTAGAGAGTAACGGTCAGCTCATTTAATAAATGGACAACTGGCCGTTACTCTCCTTGTCAATAGCTTCTGTACAAACACGCGGATACTGTTCAATAAGTGCTCATATTGACATTGTGGAGAGTGCAGGGACACAAGGGGAATGGTAAGGGTATGTTCACACGCACTCTTTTCAGACGTAATTCGGGCCTCGAATTACGCCTGAAAAAACGGCTCCATTACGCCTACAAACATCTGCCCATTGCTTTCAATGGGTTTTACGATGTTCTGTTCCCACGAGGTGTCATTTTAAGCGTCGCTGTCAAAAGACGGCGCGTAAAAAAACGCCCGCGTCAAAGAAGTGCAGGTCACTTCTTGGGACATTTTTTTCATGGACTCCTTTGAAAACCAGCTCCAATAACATCCGTAAAATATGTCGCGAAAAACGCAAGATGTTAAAAAACGTCTGAAAATCAGGAACGGTTTTCAGGCAAAAACAGCTCTGTAATTTCAGACATATTTTGCTACTGCGTGTGAACAGACCCTAACACTTAGATCTCAATTTATTCATACCTTTCCAAGAGGAATAACAGAGGAACGGCACAACGCAGTGTTATTTAAAAACCTGTTTTTTTTTAATATGAAATGCAAGTACGTATCAGGGAAACTGGTAAAACATCATGATTGTCAGAAGAGACTTTCTCCGTTCTTAAACCAAATTCAATAAAAGAAAAGCAGTGTCTATAATAACAACGCTGCTCCTTTTTATCAATAAGCTGAAATTACAGTCAGCAGAAGCTGAAAAAAACGGACACTCTTTTGGCCCGTCCGGCTGATGGAGCCCTATATACACTTTTTGCGTGTACACGTAGGGCTAAAACGTGGTTTGAACCATGCCTAACCTTCACATAGCAAAAAAAAAAAAAACCTGATGGAAAATAACAAATGCAAGAGTGAACAGAGCCAAAGGCCTTCCGCATACGGGACAGAAATGGCATGGAATTTCCATGTGGCAATTCCACAACGTATTACAGTAGCAGCAACGTGAATGAGATTTGAACAAATCTCTCATCCACACGCGGAGAAAAAACCCTCAACAAAACACGCCAGGAAATGGACCTGCTGTGCAGACTCTCAATCTGTCAATGCGTTGCAGATCCTCAGTATCTTATTTCGGACTTGTATATCAGAAATAAATACACATATATAAAATATATATATACCTGTCCACCAGTGTCATGGCTGAAGCTCACATTAGACCCCCATGCAGGTTTGTTCTGACTTTGAGGTTTTTTCTGTGTATCAGAAGGTCGAGCGAGATCACTTTGACGCTCAATACTTTCCTGCTTATTCACTAGCTGTAGGTTACTGGTCTCTGCTAACAGCGCTACCATCTCTTGAGTCTGTGGAGAAAATAGATCGGAAAGTCATTCGGTCACTTCCATTCACAAAGACAAGCTTCAGAGAAATAACAAAAACAACAATATAGAAGAATCACCTCGTCCTCCATATCGGTCTGGCAGTACGAACGCAGGGATAATTGATCGGTGAGATCATCGTGTCTTTCAGCGGCATGATCTACCCTACCGCTGAAAAACAGAACCGTCTCTGGGCTGGGATTCGGCCAGGAAAGGACTCCTTGTTTATCCACGCAACAAATGACCTTTAAGAGCACAACATGGATTACTCCGCTAAACATCTTTGTATTTCTAACACTTTGTCAAACAACATCAATTAAACTACATCAAAACTAGTGAGTGAGGTAAAAAAAGAAAGACATGCAAAGTCCTCAACCCTCCTTCTTGACATTGTCTATTCTTTGGTACAAATATTCCTGCGCATTTATGTGAGCATGAGTCCAACTGTTCAAAATAGCCCTCTTTTACTGCCCATGCACACGACCGCAGAATTTGTCTGTAATTACGGACCAATTCAGTTCTATTGACCATGGACGGTCCAGGCCATAGAAAGCCTCCGCAAAAGATAGGACATGTTTTATCTTTTGTTTTTTACGGACCGTGCTCCCATAATCCGGGTAACTGTCCGCGGCTGCCAGCCATGCCCATAATGGCGGACTGTGATTACAGACATGGCCGTGTACATGAGGCCTTAGAAAGCAGAAAACGGTCTCTCCAGTATCACATGCAGGTGACTACAACGGTCGTCAAGGTCTCTCACTCCATTCTGTTCCATCGGAGTTACGTAGACAGCCAAGCAAACGTGATCGGCTGTTTCCCTAACTCCTTTAGAACACAAAATGGATGCGGTCCACTATTCCTAAGCCAAAGCAATAGAATGCAGGGTGCAAGTCTAAATGGGCTCTGTCCCTCCTGCCCTTGTATTAAAATAGCAATAAGAAAAGTTAAACTATAATCCATGCGTGAAAAATTTCGGCTAACAGTCTTTCTCAAGCACAGCCAACACACGTGAGCAGGGTATACACAGGTACAAAATACAGCATAATGGGTGGAGCAGCCAATAAACATGTGCATAAAGTGCAATGAATACAATCGTAAATTACATTCCACTAAAAATCCATGACATCTAGCATGGTTATATATCAAATCAATATATCTGTATAAAGTGATATTATATATTTGTGATAAAAAGAGAGTTTGGAGTACCTGAAAGATGTAAGTAATTCTAAAAAAACAAAAACACTAGGGGTAATCAATTGCCATTCGGCGCTCTATTTGGCTTAAAGAGGCTCTGTCACCAGATTTTGCAGCCCCTATCTGCTATTGCAGCAGATAGGCGCTGCAATGTAGATAACAGTAACGTTTTTATTTTTAAAAAACGAGCATTTTTGGCCAAGTTATGACCATTTTTGTAGTTATGCAAATGAGGCTTGCAAAAGTCCAAGTGGGTGTGTTTAAAAGTAAAAGTCCAAGTGGGCGTGTATTATGTGCGTACATCGGGGCGTTTTTAATACTTTTACTAGCTGGGCGTTCTGACGAGAAGTATCGTCCACTTCTCTTCACAACGCCCAGCTTCTGGCAGTGCAGATCTGTGACGTCACTCACAGGTCCTGCATCGTGTCGGACACATCGGCACCAGAGGCTACAGTTGATTCTGCAGCAGCATCGGCGTTAGCAGGTAAGTAGCTACATCGATTTACCTGCAAACGCCGATGCTGCTGCAGAATCATCTGTTGCCTCTGGTGCCGATGTGTCCCCGCTCGTCTGACACGATGCAGGACCTGTGAGTGACGACACAGCGTGATCTCTCGAGAACACGCTGTGTCTGCACTGCCAGAAGCTGGGCGTTGTGAAGAGAAGTGGATGATACTTCTCGTCAGAACGCCCAGCTAGTAAAAGTTTTAAAAACGCCCCGATGTACGCACATAATACACGCCCACTTGGACTTTTACTTTAAACACGCCCAGTTGTACTTTTGCAAGCCTCATTTGCATAACTACAAAAATGGTCATAACTTGGCCAAAAATGCTCGTTTTTTAAAAATAAAAACGTTACGGTAATCTACATTGCAGCGCCTATCTGCTGCAATAGCAGATAGGGGCTGCAAAATCTGGTGACAGAGCCTCTTTAAAGAGGCTCTGTCACCACATTAGAAGTGCCCCATCTTCTACATAAGGTGATCGGCGCTGTAATATAGATTACAAAAGTGTTTTTTATTTAGAAAAACAATAAATTTTTACAGAGTTACGACCTATTTTAGATTTATGCTAATGACTTTAATGCTCAACTGGGCGTGTTTTTACTTTTTGACCAAGCCGGCGTTGTGGAGAAAAGTGTACGACGCTGACCAATCCGTGACCAATCAGCCTCATACACTTCTCTCCATTCATTTACTCAGCACACAGTGATCTTTCTAGATCATGATGTGCAGTCACATACTCACACATTAACGTTACTGAAGTATCTTGAAAGTTAATATACATCACTTCTCGCATACACTTCTCTCCACAATGCCCACTTGGTCAAAAAGTAAAAAACACACCCAGTTGGGCATTAAGAAAGTAATTTGCATAAATCTAAAATAGGTCATTACTCCGTCAAAAATGATTGTTTTTCTAAATAAAAAACACTGCTGTAATCTACATTACAGCGCCGATCACATTATGTAGAAGATAGGCCACTTCTAATGTGGTGACAGAGCCTCTTCCAAGTAAAGCTTGTTTAGCCTTCCCTTTGTTGGTGGAAGACTTTTTGGAAAATGTTTGGACGAAAATCATCTATGCGCCTTCTGGCAGTAAGCGTTATCTGCAGCCTTAGTACAGTCCACAGCTTTCTCTGCGCTCTCAGAAATTCTGTGTTTTTCCTAGCTCTCCCTCCCAGAGGTCCTTCTCTCCACAGAAATTACACAAGAGGACTAGCCCGCTCCACTGAACCCAGACACCTGTTTTTCAAGCCTAGACCTGATTAGCAAAACCTCTTTAGGGCCCAGAACACCTTCTCTGCCAAGATATCGTTAGCTTAAATGTTGTCCACCCTCTCCGAGTGGGGCGAACGTCTATCCTTTCAGGAGACTTGGCTTGCTCATGTGAACAACGCCTGGGGTCGGGAGGTGGTGTTGCCTGAATACAAGACTGAGTTCCTGACCCTTCCACCAGGTAGATTTTTTTTTCCCTGTTGACCCCTTCTTATGCATCGGATTGCGCTTCTGCTTTTTCACATTGCTCCCTTCTCCAACAGAAAGTTATCGTCCTAATTTGGAACATTTTCAGGTGTTCTACTCTAATCTTTTTACATTTCCCAAAAAGGATAGATCACTGACCATTCCTGGATTTGCAGAAGTTAACCTGCTTCATTCGGAGGTTTGGCATGGAATTCCTGAGGTCGGTGGTTGAATCGTTCTTCGAGATGAATACCTCCACATCCCTATCGCAAGGAGCCACCAGCACTTCCTTTGTTTCAGGATTGGTTCTCAACATTTCCAGTTTGTCACCCTCTCCTCGCTCACCATGGGTCTTCAAGATCCTGGCGACTCCTATGGCGCTCCTTCGCACCATGGTGCTATCCTTTTCCTGGACGACCACCTTGGTATCTTCTGGCTATGATCTTCAACACCAGGACAGCAAAGGTCTATCTCCCGGTGGACAAGATCAAGACCCTACGAGCTGAGGTGGCTCTCCTTAGCCGGAACACGCCCGCTTTCAATCTGCTTTTGCATGCGGGTGATGTACAAGATGGTGTCATCCTTCAAAGCAGTTCCATATTCGCAATTTCACTCAAGGTCCGACCAGGGGGCGATCTTCTCATTCTAGGACAGGTCTCAAGAGTCACTGGACAAGTTGATTCTCCAGCACTCTCGGAATCTCTTAATGAGTTGCCCTGGTGGAAGGCACTTGGTCGCAGGAGCAGACATCCTTGCAGATCAGCTTTCTAAAATTGAGGGCAATCTTCCTTGCCCTCTCCATTTGAACTTTACTTCTACAAGGTCGGCCGGTCACAATCCAGACAATCCACAGTGGTTGGCTATCTGAACCACCAAGGAAGCTCTAGGAGTCAAGCAGCTCAGTGGGGGTTCTTGCAAATTATACTATGGGCGCAGTGTCATGTACCAGCACTGTCAGCAGTTCACATACCAGGAGTGGACAACTGGGCTGCAGATTTTCTGTGTTGGAAAAGATGTATGGATTCCCGAATCTTTGCAAGCAGTGGGGAATGCCGGACATGGATCTCTTTGAATCTTCTCTCAACCACAAGGTTCCAACCTACGTGGCCAGGGCGAGGATCCCAGGGCCATCGCAGTATATTCTCTGGTCCCCGACCTCCTTTCCAAAGGTTCGCTATTCCACCGTTTTACCTCAGATGCGTTTAATGGCATGGTTTTAACAGTAACAGAGGTTCTGAGAGATGGGAATCTATATGAACCAGTCATCCAGACGATGTTGAAGGCTCAGAAACTTCAATCTGCCAAGGTGAACCACCGCACGTGGAAGGCTGGTAAAAACTGCAGTTTCCATCCTATGGTATGTTCCGTGCCCAGGATCCTATCCTTCCAACAATGCTTGGTCTTCCCTTAAAAGGGGTTTTCCGAGTTAAAATGTGTATTTGTTAATTCTTGTGACTTATGAATGTAAATACATTTGTAATGTACTTACATTTTCCAAATTGACCCCGTTTCCAGATGCTGCAATGGGGTACATGATGGCTGACGTCACTCTGGCCGCTGTTTTGATCATCCATTTTCTTCCGTGTATACGAAACGTCACTAGTGACGTGCCATGTATGGGCTGTTCTGTTGTACAGCCAGTAACGAGAGAGCAGTCCCTGCTGTTCGAGAGAAAATGTTTGTACTCCCTGTAAAATCTCTCTCTCGTTTTATTGATTGGGGTCACGATCCCATCCTCTTGTTGTACCAGGCCAGGGACCTGTTGTTCTGGCCGTTTGGTTGGTTTTTCTACTGTGACTGCAGAAATTTTGTTTGTTTTGTTGTCTTGGCCTACAGCTTCTGTACAACCTGATTTAGCCAGTGTAAGTGGAGCCAAGACCTTTCCTAGCTAGTGTCAGCCTCCTAGTGGCAAAGGCCTATATAAATAGTGATTGTCCCTCAATTAATTCAACAAGAAAAAGATTTTATGGTGAGTAGAAATATCCAATTATTTTTGGTACAATGTGGCCACAATTACAAAAGTGGTTTTATAAAAAAAAAACACGTTATGTTTCGGCTTTTTCATTTCCGCGGTGTTCCCTATTGAATTTAATGGAGAAACAGTGGCAAGCAAATCTGATGGAGAATGTAGCGAATACAAGAAAAAAAAAAGCAGCACTTGCAGTTTTTAACTGCACTGTCTGAATGAGATTTCATGGAATCCCATTCAGAACAATGAACATTTGTCACTGAAATGATAAAAAAAACTAAACCAGAAAACGCTGTGTTTGAATAAAATAGTAAGGGAACTGGAACAAAAAATACACAAGACACAGGGATCTCCCTTATTGAAGAAGTCCTAATTATGACCTCACTGGAATTTCCGGTTCTTTAGTGGTCTCATTAAAACACAAGGGAGAGAGAGATCACAAAAAAAGTCTGTCTTCCTGTGCATTCAAACAGCGATCAGTGTCTGAATGACCGATGGCATTACTGTTGCAACCAATTGTTTGTGTTTATATAAAGGTGAAATAAAAGCCCTGGAGCGGATAGCCAACACAACGCTTTTCCGTTTAAATGCTTGAAGCTGGTGGAGACTAGCTATTTCAGAATTTCTGCTCTTGGTCTCTAAGGGCCCTTTAACACAGGCCAATAGTCAGGCAAACAAGCGATCATATGAACGCTTGTTACCGAGCAAACGCTCGTTCATCGGCTAATTGTATCGTTTATTCAGCAAGAGATATTCTCGTTATCGGCAGCACATCTCCCTGTGTGTACACTTGGGCAGCGGACATGATAAAAATGTATGGGGACAAGCGATTATAGTAACGATCACTCGTCCCCATACATTACTGATCATAGCTCCTTGTGAAAGGAGAAGATGAGCGCCGATCAACGAGCTAGCGGGCCGTGTGAGAGGACCTTAAGGAGGATTTACCGAGTGACGATGGCCTTAATGTGCTTTGTGCCTAAAAATAAGCATGGTATATATCACAATCATCCACATGATATACATTAGATATACATAACCATATTGACCAGTGTGACCAAAACATGAACATCATCAGTCTGCACATGAAAGAAACGTAACCATGCTAACAAAGTCCAACGTCCTGGACACTTTACTCACCGTGACAGATCCCAGACCGTGCAACAAACTAGAAGTATATGCCATTGTCTCACAGCTCCCCCTAATAACACGCAGGAAGTTAGCGCACACGGACCGCAACATTTCCTATTAAAAAGATCACATAAATGTTATAATTTTAAAAATACAGAACAGAAATTGGGACCATAGAAATAAAATAAAAAATGAAGCAGAAGTTTTGTGATTGAGAGCAATTGAAAATCAGCTACTCCCCTAGATGCAGACCTGTGTTGATGGACCCTCTGTATAACTGCTAAGAGTATCCTCAGAGAACTTAGCCACCTAGAATAAAAATAAAAAAAAGAGGCACAAACAAACATTTGTAGCAGGAATAAAAAAAACAAAATAACCGTGAAAGAGCATGATAGAGTGGAACAATACAAAAAAAAAAAAAAAAAAAAAGACAGTACAGTGGAATAAGGTAAAGTGGGCATAAAATAAAATGGGCATATACATGTATATATATATATATATATATATATATATATATCTCTCTATCCATCTATGTGTGTATATCTATCGATAGATAGATAGATAGATAGATAGATAGATAGATAGATAGATAGATAGATAGATAGATAGATAGTAAAATTCCCATAATCCAGCACAATAGGACATGAAAGGGCTCTGGATTATTATTTGTAAGGGTATAGCTATGAATCCAAAGAAATCTGCCCTTCAGTAGCATCAGTAAATTCAGTAAACTGTGTTATTCAACTTTTTGGTAGAGATTAATTGAAAGGACACTTACCAGGGAAATGGGGTAGTTTCTACTCATTTGGGCCAGCACACGAGCTTCACATAGCGCCATCACCAAAATCCACATAACAGGGAAGAGAAGAGGGAGAACTGGCAGCACAGCATTCACCTATATGCCAAGAAGAAGTGGTCACTGTTCTGGATCCATGTGTATGCACCACACACAGACGTCAATCAAGTTCGCACAGTTTTACACATTCTTATCCTGTCCGTACCCAATGGTTAGCGTAAAAGCCGCTGACTGCTTCGTTAGCAATATCCGTTACACACTGCAGTGACAGCGATAACGATCACTAGAGAAGTATCTCTAATAGATTTTTGATGGATGGAAAAGTTTTCCATCCAATCAGAAAATATATTTTCTTACACTGACTGTCACCATAAACGATCGCTTCCAACTAGATCCACTAAAAAAAATGGGTGCATTCCTGTGGTTTAGGGGTTCTTTAACACGCACAAGTGAAGGTAGACATGTGTGGTATGTATCAACGTCTAACATCTTACAGTTATTTGAAAACGACATTGTTTTTGCGTAAGGGGTCTGCTCGAGTACTCATTTTAGTCAGTTTTATTTCATGCAAATTTTTCGTACAATCACGGTTTGATGCAAAGTTACATGAAGATGGTGTTTGTATGAATTATTAAAGGGGGTTTTCTATGAGGGATATTTAGGACATATCCACAGGATATGTCATAAATGTCAGATAGAGGTTGATGTAGACGTATGTGAGTTTTAGGCGTAAATTATAATGCTTTTTTTTCAAAATAATTCCTGTTGGTCACATTTACGTGAAGGTGGACATGGCTGCCAACAGCATGTCAAGACAATTGCAATCGCCAGATTGTCTGACTTCATGAAATATATAGGGCTTAGGGGATGCACTCACTTTTTAAGGCGTTGAATACCTGGGTTATATATGTTACTTTTTAAAAAAAATAAAATGTCCAGCTTTAAACCAGATTTTGTGTCTTAAATTCTGGTGATTTTCTGAAGACACTTACATAGACCTAAGTGGTATGTATGAACGCTGCAAATTTTTAATGTTTATTTTTAGGATGTGGGGTGCATTTTAATTTTTTTCTTGGGGCATACTTTTAGCCAAACATTAATGTGTATGCATTTTTTATGAAAAATGACACTTAAAACTTCACAGAAAATTGCATGACAGTGCCTGTGTGTAAAATTGCAGATTGGCATTTTAACAAGATGCCGGGTGTCCACTTTCAGTAATATATAGGTAGGGCCGTTTAGTGTGATTCTTAATTTTGTCATTTAGATTTTATATACGGGTCAAAAGTGTAAAAATTGTCCTGGCTACAAGAGGTGCAAAATGCCAAAAACTCCTGGCACTGAATGGGTTAAATGATCGTCCACGGTTTAATTATCCCCAGTGAATATTCATTATGGTTGAATTCTGACATTTTCTTCAATTTTGGGCTACTGTGTATGGCCGCTTTAACATCTGAGGCAGAACAACTCATATTACTAAACTTTAAAGTGGTATAGCAGCTTCGGTGAATGGATTTAAACCATTTCAAAGTCAAATGTAACTAGAAAATGCAGTGCAGTATATAGTACACGGTCAGTATATATTTAATCTAGACTTGTGATGTTTGCATTTAATCTTAGAAAAAAAAAACAAGTTTCTACAACTAGAATCAACTCAAAACCATTTGTATATCATAAGGCTCTGTTCATATCTGCGTCCTGGTTTCCATGTATAAACCGAAACTATGACGCAGTGGCAGTAAGTACAACGGAAACCACCGACGTCTCATGAAACCCATTGACTTACAATGGGGTTCCATTGTGGTGTCAGTCATGGTATCTGTAGTCTTGACAGGAAGAATAGCACTGCATGGAGCGCTATTTTGATTGTTAAGTTTGACGGGATCTGTGGCGGAGGCTTTGACGCAAATGGGAAAATAGGCTAACAAAAAACAAAAAAAACTAAACGCAAACCATATTGACCAAATACCTGTAGTTGAAGCAAAGCATAGCAAGCAGGAGGTACACCAGGAGCATGGAAAATGAAACGAAGAGCATTGGTGACGAGAAAGGCAGCCTGTAGGTTTAGAAAAGTCTAAAATAAGTATAAAGGTGCCGGACATGTTGTGATGGTAGTGCCATATAGATCAAAGACAGATCATGTATTTTTTGTCAATATAATAAAATATCGATCCCTTTCTTTTTAAGATGAAAAGTGTGCTGTGTCTCTGTGTAAAACAAGTGCCAAATCAACTCACCAGAATGACAGGTACAGAATGTATCAGTATCACAGACTGAACAGTGAATCTTTCATTGTCTAGAGCAGTCACAGGGTGTGATAGGGCCTGGTCCAGCCAGCTCCTGAAAAAGAAAAAAAGACCATGTAAAAGGACACAGGAGTAAAAATCCAATTATTTATCGGTTTAGTAGATAAGTTTCCTTTCCCTAATAAAGTATAAGATGGTAACAAATCCAAAACTGTTCTAGAGCCAGAGATGGTTGGCGAAAGGAAGGGCAGAAATGTATTTAAAAGGAAGTATATACTTTAGTCAATACATTTTTGTCAAGGGAGTCCCTAGTGATAAACTGTAATTTGTGCAAGGGCCTGGCGCCAAGTTTTTAATTCCCCTGCAGTGCCACCACAGGGGAAAAACAAAAAACGTAGACATGTATTAAAACAGGATTTTTGAGTACTCACCGTAAAACCATTTTCTCATCTAGTTCATTGGGATACAGACTGTGTAGATGCTGTTGCTACAAGGTGGAATGACACTAAGAAATTAAAAAAAGTGTCCTCTCCTACAGGATATACCCTGCCCACAGACACGGAGCTATTCAGTCTGATCACAAGCAGTAGGAGAAGCAGATACAAGGTAAGATAAGTATGTCAAAATATAGAGGACTATCCCTCAAACAGACAACCATGAACAAAAAAAAAAACCTTGAAAACACAATGGATGGGAGCGGTATCCCCTTAATGAACAGGACGAGAAAAGGATTTTATAGGGAGTACTCAAAAAATCCTGTTTTCTCGTTCGTTACATTGGGAGAGACAGAAATGGTAACCTATTTCACAGATGCCTGCAAGACCTTGTGACCCAGGGAAGCGTCTGCAGAAACAAAATGTGTGCACCTGATAGAACTTGACAAAAAGTGTGTCAAGAAGACCACGTAGCAGCTTTGCACAACTGAAAGGCAGAGGCCTGTTGGCGAACAGCCCAGGACGCTCCAACCGCTCTGGTAAGGTGGGTTGTGATCCGAAAAGGGGGAGCCTTACCCAAAACTCGGTAAGCTTCGTGAACAGTCATTTGAATCCAGCAAGCGATAGTGGCCTTAGAGGCCATCAACTCCTTCCTGGGACCCCCCAGGAGGATGAAAAAGGAATTGGCAAGTCCGCAAGCACAGACAGCATCTAGGTTGGATGACTGGGAGATGCTCAAAAGGACTGCAAAACAATGTCCTCATTCATGTGCAAAACTGAAACATTGGGCCAAAAAGAAAGCACCACGCAAAGCACTGCCTTGTCCTGATGAAGAGTCAGAAATGGACCAGGCATGATAGAGCCGCCAATTCAGAGACCCTCCGGATGTAAGTTACCGCGACCAGTAAAAACACTCGGAGAGAAGACAAAGAATTTTCTCGCAAAAGATTTGAAGGGAGCTAAATGCAAGACCTCTAAAACCAAATTGAGATCCCATGAAGGAATCGGAGAGCGACAAAATGAGGAACCGTATGAGCAACCCCCTGCAGAAAAGTCTTGACATCAGACTCAGACGCCAACGGGCAACCGAACAAGGAGGAAAGTGCAGTCACCTACCCCCTTAGGGAACGGATGCCAAACCTTGATCAAGGCCAACTTGCAGGAAGGAAAGAATTCCGGATAGAGAATTACGCAAGAGGGCAGGGGGAGATTGTGATCTTTACACCAACGAAAGTAGGCCTTCCAGGAATGATGGTAAATGTGGAATGAAGAAGGCATCCTAGTTTTGGGCATAGTGAGATAACACTCTCTGACAGAACGGCGACCGCAACAGCAAGGCTGTTAAACATAGCAACCTTCAATTCCGGTGGGAGAGAGTTCCCTGAGAGAGAGGGGCAGGACGGAGAGGCCATGAAACATCGGCCAAGAGGTCCATGTAACAAAAACGACGAGGCCAATCTGGGGCTATCAGGATAGCCAGAATTCCCCCAGCCTTGGGCAGTTGGAGGATCCAAGGCAGGAGAGGCAGTGGGGGGGGGGGGGGGGGGGGGAGGAAGAGATCCCGAACAGGAGCCTGAATCGGACCACAGCACTACGAGAGCGTCGACAGTGCAGGCCTTTGGATCTCAGGAGATGAAGCATGGAACCTGAGAATAGAATCGAGATGCCATCAGGTGCACGTACGGTTGGCCCCACCTGAGATATAGCTGATCGAAGACCTCCTGGTGAAGAGACCAATCCCCTAGATCGACCTTTTCGCGACTGAGGTAGTCTGAGACCCAGTTGTCGACCCCGACAAGGTGTACTGCTGTCAGAGCAGGAACGGAGCTTCCGCCCAGGCCAGAATATTTGCAGCCTTGGCCATCGACGCCATGCTGCGAGTGCCTATTTGAACCCACACCAGATGTGCAGGCAGCAGCGATGTCCAGTGCAAAAGGCAAAGAAATATGGCTCTCGACTCTAGTAGGTTAATAGGTTTAGGGGCCAGAATGAGTGATGCTAGGGAGGAGATCACCGAACTGAGCAAGGGAATGTGAGAGGAAGCATAAACGGCAGAACCAGGGAGTCCGGGGAGCGGCACCACCGGGAGAGAGTCGCCAGCGGAAGAGAGCGCGTGTGGAACTGCGCAAAGGGGATGGTCTCGATTGAGGCCACCATGGTTCAATGAATCCTCATGCAATGTGAAATCGGAAAGGCTGTGCGCAACAAACTAATCTCATCCTGTAGGATAGATAGTCGTTCTGGAGGAAGAAAGATTTTCGCAGACCAAGTGTCGAAGGCTACGCCCAGGAACACTATTTGCTGGGAAGACGTCAGGCAACCGTACCGACTTCAGAATGTCCAGAGTGATCTGGAGCGCTGTCTCGTTGTCGTCCCTGGTGACCGACAACCACTTGGTCCGAAGGAGCGCAATCCCGACCGAAAGAACCTTCGTAAAGGCTCTCTGAGCCACGGCCGGACCAAAAGGGAAGAGCCACAAAATGGTAATGATGGGACAGCAATGAAAAGAACAGAGTAGTCTGGCAAATAAGAATGTGCAGTCACTCGTCCTTTATGTCCACTGAGGAAAGAAACTCCCCCGGTTCCATGGAAGCAATGACAGATCAAAGGGATTCCATTAAAAAAATAAAAGGACCCAGACATGCGTATTGATACGCTTGAGGTCCAGAATGGGCCGAACTCGGCCATCCTTTTTCGGTACAACAAAAAGGTTTGAGTAGAACCCATGAAGTCTTAGTGTCGGGGGCACCAGAATGACGGCGCCTTAAAAGGTAGAGAGAGTCTCAAATGCACAAAAAAAAGGTGGCCATCCTGGAGGGGGACTGAGGAACATCGGACAAACAAATGCTCTCGAGGTAGACTTGAAGTAAGGTTTTGTCTTCAAATCCTGGTGAGACTGCAGTCTGGATTACGTAGTATTGGACAACCCACGAAAGGACCAGAAACGAGGACTCATACTTATGACTAGAGCAGTCCATTTGTTTTGGGGGAGGTGGGTGCTCTTCTACCCGTAGCCTATGAGATTATCTTGTCCAATCTGGTTCCAAAGAGAAGGGAGACGGAAAAAGAAAGTGCAGTCAGGGATTGCTTGGAAGCTATATCAGCAGACCAAGCTTTAAGTGAGGTTGTACGGCGGATAGCAATGAAGGAGGCCGAGGCCCGAGATACCAGGCAGGCAGTAGGTACTTGAAAACAGAGGTAAGTTGAGACCGATTCACCAGTTCTTCCGGAGGAGGATCCGAGAGCAGGCCATGATGGAGTCTGTGCACCCAATCTGTGATAGCTCTGAAGACCCAGACTGAAGAAAAAATTTGGATAGGGCATAGCCAGAGGCCTCAAAGGCGGTTTTGGCAAAGGATTCCACACGGAAAGCCAGAAGATTTTTGAAGAAAGTGGAGATCTCCGTAGTTGTGGCCAGACAAAGAACAGGGTGTCCACAGCCGGAGACCTAACCAACTTGGAAGAGTTCCCTTCTTGAAAGGGATATAAGACGTCAAGTCAGCTAGAGTGAGAAACTTTTTGTCCGATGGTTCCATTCCTCAAAGACAACACTTTCAAGTTCAAAATGAACTTGAAAGATCGCTTGAGAACATTGAGGCTGAAAAAAGGAGATTGAGTCAGTTGAATTGGAAGGCGTGGCATCAGTGACCTCTAAGGTGTCAGACAGCTCTAATAAGTCGGAATCAGACAGTTCGGCCTAAGACAGAACCTCTTTAGGGGGACAAAAAACAGGGGAGACCGAAGAGGTAGTTGAAATTAAATGGGGGGGGGGGGGGTCTGCCACGAGAGTCCAGAGTTGTGGCAAAGATGTCGCCGGCAGCAATAGGCTGGCTCGAAATGGCGCCTAGAAGTCATAAAACTACAGTGCCCTAAAACTGGTGGCGACCGGTGGGCGGAGTCCAGAAGACCCATAAATGTACTGGCAAAACTGTATACAAGCGGTTGGACAGGGGTGGGGGGAGATTTAAACACTCCCCATCCATATCAGCACTTTCCTTCTTCCATTTCCCAGATGTGTGACCAGGAGGATCACCCCCTCAGTGGTTTACCCTTAACTAAGGGGACACTGGGGGGAAAATTGTGAGCGGTGCTCCTTAGGTTGGTGGGAGAGAGAGGAGATGACGCTCTTGTCCCACTTGTCTTCATAGGCAGCTTGGACAACAGCACATTTGCAATACTAACCCGTGCATCCGCCAAGGCTTCGTTAACATCTGCGTCAGGGCTCCGTTCCGACGGAGCTTTCCTTCGGAACGGAGCCCGGACTAACACAAACGGAAACCAGAGGTTTCGGTTTCCATCACCATTGATTTCAATGGTGACGGATCCGGTGCCAATGTTTTCCGTTTGTCTAAGTTGTGCTGGGGTTCCGTCGGGTTCCGTCATTTTGACGGACTCAATAGCGTAGTTGACTAAGCTATTGATTCAATCAAAAAACGACAGAACCCCAGCACAACTGAGACAAACGGAAACCATTGGCACCGGATCCGTCACCATTGAAATCAATGGTGATGGAAACCTCTGGTGTCTGTTTGTGTCAGACAGGGCTCCGTTCCGAAGAAAAGCTCAGACGGAACGGAGCCCTGACGCAGATGTGAACGAAGCCTTAGTGAGCCCCTTTTCCAGATTATCTGATTTCATCCACCATAACAGGGATTCTAGGGTCCAAAACGGTGCCATTAAAAAGTACAACTAATCCCGCAAAAAACAAGTCCTCATACAGCTATGTCGACGGTAAAATAAAAAAAAACTTATAGCTCTTTGAATGCGACTATAGAAAAACGAAAAAAAATTGCTTGGTCATTAGGGCCTAAAATAGGCTGGTCACTGAGGGGTTAAATCGATTGATGTCATACAAAATCCTGGAGAAAGCAAATTCATGTGTATGGTCTCCGTTTTGAATTTCTGATAGACTAAGATTTTGCTTAGGCGTTTGAGGTTGATAATTGTCCTGAAGGTACTGGGGGTTTTTGTAATCAGCATCAGAGAATAAAACCCCTGACCTTCCTCTCTTGACGGAATCGGCAATAGAACCTCTTTTTCTATAAGACTGAATAGCTCAGTGTCTGTGGGCAGGGTATATCCTATAGGAGGGGCCAATTTTTCCTTTCTTAGTGTCAAGCCTAGTGGCAACAGCATGTAACCACCGTCTGTGTCCCCCAATGTAACGAACGAGAAAAACCTCTGCTGAAAGGCCACAGCATGACTGTCACAGAGTATTCAAGACAAACTCTTCTTACAAAAAGAGGAATAAATTATGTGGCTACTTTTACTGTTAAGTGTACCCTGTCCTTAGTGGTTCACTCGCCATGTCTTCACCTGACATTATCCATCACAGGGGTTTTCAAGACACGAAACAGATGATGCTGCTGAGGGTACTGTGGTACACTCTTGCCCTCAGCCCGAGGGGATGGTGATGGAGAGAAGGGAGGAAACAGATCTCCTGGTTCCAGAACTATGTGTTCATCATCCTGCAAGTGATGGATGAGACCATTAATATTTCGGAATTCATAGACCATAAAAAGTGCTCTGTGCAAGAACTTTGACTTTTATACAAAGTGAGATTTTCCTGCTATTGCGACATACAAACAAAAGTGATAACATTTTAATAAAAACTTCCCTAGCTTGAGCTATATAATTTTTTTCTTCTCCAATCACACCCAAAGTGACATATTAACTATCATACTAGCTCCTAATGTATTGCTCTCTTCTGCAGAATATTGAATTTAGTTTGCTGCCTGAACAGTAAACAAAACATGATATAATGGACAGCCATTAAAGTCAATGCCCGTTCGGAAAACACTAAGCGGAGCCTACAGGAAACGAAGTGACATGCTTTCTTAGTGCAACTGCCATCCTTTTAGTGATTGATGGTGGTCATAGTGGTCAGGACCCCAATGATTGGAAATTAGTGGCATATCCTAGCGATACATCACCACGGTCGGTGGCGAGCCATCCCCTTTAACAGCTAATTTTATATGCTTTGTAATGTAGGTTTAGTACAACTTTAAAACATGTGATCAGGCAACCTTTTAACTCTAAACCTGGCATGATAAAACATGTTCAGGGTTGGGAAACCAGAAGGCACTTATTGCAATAGTGTATTTTGCTTTCGAACATTACATGCATGGTTAAAGAATAATGAAATTCAAATATAGAATTATTGGGATTGTAATTTCTATTGTTTTGAGTTCCTTTGAAATCAACCCAGGCATTAAAAAGGTATTTCATCATCACATATTTTCCTACTCACCTTCATGCCTCGAAGAGAAGCAAATGATTCCTGCCCCGGCCTCAGAGCAATGACATCTCCATCTACCAGCAGACTAACTGGGAGGTTTACTAATCGGCCATCTCTGTAAACCCAGTGAAGGGACCACGATGGGGCTGTTGGCATATAAAGGTCGGGATACATGGTATCCTCCCATATTAGCTCGTGTCCACTATTCAGCACATCTGCAAGAATGGAGTAAAAGCAGAGTAAATACATGAAGTATTAGGCTACTTGTGTTGAAGTATTATGTGAAGTATAAGGTTACCTGCATTACTTCATTTCAAATATGCTTCCTTTGCTTTGTCTAGCATGTTAGGCTATTCTATTCATTACAGAACGGAAATCGAATAGACCCATTATAAGTTAATTGTGGGATCAGGGTGAATCATTACTGATACGTTAAGAACCTATAAAATGAAAACCATGACACCAGTGTAAACAAAGATGCAGAAAAGAAGGGCTTAAGGCCCTTTTACACCGGCCGACACTCGGCCGTTGAAGTGAGAACCCGATCAACGAGACATCGTTGATCGGCGCTCGCTTGCTCCCGTCACATGGAACTATGGATGGGGACGAGCGGTCGTTACTCTGATCGCTCGTCCCCATACATCATCATCATGTCGGCAGCGTGTCTCCCTGTTTACACCGGGAGATGAGCTGCAGACGATAATAATCTTTTACTTTTTTAAAACGATACGACCAGCAGATGATCGAGCGTTTTTCCTAAATGACCAGCAAAATTAAAGGATATCCGCTCCATTTTGAAATAATAAGAAATCAGAGGTGTATTGAATCATCACCTTGAAAAGCCTCTGACATCAAATATGCATGAATATGGTACTGAAACCTTGCCAGGAAAAGAAAAGATTCAACTCTTACTCACATGAAATAAAGTGCAGTGCAGTAACCGGCGTGTATGCCGCCTGAGGCGTGGTGATTAAATACACCTCTATTGTGATATGTACTGACCTTTACTTATAGACGTATATCTGCAACGTATATTCCTTGCCATGCTGCTTTTACCTAATGTAGCAAAATAATATATCTCACTCCATGGAAACAAATGTGGCGTTGTATATTTGGTGTTTGATATCATTTTTTTATTTTTGTAATATATGATATATTTGTGTTTTTATCTCTGTTGTTGCTTAAATTAATAAACAAACATCTTTTTGATACACTATATACAGTATATTCTAGTCTATATGCTCCTTTTGTTCGATTTTGGTTTATACCATGTCCCTACAGGAACAATTTTGCTTTGTATACAGGGCATAATCACATCATTTGTTGCCAACCGTGCTGCCCTATGAATTCATGCATTCGGATAATTACAACTGAAGTAAAAACTTCTGTGGAAGTAAGAAAGAATTTACCATCAATCTGTGTAATGATTCTCCGCAATCTCCCTTCCACTTCTCTTTCCTTCATCCCCTCATGCCGCCTCATTAAAAACAAGTCGAGAAGAAGCAACAGCAACAATGCGCATGCATTACCCACCTCCGACCCCTGACTAGAAGAAAATGCCATACATTAAATGGAGTCAAGAAAGAAAAATGAAAACACTACAAATGTCACTAAAAGAAATAGATTTGCTTAAAAATATTTTATTAAGCCAGAAACAGGACCCTAAGATTTCTTGGATATAATTAAATGATAGGTTTAGTGCTTCGGTACGGGCAAAGTATAGTACAGTTTAGGAACCATTTGAAAAACTCCATGAGCCAGTGTGATTTTTTTTCAGCAGCCTAGATTTAAGAAACAGAAGACAACCCCAATGCTACTGGTATATGGACTACCCATAGTCACATGACCTCTATGTTCCTTTACATTTGTTAAAGCGTTCCCCCACTTTGTGAAAAAACGATTGTAGTGCAGGGATGTGCATAATAATGTTTTTTGCTAAATACCTTGAATTCGTGATTTAGCTTCTAGCAGCAACACAGACTGTGTAAAGTTTGTGCTTCCGACTGCTCATAGTAGCCCCTGTATGAACGGCCAATAGCACTATAGGGTTCTATACAAGCTTTGTCTCCCACTGAAAAGTTATGAGCAGCCGGATGCACGGACACTTGCTAATTAAAGGTGATCAGGAAAAAGATTATTGTGCGCACTCCCGCACTAGAATAGGTTTTCACTGAAAGTGGAGGTACGCTTTAAAGGGAACCTGTCACCAGCATTTCACCTATTAAACCAGCAATACCTGGTGGTAGTGGGTGAAAAATCATTTCTATATAACCTATAATTGTCTTCTTAGTCCGCTCTGTAGCTTTAGTATTCAGCTTTTTAGTGTTCCCGCGCCGTATGCCAATGAGCAGGTCAAATCTTCATTCCTCAAGTCTTTCCATGTTTACCCCCCTCCTTACTTTTGATTGACAGCTCCTCGCCTTCCCCCAGCACAGAAAATCCCGTGCTTATGCATTGATGTCCTCTTCTGGTAGGTGCGCACAAAGGGACACCGGATTATTACGATAAAAGGCTCAAAATGTTTGCAGACCGTTATTTACAGTCGGAGGAGGAGTTTAGGAGCGGGGATAACGGCAATGAACTTTTAAAAGAAGCGGCCAGTGAGGGAGAAGTAAAGATCAATAGGTGAAATGCTGGTGACAGGTTCCCTTTAAATCCAAGGATATTTGATGACATGGCGATGACGACAAGTATCATACGGAGGTCGATCTTTACACCAGATACTGCGTTTGTACAGCAGTGAACGGGGGACATATAGACAAGCACTTTATTTTAATCTATCTATCTCTCTCTATATATATATATATATATATATATATATATATATATATATCTATCTCTTTTTTACTAGCTTGAAACTTCTACAAAACAGGCTGCAATTGATCGCCACTGTGACTTAATAGATCATCATTATGGACAACACACGGTGCAAGATTTCATACAGAGTGCAAAATGGCAGCATGCATGGCGGATAGGTAAGAATATTTAAGTTAGAATATTAAAACTTTTTTTTTTTTTTATACGTTTAAGCTCATAAAAACTTTCTTGAAAACCCTGAATGCTCCTTTAATATGTACCTATCGCTATTATTTCTAAGAAATCTGCAGCATAAAGGACTGAGCATTTTCCTAATATATCTGATCAAACTATGTTCTACCACAGACCTACTTGTAAAAATCATGGCTACCAGTTGTCACCACTAGGGGCAGATTTGTAAACCGCTACGTACACCACCTTAACATGGTGCCACGGGCAAATTAGCCTCCAACAGGTACTCAAACTTTTTAAGTATGTGTGTAGAGAAACAGTCTTCATTACTACAGACACAGAGCAGCATGTCCTTAGAAGATGCTCAATCATAAATGATACATTTGTTATAAATCGGTTTAAAAACCCGACCATTTTTTTAAAAATTTTTAAGCTAAATACCAATAAGCTGATAACTCTTCAACCTATAATAAATACTGCACAAGTAAGCGGTTGAAATAAAGTCTATATTTTCTGGGCTGAGAGTATAGCTAGATTTAAAAATTAAAGTCCAACCGATCTAGGGAATGGTTTTGTTATACTGCATAATGTACACTAGTTACGCGTGTGTGATGGTTGATTGTTTTGCCCTACCAAAGTATGTGCAACCATAATAAAGAACATATTGCGGACCCCTCTCAAATTAGTTTTATCTTGAATACCTTTGGATTAGCACAAATTAAATGGCAAATATGAAGCAAAGCCAAGCTTACCTTCCGTCTGGCTGCCTGCCATAACAACAGAGAAGTAGGAGTGTTGCAATCAACATCAGAATTGCTCCAGGCCAATGAAAGCAAGACGAGCGGTTACCGTGATAGAGGAAGCTCCGTCTCCAGTCCTGCAGAGAGAAAACACACTTATAAAAATACGACCTTGCGGTTGGAATAAACATGAGACATTTTAAAAGGGCAAATTCTAAAAGCAGTGGCGTAGCTAGGTTCTCCAGCACCCGGGGCAAAGATTCCGTTTGGAGCGTCCCCCCCTCCCAACCTCTTTCCCGACAACTCCTTCCCTCTCGCCATGTTTGTTTTCTCTACCAATCAATCAATGACGTGTCATTTATTTTCCACGTTTCTTTTTATGTAACACACGCATAAAAATATTTGTACATTTTACAAGCAATATAGTTTTATACACAACACCAGAACCAAGCTCACTACATATATACAACACCAGAACAAGCTCATTACATATATACAGCACTAGCACAAATACAGCTCAATTTAGTGCCACCCCTGCCGTATTGGTTTGCACTAAATTGTATACAGCTCCCGGCACGGCCCAAACAATAGTAAGGATATGCTGACTACAGTACTGATTAGAGGCAGAACATTTACATTAAGTGATTCACAGGTAACATCAGATTCTAGTTATTTTTCTCATTTCTTCTCCACCCTGTCCAGAACTCTACGACTATTCCCGGTCACAGCCCATTTCTGCAGTTTGCAACTCAGATGTCTTCAGCTTCTCACTTATCAAACATTTCTGCACCTATAAACAAAGATAAAGAGCTCATGGTGCCAGACACTGTGCCCTAAATATAATAGCGCCATACACTGCACCTATAATTCTAATAGCACCACATACTGTGTCACACACACATCGTGCCCCCTGTAGATAGTGCCCCCCGAGATAGTGCCCTACATATAGCCCCCTGTATATAGTGCCAAACATACAGCCCCCTCTGAAAATAATTCCCATGTAGATCGTGCTCCACATATAGTCTACCCCTGTATAGTGTCCAACATATAGCCCACACCTGTATATAGCCTGCTCTGTAGATATAGCCCAGACCTGTACCCAGTGCCCTGCATATACCTCCCCCTATAAATAATGCTCCACATACAGCTCACCCTTGTATATAGTTCCTCACATATAGCTCCCCTATAGTGCTCCACATATAGCCCACCCCTGTATATAGTGCCTCACATAAAGCTCCCCCTATAGTGGTCCACATATAGCCCATCCCCGTATATAGCTCTCCCCTGTAGATAATGTCACTCACATTTTTATTAGGATAAAAAAAACAAAAAAAACTCTACATACCTTAATCCCATTCCCGTGTCGTCTGGTGGCAACGCGGACCTGCTCTCTTCTGAGCAGGTCTGCGTTGTGTCGTTGAAAGGCGCGGATTGGCAGGGCACTATGACTTGCCCTGTCAATCATGCCTTTCAATGACGCAAATTAGTAATCACACCGCTTGAGTCGTTGAAAGGCGCTGATTGGCCAGCCACGGAACGTACCCGGCCATTCATTGCTTATAGTGCAGGAATTAGTGGCGCCCCGTGACACATCAGAGAGGCAGCAAGCCGCCACGGACGATGCAACCCTGCCCCCCCCCACCTTCCCTCTTAGTCATGCCCAGGGCACATGCCCCCCCTAACTACGCCCCTGCATACGAGACCGTGACTGATGGGCGTGGGAGTAGTATGTAAATTCCCTATCAGGATGTAGGAAGCACCAGGCATCCGTGAGGGCAGTGTGTAGTTAGAAATTTGGTAGGACCAGATATCTATGTTATTGTGAAGGGCTAATGTGCTCCTATCCTCACCTGGTGACAATATAGTATTGAGGTCTCCCCTACCACTAAGAGCTTAGTACGATCTTGTTGGATTTGGGTTTCCAGTTTACGAAAAAAACGGGCATTGGCAGAATTAGGGCCTTATACATTGTAAAGATTAATTGTTTCACCTGTATGTTGAAACAGTAAATGAATCCACCGACATTCATCGTCACGTTCCCGGGATATTACGTTGAAGACAAAAATGTTGTGCACCAATATCATGACTCCCGCTTTCCCATCTCTGGCTTTGCATATATTTAAACTCCAGCTCGGTGTGGTGGGTGTCCTGTAGAAGGACTATGTCTGGTCGAAATCTTTTCAAGTGTCTCAATAGTGACTATCCTCATGTAATTGGACTATGCAAACGGTGGTTTCAATTACAATAAAGTCTTACATTTAGAAAGCAAAATGTTCGTTCTCGTCTTCTAGCAGGGTTATACGCTGTTCAAGATCTCCTGTTCTAGTAGTAAGTTGTGCCAGATGTGAATGCATGCGGTTAAGGGATGCTTGACCCATGGTCTCCAACGCTTTTTGGAGGTCTGGGGCTATCTGCCTAGCCACCTCCTGTGCCAGGGCCATATAATCTACAATTGTAGTAGCGGATACATTGTCTGCAGGGACTGAATGTGGAGAGTGTGGCTGTGGCAAATCTTCCTCCTGTGAGGGAAAAGTGGCAGAAATCACCGTCATTTTACCTCCATCAGTGATTTGCGCAGATTCCTTGGGAGCTGTATGTGGTTTCTGGGCGCTCCGGAGGCCGGAGGAGATATCCCTCCATGCAGGCAGTGTAAGCGGGGTCGGTGTCCGTGACCCGATGTGTGCCATCTGAGCGGCTATAGTAGGCGTTCAGCCAGGCCGGGAGCTTAGTCTCAAGCACCCTGCATCACCAGCGCCGGAACAGGAAGTCCTAAATGTATATTTTAATGGCACCATTTTGGTGTACATATAATTTTTTGATGAGCTTTTATAAACTTTGTTTTAGGGGGGGGGGGGGAAGAGATAGAAAAATAAACAGCAATATCACCAATGTTCTATGCGGTTTAAATGTATACCGTTTACCGTGCTGCGTAAATAATGTGTTACCTTTATTCTATGGGCCGGTACGATTACGACGATACCGTATATTTAGAGTTTTTTATATGTTTTACTACTTTTGCACAATAAAAACGTCTTTGAACTAAAATGGTTTGTTTTTGCATCGTCTTTCTAAAAGCCATAACTATTTTTATTTTTCCGTCAATGTAATGATATGTGGGCTTGTTTTTTGCGCGACGAGACATCGTTTTCATTAGTACTTTTCTGGGGTTCATATGACTTATTGATTAACCTTTATGATTACTTTTTTGGGGGGCAATGAAAAAAACCATTTTACTAAATAATAATGAAACCACTTTTGAATGGGAAAAAAACTGTAATCTTATTAATAATTTTTGTTTCACATTGAATACATATTTTTACACTATGCGATCTCTTGATCGGAGATATAATACTAGTATACCAAAGAATTATTGCCTTTCAGTGTAAAACCGGCAATCTAATAGGTATATAGCCAGGGCAGGACTGGGGGCCTTTGTTAAGCCCTCGGCTGCCATGTCACCCCTTCGGAGGTCCGCGATTGCATTTGCAAGTCACTGATAGGTGAAAGAGGGAGCTCCCCCCCTCTGTATACAACTTAAATGCTGCGGTCGCTATTCACCGCATCATTTATATATAGAATACACAAACACACACACTTCATTTAACACTTGCCTCTCTCAGGTTTTCTTCTCTGCTGTGTCTGGAGTCTTTGAAGCTGCAGTCATTTGCCAGAACCTTCGATCATGTGATGGTCATGTTATGTTCTTTCTAAAGGTCCTGAAATCACTGTAACATGCAGACTGTGGACTGGAGGCTCCTGCATAAATCTGTGTCTGTGGGGATTGCTTTAGATCACAATTCAGTGCCCACATACACAGATGTTTGCAGGACTGTTAAGGAGAGCGGCCCCTGTCAAACTTAGAAGTCCTGCTGTGGTGGCGCTTGCATGTAAAAACCGGATTCAGGTTTTTACATACAGCGGACCTCGTGGGCCACATAAAATCAAGTGGCGGGACGGATCCGGCCCGCGGGCCCCATTTTTGACATCTGGGATTAAACGGCCCTGATTGAAGTAAACTTCGATCGATACCGTTGGAGCAGGAGCCTAGCTGACATGAGACAGCTGAGCACCCGCTCCAGCCTGCATGTGACACCCGTGCAGGACTTATACTAGGCTGCCGTGAAAAGGTGTTAATGAAATGCCTTTGGTAGGATTGGTCTCTACACTATTACTTTAGCCCTCATTTTTGGTATCCTCCGCTTTATGTTTATTATTTTTAAATTTTTCTATTTTGGTTTGTTTTTTGTGTTTATTTTTAATTTTGCTGTGTGTTTTGTATAGCAGGATATTAGGAGTCCTGATTGAGCACTAGGTTACTAATCTCTCTAGACTCCAGCAATAATTTCCTCTAGAGTGCTTTAAATATCTCTGCTAATATTTTTGACCTAATACTGCCCCCTATGAATCGATGTATAGAGCGCTATATATACACCATTACATCATTGGAAGAGCCCTACCCACGTGTAATATCCAGGTATTATAGATTGATATTATTCCTCTTCTAGTAAATGGTCCTTTCCTTAGGAACGAACCCATTCTGATATATAATAAATTGGAGAAGTCTCCTCACCCCCCGTTTCCCCCCCAAGAACTATCTTCAGCGTAAAGAACAAGAGGCCCTGGAATATATGATATGGTCCTCACAGAGCCCTGATCTCAACATCATCGGCTGTTTGGGATACAGAAGGATTTGAGGAAGCCTACATCCACAGAAGATAAGTGGTTAGTTTTTGAAGGAACTCTACAGGGAGGTTGTTCCAAACATCTTGCATAACTGTGTGCAAGTATACCTAGAAGAATTGATGTGGTTTTGAAGGCGAAGGGTGATCACACCAAATATTGATTTGATTTAGATATCTCTTTTGTTCATTCACTTTGTATTTATTGGTTAATTGATACAAAAACAAAACACTTCTCTTTTTGAAAGCATTCTTACATTGCAGCCTTTTCCCACAACTGCCTAAAACTTTTGCACGGTACTGTATGTCCATAGGGATTAGTGTGCATATGCCTTATCAACAGAAGATCAATGGAGTTCTACATGTGCGGTCGTGTATAGGAATCTTTAAAGATGCATTCTAAAAATAATATGGAAGCTATTTTAAATGCTTTCTCCATGCATACCACTATGTAACCTCACCCTCCAAATCACTGTCCTGCTCCGCTGATGATTCGTCAGTGCAGACGACAGTTGTTCCTGTAACCGCAACAGAGCTTGGCGTGTGGAGAGACCCAGACGCGGATGAAGACCATCCTGGAAGGAAAAATGTTATCCAATCATTATACACAAACATGTAAAAACCATTTTAAAAAAAATACTGATCATCTACCTGGATCTTCTCATTCGGCTCCATTAGGCATAACCTTTGAGGGCACTCATGTAAAGGCTTCTTTACTACCGCCACTCCTAAACATAAGAAATACAATAAAAAGACAGTCATGGTCCGAGCGGAGCCATCCACTAGTTATGTCCTGGCAATTAAGTTCTTTCGTTTATTTACTGTGGTTTCCATGCTTTAAGATTTTACATAACAAACAAAACCACAAACATCTATGTATAATACTGGATTGGCGGATGCCAGGCAACAAAGAAAAAAAGGTTATTAGATTCCACTGAGACCTTCGCGATACCAGTACCACATCAAGTAGCTACTTGAGCCTCCCCAGAGTACGTTAGTTTACAGTAGAGTGAATGGTTACGGATGGAGGGGAGAATTTGCTCAAAGTGAAGAAGTAGTCAACACAAAGTGAGTGCCCCCATTTTATTTTCAGCAAGACAATTGTGAAATAAAAGGAGTTACCAACTTTTCTGTTTTCTATTCATGTATTTATAGAAGAGGAAATCATACAGATTTCTAATATACATGTAGTCAAAATTCTGCTCACATACCTTCCTTATATCAGTGCCGTTGCTTGTCTAAAATAAAAATGGTATAGGCCACAGATTAGTCCATAAAATAAGCACCCATAGGAGAACAATAGACAGTCATGTGACCCCACAGGATGTGACCTCTGGCATTCAGGTAACACTGTCCAGGCATATAATAGGTTACGGAGGGGCAGTAATTATAAAGTATTTCTACCTACAGCAACATCTCATGTCTGTCAGTGTCTGTGAGGAGAAGCTCTTACATTTTTCTCCCTGTCTCTGTGTTTTCTTGATTGTTTTTTATTTAACTTTATTAACATCTCACAGGGACAGGCAGTTATTTATAAGCCTAGAGACCGTAAATACAGACACAGTGAAGCAGCTTACCATTATTCCATTAGTCCTATTCACTTAGCCCATGGATGTGTCCTCGTCCCGAATTTCATCTGCGTCCTCAGAACGCAGATACAGTTGAATCTAATGCTAAAGCAGGGAACAGTCAGTTCCCTGCTTCAGCATTAAATTATGGAGTCCCAGGCCATTGCAGCGCAAATTCTTTGGCCGGGGACTACTTCTTGGGAAAGCCCTTATATATGAACAGTGACATCAGTGGCTCCTCCAGGATCAGAATCTGTCGGCAACTCTTTGGTCGGGGAATCCGACAACTTAAAGCCCCTAACATCACTGTCCAAATATGAACAGTGACGTCAGGGGCACCTCCTACAGCGGAATCCCCGGCCAGAGCATTGCCGACACTCTGGCCGGGGATTCCCCTTCTGGAGAAGCCCCTGACATCACTATTCATATATGGACAGTGACGTCAGGGGCTCCACCTGGAGCGAAATCCCCGGCCACAGCATAGCCGATGCTCTGGCTGGGGATTCCGGTTTAATTGGAAGCTATCTACAGGGGTTATTAGCACCATCTACAGGCAGGGTGAAGCTATCGACAGGGGGGGTAGCGCTATATACAGGCAGGATGGCTCCATCTTCAAGGGAGGTGGCACCATCTACATGGGCACTATCTACAGGGCATTGTGAAACTATGGAGCATTATACTGTATGGAGGCAGCTATGGGGGCATTATACTGTATGGAAGCATCTGTGTGGGCATTATACTGTATGGGTGCATCTATGGGGCCTTTATACTGTATGGGGGCATTATACTTTGCGGGGTCGCTATTTGGCTTTACACTGCATGGGGGGGGGAAGCTATTTGGCATTATACTGTGTGGGGCCAGCCATAGTGGAATACTATGGGTAGGCACTATGGGAGCATGATGCTTTGTGGGCTGAACCAGGTGTGTACGGGCGGGGATTGGGCAGGGTTAGAAGCGTGGCTTAAAAAGGAAAACTTGCCACGCTGCGCACCACATTGGTTGTCCCTCTTTGCGATACTTAAACGTTGGCTCGTGTGTGCATCTGTATGCATATTAATAAAAAAATTAAAAAACCTTTATGATTTCCTATTCTACAAATAAGTAAAGAATGAAATAGAAACTTGACAACCCCTTTCCGCTGCTGCCACTTTTGACCTTCCGGACAGAGCCTCATTTTTCAAATCGGACAGGTCTCAATTTATGTGGGAATAACTTGGAATACTTATACCTATCCAAGCGCTTCTAAAACGGTTTTCTCGTCACACATTGTACTTATTGTATAATTTGGTCGATACATTCATTGTTTTTTTGTGGGGGGGAAGAGAAAATTAGCATTTTTCACATTTTGAATGTATCTGCTTCTAAGACAATTAGTTGTACCACACAAAATAGTGGCTAATTAACATTTCCTATATGTCTACTTTATATTGGAATCGATTTTTTGAACATCCTTTTATTTTTCTAAAACGTTACAAGGCTTTTAACTTTAGCAGCAATCTCTCACATCGTCAAGAACATTTTCAAGACAATTTTTTTAGGGACCAGTTCTGAAGAGGCTTTGAGGGACCCATAAATTAGACAATGACGATCACAAATAAAAGGTCTATTTTAGGGTAAAACTATGTTATTACCAAAAATAAATAAATAACTGAAACGTAAAAAAGCTTATTTTTTTTTACTATTATTTTCAAACTTTAAGAATAAAAATACTAAAATAGCAAAATGGATTTGTATAAAGACAAGAAAAAAAGAAACCTGCATCACCTACGGAAAAAACCATCGCAAAAATCACGTAGTTAGCCCAACAAATAAAGTTATAGCCATTTAACTAACGCGTGCTAAAAAGGGCTAAACGGTGTCTGGTCCTGAGGGCTCAAAATAGCCCGGTCCTGAACTGGTTAGGCACCATGTTTGTTTTGGCACCACAAGACCTTTTCAAACCTAAGGAAACAAGCAAAAAGTGACCCCATTTTGGAAACTACACCCACTGGGAATTTATCTAGGGGTGTAGTGGGCATTTTGGCCTCACATATGTTTTATATGTAAACCATTTGTAAACCAATTTCCCCCGAGTATGACAAGATCCCATACGTGGTCACAAACTTCTGTTTGGACACACAGCAAAGCTCAGAAGGAAAGGAGCACCATTTAGAGCTCAGATTTAGCTGGAATGGTTTGCAGGGGCCATGTCACATTTGCAAAGCCCCTGAGGGGCCAAAACAGTGGAAGCCCCCTAAAAGTGACCTCCTTTGGGAAACTACACCCCTCAAGGAACTTATATGAGGGAATAATAAGCATTTGGAATTAAGCCATAAAAATAAAGGAGCGCCATTTGGCTGTTGGAGCAAGGATTTTGCTGGATTGGTTTGTGGGCACCATGACGTTTTGAAATAATAAGTTAAATGAATGATACAATCAATAATCCATGTATGAGTGATTTACTTTGAAGCAATCGATTATACACAGGCCAGGTTTGTCGGGGTAGGTCTCGCACTGATAGTCTCTCTTCTTCTCCCATTTTGTAACACACTTTGCACCTTCTTTGCATCCGTCCTTTCGTTGGGACAGTGTTTCCCTGGTACAATAAGTGGACCATCGTTTCTAGAAGTACTGGGCACCCCCCTTCCTGGTACCCAAATACAAGTGCCGTGATGAACACCTCTTGAAATTGAAGGAATGTCCCAGTCTGGCCTTGCACGCATGTGTTACACAATGCCATGTGTACCATGTCAGTGCCAGTTGCCAGTTTTTTCTACTACACCTTTGTTTTCTGCATGGCACACCACGGCTTCAGTACTTGATCAGAGAGATATCATTCCCTCCCATGTACTTATAGCCTAGGATGCAGTCTGGCTTGGGGGGTCATCGTAGTGCTACAAAGGACAGCGACAGGTGTGCTGCCGTTTCCATGTATTGTGGTCAAGAGAAGGACATGCCTCTTGTCCTTATACTTTTTTTACTTGAAATAATCTCTTATTGAGAGCAGGCAGTGCATCCCACGCCCCCAGTGCAGGCTGCGCATCCCACCGTCCCTACTTACATGGACTGTAAGCGGAGTCCCCGGCAACTCTCTAGCCAGGGATTCCCACCAGGAAGAGCCCCGAACGTCACAGTCCATATATGGACAGAGACGTCAGGGGCTCCCTCTAGAAGCGGAATCCCAGGCAAGAGCGTTGCCGATGCTCTGGCGGGGATTCCACTCCAGGAGCAGTGCCTGACGTCACAGTCCATATAGGGACAGTGACATCAGGGGCTACTCTTGGAGTGGAACCTCCTGTCAGAGCGTCGGCATCTCTCTGGCCGGGGATTCCGCTCCTAGAGGGAGCTACAGTGGCGTTTACTACATTGGGGCGGCGGCACTATCTGCAAGGGACGTTGAACTTGCTGAACAATATATTAAATAGGATACCGCGCTGGACCTCAAGGGTGCTGGACACAAAACCGCTGCAGGTAACGTTTTTTGGATCCGGCTCCTGCACAGGTCCTGCGGCACAACTTATGCCCCATGTGCCAGAACAGATCCCAAAGAAAGCTATGGGATCCGTTCTAGCATCAGTTTCCCTCCAGCTTTTCTGCAACACGCCAGAGGGAAGTTGAAAGGGACAACGGACATATGTGAACAGACCCTTACCCAGATCTCTCTTTTCCTTATTCCAGCCCGGCCTCAAGGGATGACGATGACGTTTCATCCCAAGTGACTGCTGCATGTGACTACTAGAATTGATTCTTCGAAGAAAAACACCTTGATACAATTACAGCAAAATCAGTTCAAGATGTTGTAGCGAAGCAGATGTGCCACCACATGCGACACCACCCAAACAAAAAAAGGGCTTATTTGGTCTTCTCTATGACCTGATCTATGAAGACATGATTATCGAAAGCCGTTACAGTAGCTTGTTTGCAAACAGCAGCAGCCATAAACGGGATACTTCTTCTAATGTACCGCAAATACAGGTCTGTAAGGAAATGTCTGATGAAGAGGTATAGGGCCAGGGTTGACCTTAGGTTGGTTGGTGCCCTGTGCAATACCTTCTATCGACATATGGTGCCCAATAACACAATCACTACAGTACTCAAGTAACACTGCTTAACAATAAACTAGATAACGTAGCTCAATCCTGTGCATCTGCTTTTTCATTGACTTGGACACCAAGCATGGGATCAGGGGTGCAAGTTCAGGGGCCATCGTTACCAGTGGCGTTCAGTAGTGACAGATGCTCGCACCCCCCTGTACAGGGATGTGCAAATACTTTGGCCACACGATGACTTCCACAAGGGCGCTGCATTGCCTGATTTAACCTCTAGAATGTCCATGGGTCATTGTTCTACATAGCCATAAAACTTCGGATAAGTGTCAAATACGTAGAATGAGGCTCTGTTCACATTGCCGTCTTTCTCGTACAATCAAGGTACCATTGCAATATGACAGGAAAAACATCTCACGATTCTTACCATCAAAAATCCCAGAATACTGGATGAACCCCATTAAATGGGATTCATCAGGTTACAATTGGTCAGTGATCTCATGTGCAACGTGTTTCCCACACTTAGACCTTATTCACAAGACCGCGTTAGGTCCGTTACATACTGTCCGCCGCATTTTCCGGACCGAACACTGTTCAGGGAGCCGGGCTCGTAGCACCATATTTATGTATGACGCTGGGCGTCCCTGCCTCCCCACAGGAATACTGTCCCATACTGAAACATGTTTTCAGTACGGGACAGTAGGGAAGAGGTGACTCACAGCGTCATACATTACTAAGACGGATAGCACACAGACACGTTCATTTCTATGGGGCCATGCACACGTTCCGACAAAAACAGGACAGGACCTAGTCGTGTCCGTTTATGACGGAACAGTCTCGGCCATTTCATTCAGTTGGTCCGTTGAAACAACGGACTGCACACGGAAGCCATTTCACGGATCCGGCGTTAGCGGCCGTATGATGGCCAACAGAAGTGTGTATGAGGCCTTAGAATGGCATATTTAGCAAATGTTGATTGGTTGAGGCATTTATTTATTTTCTAAAATAATAACTTATTATTTTAAACGTTGCATACATTTTATAAGCAGCTACATCAGATTGCTCTCAGCCGATGACAGACACACACACACACACACACACACACACACACACACACACACACACACACACACACACACACACACACACACACACACACACACACACACACACACACACACACACACACACACACACACACACACACACACACACACACACACACACACACACACACCGTAAAACAGGAAACATTTGAACTCACCAGCCCAGCTACTAAATCTGCAACGTCTATCACCAACCTCTCCCGGGTTTCAGCTTATCCACCAGCCGCCATATTCCAACCATCGCTAGCCGCGGTCTGTAGTATATATATATCAGTTGTTGCTCTTGTCCCCATTTCTCGGAGCCATTTTGTTGAAGGATCGTATTCACGTAAAACGTTGTTGGTCCTCTAAAAAATGTCTGCCTTAGTATTCTATATGGAGACAGAGCTGAACACACTCTGGTGCATTTGGGATGTGGAGTTGTGTTCTCTCTGGTAATGTGACAACCGTGGAGGATAGTTCGCAGTGAAGTGTAATGTATACATAGCCGCTTGCGGGTAGGGGGCAGTGTCTGCTAGTTTATGAATATGAGGCGGCTGTGGCGAATGCTGCAGTCAGAAGGACGCATATATGTCGCTGGCTATCCTTGGAGCATAGTTGGTCGTGTAACCCCATCATCCCTGTATATAACCCTATCATTCCTGTATATAAGCCCCATCATCCCTGTATATAACCACCATAGTCCCTGTGTATATACCAGCCCGCCATCATCAATGTATAATACCCCCATCATCCTTGTATTTATCCCCCATCATCCCTATACATGCCAGCCTGCCATCATTCCTGTATATAACCCATCATCCCTGTATCTAACCCCATCATCCCTGCATAAAACCCCCATCATCCTTGTATATACCAGCCCGCTATTATCCCTATATATAACCCCCATCATCCCTGTATATACCAGCCCGCCATCATCCCTGTATATTACTGCCATCATCCCTGTATATAATCCCCATCAGACCTGTATATAATCCCCATCATACCTGTACATAACCCTCATCATCCCTGTATATAACCCCCATCATCCCTGTATATAACCGCTATCATCCCTATATATAACCGATATCATCCCTGTATATAACCCTATCATCCTTGTATATAACTCACATCATCCCTGTATATAACCACCATCATCCCTGTAAACAACCCCATGATCCCTGTATATAACCGCCGTCATCCCTGTATATAACCCCCTTCTCCCCTGTATATAACGCCAATATTCCAGAATATAACCCCATCATCCCTGTATATAACCCCATCATCCCTGTATTTATATAACGCTCATCATCCTTGTATATGTGTAATCCAGATCATCCCTGTATATATGTAATCCCCATCATCCCTGTATATATGTAATCCCCATCATCCCTGTAGATACCATCAGGGCATGCAGCGCACAGGAATTGAGGAATAACATGAACGCAAAGAAAATGGGGCGGCAAAAGGAACTGGGCGGGCATTGAGGAGGCTGTAGAAATAGGATGCCTCAAACCCGGGTATATGGCAGAAGTCCAGCGGAATCTGAAAATATGTTGGGCATTACACGTTCCGACAAAAACAGGACAGGACCTAGTCCTGTCCGTTTTTGATGGAACAGTCTCGGCCATTTAACGAAGGTCCCTCCGCAGCGTATTACCGGAGCAGCAAAGTGGATACGATTTTAACAAATCTCATCCACACGCGGCAGAAAAAATCTGCTGAGAAAACATTCACACATTGACCTGCGGTGCAGTTTTTTAATCCGCAGCAATTACATTTAGGGCAGATTCACACGAACGTTGCGTTTTTGCGCGCGCAAACAACGCAGCGTTTTGCGAGCGCAAAAAACATTTGACAGCTGCGTGTGTCATGCGTGTCTGATGCGCGGCTGCGTGATTTTCGCGCAGCCGGCATCATAGAGATGAGGCTTGTCAACGCCCGTCACTGTCCAAGGTGCTGAAAGAGCTAAATCTTTCAGCACCCTCGACAGTGAATGCCGAACACAACAGCGAAAAACCTGTAAAAAAAAAAGATAAAGTTCCTACTTACCGAGAACTTCCCGGCCGTTGCCTTGGTGACGCGTCCTTGGTGACGCGTCCTTGGTGACGCGCCTCTCTTGACATCGGGCCCCACCTCCCTGGATGACGCAGCAGTCCAAGTGACCGCTGCAGCCTGTGCTTGGCCTGTGATTGGCTGGAGCTGTCACTTGAACTGAAGTGTCATCCCGGGAGGTCGGACTGCAGGAAGGAGACAGGAGTAATCGGTAAGTTAGAACTTCGTTTTTTTTTACAGGTTAATGTATTTTGGGATCGCAAGTCACTGTCCATGGTGCTGAAACAGTTTAACTCTTTCAGCACCATGGACAGTGACTATCTCCTGACGTCGCGTACCGATAATTTTTTTGCCGGGATCGGCCAAAACGAGTTTGGCCGAACCCGGTGAAGTTCGGTACGCTTGTCCGGCTTCGCTCATCGCAAAGACACTCCGTTTGGATGTTCGGAAACAGAAAAGCACGTGGTGCTTTTCGGTTTTCATTCATCCTTTTCACTGCTGTTGCGCGAATCACGCTCGTCCCACGGAAGTGCTTCCGTGTGGTGCGCGTGATTTTCACGCACCCATTGACTTCAATGGGTGCGTGATGCGCGAAATACGCAGAGTTATTGAACCTGTCGCGCTTTTTGCGCAGCAGACAAACGCTGCGCAAAAAGCACGGACTGTCTGTACTGCCCCATAGACTTGTATTGGTCCATGCGTGCCGCGTGAAAACCACGCGGCCCGCACGGACCGAATACACGCTCGTGTGAATCCCCCCTTATGCTGTGGAATCGTTGCACTTTTGTTGCGGGTCGTCCCTATAGAATTGAATGGGGAGGAAAAACCTGCAACAAATAGCAGATGTTGCATTTTTTGCGGTGGAAAAGCTGAAATCGCAAATCAGAATTTTTGAACAAAATTAAGGGGTTAAATTCTAATAATTTTGTTCAAAAATTCTGATTTGCGATAATGTGTGAATGTTTTCTCAGCAGATTTTTTCTGCAGCGTGAAAAACAGCTCCAATAACGGCCGTAAAATACGCCGCGAAAAACGCGAGTTTCTACAAAAACGTCTGAAAATCAGGAGCTGTTTTCGCCTGAAAACAGCTTCGTATTTTCAGACGTTTTTGGTCACTGCGTGACAAACCAATATTTGTCTTCTATTTCTAAATGTGCAATAAAAATTGTTTAAAAAAAAAAAAAGCCATAACTTTTCTATTTTTTTGGCGACATAGCCGTAGGAGGGCTTTTTTTGCAGGACAAGTTGTAGTTTTTCATGGCACCATCTAATGTACCATATAACGTACTGGGAAACTGGAATAAATTATTTGTGGGGTGAAATGGGCAAAAAAAACACAGTGATTGTGCCATTTTTAGGGGGATTTCGTTTTATGGCATTCATTGTGCGGTAAAAACGTAATGTTCACTTTATTCAACGGGATGTTGAATATATTTGTGGGTGCGTTCACATATATCAGTTGCATCAGCATCAGTTTTTTTGTTTCTCAAGTGATTATAACTGATGCAAAAATGTATCAGTTGCCATCGGGTTTTTTCACAATTTTTACTGCAAAACCATCAGTTGTCATTAGTTGTCATCCGTTTTTACCATCCATTTTTAACATCAGTTTTTACCACAATAGTCACCAAAAAGATAGTCTAGGGTCTGAAAATGTGGCAATTTTATCAGTGGTGCATAGTTTGTGATAGATTGGATACATGATAGAGTAGATACATGTTGTGTACTTGTCATTCCACAAAATTTCTGATGTGATCCTGGCATGCCAGCAGTGGCGGATTAAGTAGACCATAGGCCCTAGGCTGTTACCAAAACTTGGACCCCCCCCCCCTCTCCACAGCCTCCCTGCCGTGCCGTAACTATTGTTAACACTAGCTTTCTGTGCAAGCATTAACAAATGGGTGTTAGGCTGGGTTCACACGAGCACATTAACGTCCGTAATGGACGGACGTATTTCGGCCGGAAGTCCCGGACCGAACTCAGTGCAGGGAGCCGGACTCCTAGCATCATAGTTATGTACGATGATAGGAGTCCTTGCCTCTCTGCAGGACAACTGTCCCGTACTGTAATCATGTTTTCAGTACGGGACAGTAGTTCCACGGAGAGGCAGGGACTCCTAGCGTCGTACATAACTATGATGCTAGGAGCCCGGCTCCCTGCACTGAGTTCGGTTCCTTGACTTACGGTCGAAATACGTCCGTCCATTACGGACGTTAATGTGCTCGTGTGAACCCAGCCTTACAATAGCCCTTGTCAAAGAGCTGTATCCCTACATACTCTCAGTCTCCAACCATCGCTGACAGTATCACACCGTGCTGGAACACATCCTCCTGACAAGGGGAATTGTCTATCAGTCCTGGACTGCACAAAGACTTTTTGTGAAATACAAGGATTTCCTATTATAATCATGACAGGAGAGGTGACAGATTCTCTATAAATCTAGTGACTGACAGGTGACGACGTCTCAGATTGTAGTCGTTTTCTTTTCTTCTTTTCTTCTCCATCCGGTCCAGATTTCATGACGATTTCTCCCGGCCATCACCCATTTCTACAGAATTTGCCACTCAGATGTCTTTGGCTCCTCACTTTTCCAACATTTCCACACCTATAAACGAAGATAAAATTATCATGGTGCCACACATTGTGCCCCTAAATGTAATAGCACTATACACTGTACCCCTGAATAAACTAGTACCAAACACTGTGCCCTTTAATATAATAATACCATACTGTAAAGGATCTGCCAGGCACAGCGGGGTTAACGCCCATAGGTAATCAGTCGGCACCTGAGTCTATGCCTCTGAGACTGACTCCAGCTTCCACCACTCAGGCTGGCAAGCTTAGGAGTGGGAGAGCCTATCGCAGCCTGGCCAGACTCAGCTAGCTCCCGCCCTCTGTCTGTTTATACCTGCCTTTCCTGTTCCTCCAGTGCTTGTGATTCTTCTCGTGTGGTTTCCTGGCCCAGCTACAGCTCCTGACTATTTGATCCTGCTCCATACTGACCCTGGCTTACTGACTACTCTTCTGCTCTGCGTTTGGTACCTCGTACACTCCTGGTTTGACTCGGCTCGTTCACCTCTCTTGTTGCTCACGGTGTTGCCGTGGGCAACTGCCCCATTTCCCTTGGCTTTGTGTACCCTTGTCTGTTTGTCTCGTGCACTTGCTGAGCGTAGGGACCGCCGCCCAGTTGTGCCCCGTCGCCTGGGGTGGGTCGTTGCGGGTGGGCGGGGACGGAGTGGTGGGTAGATTAGGGCTCACTTGTCCGTTTCCCTACCCCAATCATTACATAATCACAAGCCCGTTACCTAGTCTACCCTGGTCCCTGTCTCTACTATGGACCCCCTTGAGACCCTGGCCCAGCAAATGTAGGGTCTCTCCCTACAGGTCCAGGCCCTGGCTCAGAGGGTCAACCAGCCTGACACTACCATGGTAGTGCCCCTCACCTCACCCCTTGAACCCCACCTCAAGTTGCCTGACCGGTTCTCAGGGGACCGGAGGACTTTTCTCTCCTTTCGGGAGAGTTGTAGGCTTTACTTTCGCTTAAAGCCTCACTCCTCAGGTTCTGAGAGCCAGCGGGTGGGTATAATTATGTCCCGGCTCCAGGAAGGGCCCCAAGAGTGGGCCTTCTCCTTGGCTCCTGACGCCCCTGAACTTTCCTCCGTTGATCGCTTCTTTTCTGCTCTCGGACTCATTTATGACGAGACTGACAGAACTGCCTTTGCCGAGAGTCAGCTGGTGACCTTACGTCAGGGTAAGAGACCTGTTGAGGAGTATTGTTCTGACTTTAGGAAGTGGTGCGTAGCTTCTCGGTGGAATGACCCTGCCTTAAAGGAACAGTGTCACCACAAAAATATTTTTCATGTCAGTTTAATGTTAGTGTTTTATTAAAAACGTTTTTATTTATTTGTGTGTTTGTGTGTTACTTTTTTCTATTTTTTCACTTTTTCTTCCCTATGGGGGCTGCCATTTTTTTTTCCATTTCTGTATGTGTCAATTAACGACACATACAGACATGGAATACGGCAGCCACAGTCCCATAGGGACTGCGAACGGGTCCCATCCCATCCACTTCTGTGTACGCCGTCTGTCTGGGAACTGCGCATGCGCCGCTCCCACACAGTCCAATTTGAAATGCGCGCCGTCCGGCGCCATTTTCCTGTGGACCGGAAGTCGCGGCCGGACAGTAAGATTACTACTTCCGGTCGCGGCTTCCGGACTTGTGCACTTGGACCAGCGGCAGCAGACGGAGCGGACGGGCCGGAGGGAGCCGCGGCGGCAGGAGCAGGTAAGAGATTTCTATGTATGTTCGTGTTTGTGTGTGTTTACTACTGTATGTAAACCTACTACACTGTGTGTTAGCTCAAAAAATGGCGACACACAGTGTAGGAGGTTAGACCGTTCAATCCCCTCGTTTATCCCGGCACTAGCCAGGATAAAGGAGGGGGGGATTCTCAGAGCTCACTAGAGAGAGTTTTTTTCCCAATTTTGCAGCAAAAAGCAATGTGGTTGCTTTACCACATGCAATGCTGCAATTTTGGGAATAGCTCCATCTAGTGACCAGCAATGGGAAATATTATAAATTAGAATCTAATTTATAATATTTCCTGACTCGTGAAAAAAATAAAAAAAATTTGAACAATGTTTAAACACCTACACACTAAATGTTTAATTAAAAAAAAAAAAACATGTTTTGCTGGCAACACATTCCCTTTAAGGTGCCAGTTTAGGTTGGGTCTGTCGAACGCCCTGAAAGACCTGCTGGTTAGCTATCCCTCTTCTGACTCCCTAGACCAGGTTATGGCTTTAGCGGTACGACTTGACCGACGTCTCAGGGAACGACAACTTGAACGTGTTTGTGTTTTCTCCTCTGACTCCCCCATGATGTTGCTTCGCTCTTCCTTGGAAGACTCGGAGGTACCTATGCAACTCGGGGCCTCTGTGTCCCCCCGACAACGTAGAGAGTTCCGCAGGAAGAATGGTCTCTGCTTCTATTGTGGGGATGACAAGCATCAAGTGAACACCTGTCCTAGGCGTAAGAATAAGCAGCCGGAAAACTTCCGCGCCTAAGTGATCATCGGGGAGGTCACTTGGGCGCACAGGTATTTCCCGTAAATATGAAACGTAATAAAATCTTGCTTGCCTTTCAGGTCTCTATTGGTGGTAGGTCTGCTACCGGCAGTGCCTTCGTGGATTCAGGTTCTTCTACTAATATCATGTCTGTGAAATTTGCTATGTCTCTAGCTATGCCTTTGATTGATTTGCCTAAACCTGTTCCGGTAGAGGGTATCGACTCCACTCCTCTTGCTAATGGTTATTTTACACAGCATACCCCTGTTTTTGAACTCCTTGTTGGCTCCATGCATTTGGAGCAGTGCTCTGTACTGTTGGTGCAGGGATTATCTTCCGATTTTGTTTTAGGCCTTCCCTAATTGCAGTTGCATAATCCCACGTTTGACTGGAATACTGGGGAGCTTACCAAATGGGGTAATGAATGCTAGACGTCATGTTTTGCTGTTAATTCTATTTCTCCCCCTGAGGTGGTGAACACGCTACCTGAGTTTGTGCAGGACTTCGCTGATGTTTTCTCTAAGGAGACCTCCGAAGTGTTACCTCCTCCTTAAGGGTAGGATATTTAATCTTTCTTGTCCCGAACGTGAAGCCATGAGAGAGTATATCCAGGAATGCCTGGCCAAGGGTTACATTCGCCCCTCTACTTCTCCGGTAGGTGCTGGCTTCTTCTTCGTAGGGAAGAAGGATGGTGGTCTTAGGCCATGAATTGACTACCGTAACTTGAATAAGGTCACTGTAAGGAACCAGTATCCCCTTCCTTTGATTCCTGATCTCTTTAATCAGGTTCAGGGGGCCCAATGGTTCTCTAAGTTTGATCTACGGGGGACTTATAACCTTATCCGCATCAAAGAGGGGGATGAGTGGAAGACTGCGTTTAACACGCCCGAAGGTCATTTCGAATACCTCGTCATGCCCTTTGGGTTGTGTAATGCTCCTGCGGTCTTCCAGAATATCATAAATGAGATTTTAAGAGATTACCTGGGGGTATTTCTTGTAGTGTACCTTGATGACATACTGGTGTTTTCCAAGGACCTGTCCTCCCACATTGAGCATGTCAGGAAGGTGCTCCAGGTCCTTCGGGAAAACAAACTGTTTGCGAAAACCGAAAAATGTGTGTTTGGGGTACAGGAGATACCATTTTTGGGTCAAATCCTCACTCCTCATGAATTCCGCATGGACCCTGCCAAGGTCCAGGCTGTGGCGGAATGGGTCCAACCAGCCTCCCTGAAGGCGTTACAGTGTTTCTTGGGGTTCGCTAATTATTACAGGAGATTTATTGCTAACTTCTCGGTCATCGCTAAGCCTCTTACGGACCTCACTCGCAAAGGTGCTGATCTCCTCCACTGGCCTCCTGAGGCTGTCCAGGGTTTTGAGGTCCTTAAGAAGTGCTTTATCTCGGCCCCGGTGCTGGTTCAGCCCAACCAAATGGAGCCATTTATTGTGGAAGTTGACGCATCCGAGGTGGGAGTGGGGGCTGTCTTGTCCCAGGGTACCAGGTCCTTCACCCATCTCCGTCCCTGTACCTACTTCTCCAGGAAGTTTTCGCCCACTGAGAGTAACTATGATATTGGCAACCGCGAACTCTTAGCCATTAAATGGGCATTTGAAGAGTGGCGCCACTTCCTGGAGGGGGCTAGGCACCAGGTAACGGTCCTTACCGACCACAAGAATCTGGTTTTCCTAGAATCTGCCCGGAGGCTAAACCCGAGACAAGCTCGATGGGCGCTATTTTTTACCAGATTCAACTTTTTGGTTACCTATAGGGCTGGGTCTAAAAATATTAAGGCCGATGCACTGTCGCGTAGCTTCATGGCCAGCCCCCCTTCGGAGGAAGATCCTGCTTGTATTCTGCCTCCTGGTATAATCATTTCTTCTATTGATTCTGATTTAGTCTCAGAAATCGCGGCTGATCAAGGTTCAGCTCCCGGGAACCTTCCTGAGGACAAGCTGTTTGTTCCCCTGCAATTCCGGCTAAGGGTACTTAGGGAAAACCATGACTCCGCACTATCTGGTCATCCAGGCGTCCTGGGTACCAAACACCTCATTGGCAGAAACTATTGGTGGCCTGGGTTGCCTAAAGACGTTAAGGCCTACGTCGCCGCTTGTGAGGTTTGTGCTAGGTCCAAGACTCCCAGGTCCCGACCAGCGGGCTTACTACGTTCTTTGCCCATTCCCCAGAGACCTTGGACCCATATCTCCATGGATTTTATCACCGATTTGCCTCCATCTCAAGGCAAGTCGGTGGTGTGGGTTGTAGTAGACCGCTTCAGTAAGATGTGCCACTTTGTGCCACTCAAGAAACTACCCAATGCCAAGACGTTAGCTACCTTGTTTGTCAAACACATCCTGCGTCTCCATGGGGTCCCTGTCAATATTGTTTCGGACAGAGGGGTACAATTTGTTTCATTGTTTTGGAGAGCCTTCTGTAAAAAGTTGGAGATTGATCTGTCCTTCTCCTCTGCCTTCCATCCTGAAACTAATGGCCAAACTGAGAGGACTAATCAATCTCTAGAACAATATTTAAGGTGTTTTATCTTTGACTGTCAATATGATTGGGTCTCATTCATTCCCCTCGCCGAATTTTCCCTCAATAACCGGGTCAGTAACTCGTCAGGGGTCTCCCCCTTTTTCTGTAATTTTGGGTTTAATCCACGGTTCTCCTCCGTTTCACCTGGTAGTTCCAACAATCCCGAGGTAGAGGTCGTTCATCGGGAACTGTGCACAGTCTGGGCCCAGGTTCAGAAGAACCTAGAGGCGTCCCAGAGCGTACAAAAAACTCAGGCTGATAGAAGACGTTCTGCTAACCCCTTGTTTATGGTCGGGGATCTGGTGTGGTTATCGTCTAGGAAGTTGCGCCTTAAGGTCCCGTCCAAGAAATTTGCTCCCCGGTTTATTGGGCCGTATAAGTTCATTGAAGTCCTTAATCCTGTCTCCTTCCGACTGGAGTTGCCCCCATCTTTTCGAATACACGACGTGTTTCATGCCTTCCTCCTTAAACGCTGCTCCCCGTCCTTGGCTCCCTCGAGGAGACCTCCTGTTCCCGTTCTCACCCCTGAGGGGGTGGAATTCGAGGTGGCCAAGATTGTGGACAGCAAGATGGTCCAAGGCTCCCTCCAGTACCTGGTCCATTGGAGAGGATACGGGCCTGAGGAGAGGACTTGGGTACCCGCCCGGGATGTTCACGCTGGGGTATTGGTCAGGAAGTTCCACCTTTGTTTCCCCAATAAACCAGGTCCACTTAGAAAGGGTCCGGTGGCCCCTCATAAAAGGGGGGGTACTGTAAAGGATCTGCCAGGCACAGCGGGGTTAACGCCCATAGGTAATCAGTCGGCACCTGAGTCTATGCCTCTGAGACTGACTCCAGCTTCCACCACTCAGGCTGGCAGGCTTAGGAGTGGGAGAGCCTATCGCAGCCTGGCCAGACTCAGCTAGCTCCCGCCCTCTGTCTGTTTATACCTGCCTTTCCTGTTCCAGTGCTTGTGATTCTTCTTGTGTGGTTTCCTGGCCCAGCTACAGCTCCTGACTATTTGATCCTGCTCCATACTGACCCTGGCTTACTGACTACTCTTCTGCTCTGCGTTTGGTACCTCGTACACTCCTGGTTTGACTCGGCTCGTTCACCTCTCTTGTTGCTCACGGTGTTGCTGTGGGCAACTGCCCCATTTCCCTTGGCTTTGTGTACCCTTGTCTGTTTGTCTCGTGCACTTGGTGAGCGTACGGACCGCCGCCCAGTTGTGCCCCGTCGCCTGGGGCGGGTCGTTGCGGGTGGGCGGGGATGGAGTGGCGGGTAGATTAGGGCTCACTTGTCCGTTTCCCTACCCCAATCATTACACATACACTGCGCCCAGTAGCGGATTATCATTGTTAGGGATCTGCCAGGTACTACGTCTAGGTATACTCCTGGGATTAATCAATCCACACCTGAGGCCAGACCTGTTCGACTGACACCATCTCCCACCAACCAGGGTGGCAGGCTCAGGAGTGGGAGAGCCTATCGCGGCCTGGTCTGTCGGAGTTAGCTCCGCCCCCTGTCCTTTATTACCTGCCCTGTTCTCTTCCTCAGTGCTTGTAATTCTTCTGGATTCCTGGCCTCACTGCTGCTTGCTCCAGCCTGCTTCTGCCGTGCTTCTGCCTTGCTGCAGTTCCGCTTGACCTGCTTTGCTTTGCCCCTGGCTTGCTTCTGTCTCCGTGCCCGCTTGGGTGTACTCACTTCGTCCTGGTCCTGACTGTTCGTTCGCCGCTCCGTTTCCTCGTGGCGTTCCGTGGCTACTGCCCCTTCCCTTGCGTGTTCCCTGTTTGTTTTCCCGTGCACTTAGACAGCGTAGGGACCGCCGCCCAGTTGTACCCCGTCGCCTAGGGCGGGTCGTTGCAAGTAGGCAGGGACAGGGCGGTGGGTAGATTAGGGCTCACTTTCCCATCACCTCCTTTCTGCCATTACAATCATATGGGCAGTTCGGAGGCCGCCCGGGGCCCGAGGCTCCCAGGGGGCCCATGGCAGCCCGAACCGCACATCATCTTATAAACCTATTCAGCGCGCTAGCGCTGCTAACTGCCGAAGATTGGGAGGAGCAGGGAATTGGCCGGGATAGGGGTAGGACACGCCTCCCTGACAGTGCGGGCGCCGCCATTGGTTAACAGAACAGCGACGGACGGCTGTTCTGTTACTCCAAAGCTGGAAGAGAAGAGCCGGGCGGGCGGTCACCGGCGCTGAGGTTAGTTGGCTTATCCTCCTGCCCAACTGGTTCCCGACCGCTGGCTGTATTTTTACCGCCAGCGGTCAGGGACGGGTCCTTAAAACCCGAGCCACAGACTTTCTACGGCTCGGGTTTTAACTTGCTGCCCGCGCGATTGGGCAGCTGAATGTCGGGTCTCCGGCTGTCAGTGACTGCCGGGGACGCTGAGGAGAAGACAGAAGCTGCTTTTGTCTTCTCTGATCTCTTTTACACAGTGCTCAATGAACGCTGTGTATATGAATAGAGACAGCAGCAGCGGCGCTGTCTCTATTCCTCCCGGTGATCATGTGACTGGTCACATGATCGCCGGGTGCCGTTAGTGGCAGGCTGCTGCTGGGTCTTACTAGACCCAGCACATCCCTATTAGAGACAATCGTCACTATGAGAGGGCTGATTTCCCCTGTAACTGGGGCTGCTGTGCAGCCCCAGTTCCAGTGGAAAAACATGGGCCTGATGCAAGGAGCATTTTTCCTATGTTCCTGGTACTTTGTAAATAGTAACACCATAAGGCCCTGTTCACACAGAGTTTGGAATTTCCGTCTGGAATTTTGAGGCAGATTTTGATCTGCCTGCACGCCGTTTGAGAGCCGCGGGCAAATAACGCAGCGAAAAACGCTTTCTCTGCCTCCCATTGATGTCAATGGGAGGTCGGAGACGTAAACGCCCGAAGATAGCGCGTGTCGCTTCTTTTTTCCGCAAGCCGGTTTTACTGCTCGCGGGAAAAAACGCCTCCGCCTCCCATTGGAATCAATGGGAGGCGTTTTAGGACGTTTTCTTTCACAGTTTCCACGTCAAAAAATTTGTCAAAAAACTCTGTGCCTAAGGCATTGTCCACATTGGTGCTAGGAATTTTGTTGTGTGTTCCGTTATAGGAGATAAAAAACAGAATTCAATGCTGTGACCCACACGTCACATGACGACACCAACAGTGCTCGACAGACCTAATTGACTTTAATGAGGTCTGTCGGTTTTCTGTCATAGAGTGTTTAATTTTACTGGAAAAAATAGCGTAGCATTTTTGACGAAATCTACGTTGGAGGCTTCTAAGAGAGCCACCAATGAAGATGTGAACAGAGCCTTAACCCCTTCCTGACATCCGCCGTATATATACGGCGCACGCCGGGTGAGGGAATATGGAGCGGGCTCACGGGCTGAGTCCGCTTCATAGAGCGAGTGTGTCGGCTGTGTGTTACAGCCGACACTTCTGGGTTACAAGCGGGATCGCGCTTTAGCACAATCCCACTTGTTTAACCCGTTAAATGCCGCGTTCAATAGAGATCGCGGCATTTAAATTACTAAAAACAGGGGGGCGACCCCCCTGTGACGTCTCAACGGCACCCCCGCGACGAGATCGGGGGGAGCCGTTGGTTCACACGGCTGCCTGGGGGTCTGACGAAGTCCCCCAGGGCTGCCATCTTGGTACACCTATGAAGCTCTGCCTCCGGCAGGGCTTCATAGGAGACTGTCAGAATCACGATATACTGCAATACATTAGTATTGCAGTATATCGTGCAAGCGATCTAACGATCGCTGGTTGAAGTCCCCTAGGGGGGCTAATAAAAAATTTAAAAATGAGTTAAATAAAGTTGTTCTTTTTGTGTAAAAAAATAAAAATATTAAAAGTTCAAAAAACCCCCCTTTTCCCATTTTCCCCCTAGAGCATAGTAAAAAATTAAATAAACATAATTGGTATCGCCGCGTCCGTAAAAGTCTGAACTATCACAATATATCATTATTTAACCCGCACGGTGTACGCCGTAAAAAAAAAAAATTGTTAACGCCAGAATCTCTATTTTTTGTTCACCTAATCTCCCACAAAAAATGAAATAAAAAGTGATCAAACCGTCACATTTACACCAAAATGGTATTATTAAAAACTGCAGCTTATCCCGCAAAAAAAATAAGCCCTTATACAACTTAATCGATGGAAAAATAAAGAAGTTACGGTTCTCGGAATTTGGCGAAACAAAATAAATTTTCTTTTTTACACTTAGTTTTTTACTTGTAAAAGTAGTAAAATATAGAAAAAACGACACATATTTGGTATCGGCGTAATCGTATTGACCCATAGAATAAAATTAACATGTTGTTTTAATTGTACAGTGAATTCCGTAAAAATGGCGCGCAAAAAACCATGGCGGAATCGCTGTTTTTTTCATTTTCTACCCCACAAATAATTTTTTTCCCGTTTCCTAGTACATTATACGGCAAAATAAATGGTGCTGCGAAAAACTACAACTTGTCCCGCAAAAATCAAGCCCTCATAGTACTATATCGACAGAAAAATCAAGGAGTTATGGCCTTTGGAATGTAGGGAGGAAAAAACGAAAATGAAAATCTGAAAAAGGGCTGCGGCGTGAAAGGGACATGTAGACCCTTCAGACTGCTCTTCCCCTGCACGTTTGACGTATGTGTTGGAAAAGGTCCCACGTAAAACGTATTAAGTTGATAGGTGATAAATGTCTGATCGGTGGGGGTCTGTCCTCTTGGACCCCCACCGATCACGAGAATGAGCCTCTATGTGAATGGAGTAGTACTGCGCATGCCCGGTCACCGCTCCATTCACTATCTATGGAACTGCCGGAGATAGCGGTGTACATCTATAGAAAGACTAGCATGCCTAAGAGAAACCACATATCAATAATAGGTCAGTGTAAGATACCTCAATCAAAGCCTAAATTGAAAAACATGACCATAACATGTTTACAAATATACAAAACAAATCTTTATTTAATCATTCATTCTAAAATATACATAAATGGGTTAAAACCAACAAGACCTTCACAAAAAGTGAGAAATAATAAAGGTGGATGACCTGGATATGAAGACGGTGTCAAGGCCCCTTACATATGGCGTACATATAAATGTATGTAAAGGTATAGTAAGACTGGGGAAGACAACGTAAACCAACTGGTGGTAATAATCAGTAAATATTTGAGTATTATACCAATGTGTCTATAAGGCACAATTAACCCCCATTAATATATAGAACCGCTGCCCCCCCCCCCAGTATACAATACATACATAGTAAAACATTCAAATACCCATGCCGTAAAGGACTTGTCCCATGGTACCACCACAGACCCGACGAGCGTTTCACGAAGCCTTGGATCATTTCTGTATATTACATTCATCATCCCTGTATATTACCCCATCATCCCTGTGTATAACCCCCATCATCCCTGTATATACCAGCCATCATCCCTGTATATAACCCCCATTTTCCCTGTATATAACCCCCCATCATCCCTGTATATAAATCCCATCATCCCTGTATACAGGGTTGATGGGGGTTATATACAGGAATGATGGGGTTATATATACAGGGATGATGGGGCTAACATATAGGGATGATGGCTGGTATATACAGGGATGATGGGGGTTATATACAGGAATGATGGGGTTATATATACAGGGTTGATGGGGGTTATATACAGGAATGATGGGGTTATATATACAGGGATGATGGGGCTAACATATAGGGATGATGGGGGTAACATACAGGTATAATGGGGGTTATATACAGGGATGATGGCTGGCATATACAGGGATGATGGGTGTAATAAACAGGAACCCCCTCATCCCTGTGTATACCAGTTCACCATCATCCCTGTATATAACCCCCATCATCCGTGTATATGCGATTAGGATGGGCACTGTCTGCTCGTCGTTAAGGAGACCGTGGAGCAATAAATTGTCTGAAATGCCGGTATATGGTAGAAGTGCAGCGGAATCTGAAAATATGCGCACAGACAGGCGCGAGGCAGTGACATCATTGCGCCTGTCCGCGCTGAGCCGTGAGCGGCCAATGTTACACAACGAATAGTAGAGAAAGGTTTCTGAGGGTTCTCTGCTCTACCATAGGATTCAACTGTATTTGCGACCTAAAGGTGCTGATACAGTTGAAACTGTGTAAAAAAAAATGCGCAAGATGACCTCAGCTATCTGCGCTGAATTTCGGTTTTGTTTTTTTTCCTATTAATTGCCCAGCCCTACTAGAAGTGAATAGAGCGGCGGCCGAGAATGCACAGTACTGCTCCATTCACATAGAGAACTAAGAGACACTCGTTCTCGTGATTGGTGGGGGTCCCAGTGGTCGGACCCCCACTGATCAGACATTTATAACCTATGATCGGTTACAAATGTTCTTAGTAAGAGAACCCCTTTAATGTTTCCGTCAGCGGATCGAATATTAGCCTATAAAGTATCAATTTAATCCCAAGAATCTGTCATCAGAAACACTATTAAATATTTAACAGAATACACTACGAACAGAGCAAAGTGACGTGAGCCTGAGCCAAGCCTAGAATCTGATAGCCCTGTAACTGCCCTCAACCAAGATGGCGGTTCATTCGCCCTGACGTCACACGACAGACTTCTTTCCTGGTGTCGTGGTGACGCAGTGCGCTCTAAGCCCGTGGGATCTGACGCTGTCCCGGAAGTCTCGCGGGAGGATCTGCCCCGGGGCGGAGCGGAAGCGGCCAGAAAGAGAGTGGAGAGAGGCGGCTCCGCAGAGAACGGTGAGACCGGTCAACGGCAATTTTTTAGGGGTTGGGGGTTATGATATACGAAGTGACAAGAGGATATAGATTGGAATGACTGATAACCGGCAGCGGGGCAGAAGGAAGTGTGCGCTCATAACGGGGAGTCATCTTGGTTCTGGGAACATCTGCTGGGTGGAGTAACATGGGGAGGGCTGTGTGGCAGCTCTATCTGAAGGCTTCACTGGGAGATGACAGTAAATGGAAGTTACAGATGCTGACAGTGCATGACGCCACAGCACGGAAATAAAGCAGAAGAAAAGGTTCAGGACAGCACTGGAGCATGGGTGAGGAGAGGTGTGGGCAGAGGTGAGGAGAGGTGTGGGCAGAGGTGAGGAGGGGGTGATGTCTGCAGCTGGCCTGGAAACAATTCTAATCTAAAATATTCTGATCAATACAGATGACAAAAATAACCAAGGCCATCAATTAAAACTGTTCCAATTGTGCTGAACACCCACCCGTATACATGGAATTATTAGTAATTGCCAATCGAGATCAATAACAATGTTTCAAACCTGTCTGATCGGTTTGAGGGTTTCGGTCGTTTCACCGCAGATGCTGGAGTTATCCATGGGAAGACCATTGTTATGGCTGGATTTACGGAGTGTCATGCTGAGATTTGGTTTTCAACTGTTGTTAAAGGGGAGCTCAACCCAAATGTATCATTTGACTTATCGTAGAAACATGTTGATGGTCCCTAAGATCAGACTCCGACCATCAACAAAGGAGCTGTGTCTCAAATGCTGAAGCCCTCTGCCAAAGTGCCATTGATTTCAATGCCGCCTCCCCAGAGACCGAAATACCGGGGCAGTATTGATGCACAAGTCATATGTAGAGTGCTTTTCTTTTTTGGAAATGTTGACAGACCCCCCTCTGATGTCATCGTCCCTCTTTTTGTGTGTCAGAAGTGATGAGGAATTCCCCTTGGAAATGAATGACGCAGTTATGCTAAGACCTCGCGCACACGACCGTAGCCATGTGCATGGCTGTGATTTTCGGGTCGGCCCGGGAGCCGCCTGCGAATCATGGTCCGTGCATATGGCCGAATGCATTATATTTCTATGAGCCTGGAGCGCAGAACACGGCTTTGCCCGTTCTTTCTGCGGTCCGGGCTCCTGGGCCATGCACGGACTGTGGAAACCACGGTCGTGTGCAGGGCCCATAGGAATGAATGGGCCGCAAATCTCCTGTGGATTTTCGAAGGAATTGTGGCCGCAAAAGCACGTTCGTAAGATTATAAAAGTTGATGAAGACGAGAATTGGCTCTATCTTACAGGTGACCATACACATGAAATGATTGTTCGTTCACGTCTATTTCTCCCAAATCTCCCGCAGGAGCAAAGGTTCGGTCATGTTAAAAATCTGAAATGCCCGATTCTGCTGCCACCATCAGATGAGTCGGGAGGCCACCGTACACGTGAGCTTGTCAGTAGGTCTGACCAACCAATTTCAATATCTGTTTGATTGGTCAGAAATTTGTGGCTATAAACCCAGCCTAGACTAGCCATATACATTACCCCCGACTCTTCCCCCAACAGCTGATCTAGGGGGGGGGGGGGGAGATGGGACTGGCAGCAGCTTACTCTCCCCATTGAAAAAACATGCACATGGATATCTGTGGCCACCAGGGTCAGTCCAAAGTCAAGGACCCACCCAAATGGCGTAAGATGCTTGTGTGCAGAATAATCTTGTATGTATTAATTATGTATTTGGGTGTGCCTTTGTTGCGTTTTCCCCTACACCTTTTATTGGTCAGCTTTGACAACAGGACAATCCCTGTAGTCCCCATATTGTATTGAGGCAAGAGCTGCGCAAACTGTATCCCCGGCTCGATTATCTGAAATATCTGCTAATTCAGCATCTGTCTTGTCCTGGAATTGCTGGCTTAATGGCATTTAAGCCTTGGAATACCTAATACATACCGATGTTGATAGCCAATGGCCACACGATTGCCTGCAAAACCGCGTGACCATTAACATCGGGCGTGGTTTATGGCTGCAGGCGGGCGTGGCTATGTATATCCTCACCCATAGAACTCCCACAATCGTATTCATAACTGTCCTCCGCTAAATACCATGCGCTAAAGTATAATACAATGCTAGCCAATGAGGTTTTACACGTGACGCGTCCTCAGCATGCCCTATACGTCGTGGATTTTTTGCGTTGCAAAATTGCCGCCGCATCTGAGCATGCGCCTTTATTGCCTTACAAGCTTTGGTTCTGGGAGCTCTTAATACCATCGTTTGTTCCTATACATTTTTCATCTAGTCAGCAGCACATTCCGTGTTTAAGATTTGTTGCCGACAAGCGGCCGTTTTTCCAGCCGCATAAAAGATGCAAACCGCTGACTAACAAGCTTTTGCGCGCTCATTTGTTGATCGCTTTTCTGATGACACAGGGCAATCTTTGGGAATAAAGAGGGATTCACACGAGCGTGTATTCGGTCCGTGCGGGCCGCGTGGTTTTCACGCGGCACGCATGGACCAATACAAGTCTATGGGGCAGTACAGACAGTCCGTGCTTTTTGCGCAGCGTTTGTCTGCTGCGCAAAAAGCGCAACAGGTTCAATAACTCTGCGTATTTCGCGCATCACGCACCCATTGAAGTCAATGGGTGCGTGAAAACCACGCAGGTTGCACGGAAGCACTTCCGTGCGAACCGACTGAAACAGCGCACCAGCTGTCAAAAGGATCAATGTAAACAGAAAAGCACCACGTGCTTTTCTGTTTCCGAACATCCAAACGGAGTGTCTTTGCGATGAGCGAAGCCGGACAAGCGAACCGAACTTCACCGGGTTCGGCCGAACTCGTTTTGGCCGAACCCGGCAAAAAAATTATCGGTACGCGACGTCAGGAGACAGTCACTGTCCATGGTGCTGACAGAGTTAAACTGTTTCAGCACCATGGACAGTGACTTCCGATCCCAATATACACGAACCTGTAGGAAAAAAAACGAAGTTCTGACTTACCGATAACTCCCGGCGTCTTCCTCCAATCTGACCTCCCGGGATGACAATTCAGTCCAAGTGACAGCTCCAGCCATTCCAAGGCCAAGCACAAGCTGCAGCAGTCACATGGACTGGCGCGTCATCCAGGGAGGTGGGGCCCGATGTCGAGAGGCGCGTCACCAAGGACGCGTCACCAAGGCAACGGCCGGGAAGTTCTCGGTAAGTACGAACTTTTTCTTTTTTTTCAACAGGTTTTTCGATATTGTGTTCGGCATTCACTGTCGAGGGTGCTGAAACAGTTAGCTCTTTCAGCACCTTGGACAGTGACGGGCGTCGACTAGCCTCATCTCTATGATGGCGGCTGCGCGAAAATCACGCAGCCGCGCATCAGACACGGATGACACGCAGCTGTCAAATGGCTTTTGCGCGCGCAAAACGCAGCGTTGTTTGCGCACGCAAAAACGCAACGTTCGTGTGTATCTGCCCTTAGAGTTGGCACGAATGCTTGGTCACCTGATCATTGGCCTGTGTAAAAGGGAACCTGTCATATTGAAAATGCGGTCCTACCTGCGGGCGTCATATTATATAGCAGGTGGAGCGGAGTAGAGTGATATCTAGTTTTGATGGAAAAGATTAGGTATAACTTATAGTTTATTAATTTTAAGCATCTGCTTATCGTGAGATCAGGAGTCCAGTGGGTGGTTCTAATCAGCGATCACTCTGTATGATGCAGCTAGGCACACTCCTACAGAAAAGACCAGAATTCATTGAGTGCGACCACCTATTGGACTCCTAAGCATAGAAAGAGCAGGGTTTAGATCAATCAATTACAAGTTATACTTAAAGAGGTTTTCCAGTCAGTAAAAATGAATGGCCTATCCTCCGGTTAGGCCATCAATAGCTGATGGGTCGGGGTCCGACTCCCGTGATCCCCGCAGATAAGCTGTTTTGAAGGGCCCGCACGCTTGTACCAGCGCTGATTCCCCTTAGTTTCTTCTTGCTCTTTGAGTCGTCGACACGGATTTAGTGGCGATTCACAGGTATTGCAGCCTTTTCTCCTATTGAAGTGAATGGGAAAATAGGCTGCAATACCTGTGGATCGCCACTAAATTCGTGTCAAGAAATCACAATGGGTAAGAAGAAATGAAGGGGAAGCAGCGCTCATATGAGAGCTGCGGCCAATTCAAAACAGCTGATTGGGTCAAGGGAGTCAAACCCGACCCATCAGCGATTGATGGCCTAACCTGAGGATAGGCCATCAATTTTTTTGGGCTGGAAAACCAATAAACCATAACTTAGATGTGATAGATCACAGGTGGAACTGTCGTGTCAGACACGAAAGACCCGCTGAACTAGGGCTGGGCGATTTAAAAAATAAAAAAAAGATTATTTTTTTTTTTTTAACCCTATGGCTCATTTTTCTATTTTAATCTCTATTTTCTTATTACCATTAAATACACTGAAAAAAATACCAAGAGATAATTGAATAAAAAAAATATTTATAGAAATAACTCTTTAACCCCTTAAGGACGCAGCCATTTTTCAAATCTGACATTTTACTTTATGTGGTAATAACTCTGGAATGCTTAAACCTATACAAGCCGTTCTGAGATTGATTTCTCGTGTCACATTGGGCTTTGTTAGTGGTAAAATTTGGTCGATATATTCAGTGTTTGTTTGTGAAAATTTGAAAAAAATTTAAATTTTTCTGAATTTTAATGTATCTGCTTGTAAGACAGATCGTAACACCACACAAAATAGTTACTAGTTCACATTTCCCCTATGTCTACTATAGGTTGGCATAATTTTTTAAACATTCTTTTATTTTTCTAGGATGTTACAAGGCTTAGATCATAAGCAGCAATTTCTCAGATCTTAAAGAAAATTACAATAGCCTCTTTTTTTCCGGTGACCAGTTCAGTTCTAAAGTGGCTTTGCGAACCTTCTATATTAGAAACCCCCATAAAACACCCCATTTTAAAAATTAGACCCCTCAAAGTATTGAAAACAGCATTTAGAACATTTCTTAACCCTTTAGGCGTTTCAAAGGAATATAAAGGAAAGTAGAGGTGAAATTTTTTGTCAGAAAACCCTTTTTATTAATTTTTTTCCCAGTAAAACAGAAGGTTTTGCCAGAGAAACGTAGCTCAATATTTATTGCCCAGATTCTGCAGTTTTTAGAAATATCTCACATGTGGCCCTAGTGCGGTAATGGTCTGAAACACCGGCCTCAGAAGCAAAGGAGCACCTAGTGGATTTTGAGGCTTCCTTTTTTTTTTAGAATATATTTTAGGCACCAAGTCAGGTTTGAGGAGGTCTTGTGGTGCCAAAGTAGTGGAAACCCCCCAAAAGTGACCCCATTTTGTAAGCTACACCCCTCAAGAAATTTATCTAGGGGTATAGTTAGCATTTTGAACCCACAGTTTCTTTACTAAACTTATTGGAATTAGTCCTTTCTATTAGGCACCATGACCGGTTTGAAGAGGTCTTGTGGTGCCAAAACAGTGGAAACCCCCAAAAGTGACCCCATTTGGCAAACTACACCCCTCAAGGAACTTATTGAGGGGTATAGTGGGCATTTAGACCCCACAGGTTTTTTACTGCATTTTGTGGAATTAGGCTGTGCAATTGAAAATCACATTTTTCCAATGATAGGTACACATTTTTATTTTTGACAAGGAATAAAGGAGAAAAAGCACCCCAACAATTTGTAAAGCAATTTCTCCCGATTACGGCAATACCCCATATGTGGTCATAAACTGCTGGTTGGACAAAAGGCAGGGCTCAGAAATGCAGGAGTGCTATTTGGCATGTAGATTTTGCTGGATTGGTTTCTGGGCGCCATGTCGCATTTGCAGAGCTTCTGAGGTTCCGGTACAGGGGAAACCCCTTACAAGTGACCCCCATTTTGGAAACTACACCCCTTGAGGAATTCATTGTAGTATTTATGGGGTGCATGCGGCTTTTTGATGAGTGTTTATTCTATTTTTTCAGAGGCGTGATGACTAAAAAAACAGCAATTCTATTGTTTTGTTTTTTTACTGTCTACCGTGCGCTATAAATGACATATTCACTTTATTCTGCGGGGCGATACGATTACGGCGATACCAGATGTTTATAGCTTTTTTTTATGTCTTATGGCGTTTTCACAATAAAATACTTTTTATAAAAAATTACCTTATTCTAAGAGCCATTACTTTTTTATTTTTCCATCAAGAAAGCCGTGTGAGGACTTTTTGTGTAATGAACTGTAGTTTCCATCAGTACAATTTCTAGGGTACATGCAACTTTTTGTTTACTTTTTATTCCATTTTTTGGGAGGTGAAGTGACCAAAAAATTGTGATTCTGGTGTGGTTCATTATTATTATTTTCTTTTATGGCGTTCGCCGTGTGGGCTAAATAATTAAATACTATTGTAGTTCAGGCCGCTACGGACGCGGCGATACCAATTATGTATAGTTTATTTCATAATAAAGGACTGATAAAGGAAAAAGGGGGACTTTTACTTTTGTTACTGTAAAACTTATTTTTTTATTTTTACACAACTTGTAAACGCATGTGCAGTGTATTAGAGCTGTCAGCTACTCGCTGACAGCAAGCATAGTGGGTCCTGACGAAGTCAGGACTCACTCGACTTCCGTAGGTGGCATAGCCAGAGGCCATTGTTAGGCCACCGGTTGCCATAGCAATCATCGCCGCCCACTATCATGTAGCGGGACGTCAATGGTGGTTTAACCCCTAAGAAACTGTGATCGCTATAGAACGCGGCTTCTAAGGGGTTAATCAGCGGGGAGACCATGATCGATCCGCGTTGAAGGAGCTACGGCAACTGCTGTACGTGACGTACTACTAGGTCATGGAGCGTGAACGTTACAGTTACCATGACCTAATAGTACGTCAGAGTGGGAAGGGGTTAACATATATAACAATAATAATTGTACGTAACTTCACAACTTCTAACCTCTGCAAATACTATTTTATCAGATACGTTTGGAAAAATTTATATGTAATTAATTATAACTTCTGTTAACCTGTTCCCCGGCAGTGAACAGGTTAACAGAATCTATAATCAAATATTCACTGTGTGCACGAACATCCCCTCTCTGCCCGTCACCACCTCAGCCGGTCTCCGACATTGCAGGCGAGAGCAGCGTAAAATGCTGCAGGGTCAGGCAGATAGCGCCACGCAGCCACTTTGGGGAGAGATCACATGATAGTATCTGAAGTCTGAGCAGGACCCTGTGCAGCAGCGGCCCCACGATGTTGTTTTCAATAAGTGACATTGTGGCCAGATTCACGCGACTGCGATTGACCTGCGGACCTGACGGATTCATGTCTTTGCGAATGATACAGCTGCTCTGTATACAGGATACAGAGCAGCTGTATCTCAAAAAGTAAAAATAATTTTAATAAAGATTAAATAGAAAGTTGCACCAAACACGCTGACATTTCTTTAAAAAAAACAAAAAAAGACTTTCGAAGGTGTACATGGACTTTAAAACCGGTTGCGGACCGCCCATAGACTATAAACGTCCGGCAGGTCCGCAATTTAACTCTGCAAGGACGTTCCAGAACGTCCTGTAGAGTTAGCAGGTTTGTCGCTTCCCGGCGGCATTTAGTTCTGTGGTACGGCTGATATCATGGAACTTCAACCAGAGACCACTCAGCGTGGTCTCCTGTCGTGATCGTTGTGACAACATGTCACAACGATCACATTGCTCCTAACAGCGTTGCTTACGTGCCGGCTGTGAGGAGCTCTGTGATACAGCGGTCTGGAGACAGCGTGATCTCCGGTCATGTGATCGCGGTGACAGGTTTTCACACGATCAGCTGTATCATGGAGCTTCATCTAGAGACCGCTCAATGTTGTCTCTGGTCAGGTGATCGCTGTCACAGCGTTCACCAGTTGTATCTTCTCCCTCTCTGGCAGGCTGCTTGGCCAAAGATCGCTATGTCCCGTAGCCTACATTGCGAGTAATAAGTCAATTTGGTTGTGTCGCAACACAATGTGGTTGTTGCAACATGCAAGTTGATGCGACATGACCGTAGCCCAAAAAAAATGTGACCACGTTGACTTTCATTACGTGTAGACAATGAAACATACGGTAGCGATCTTTGGCTGTGCGACCTGTGTCGTTGCCAAATTCACCATGTAGCCCCAGCCTTAAAGTCTGCAGCAGATTACAGTACAAGGCAAGTAAACGAGATTTTACAAGTCTCATCCACAAACGTCAGACGTTTAAAAATTACGGCTGAAAACTACGTTCGTGTGGGTCCTTAAAGGGGAAATACAGTATATCTGTCACGGAGCGGGTTAGTGGACCCACTAGGCCGTACCGCCGCAGCGGGGAGGCAGCTGGCCAAACAACAGGACACCCCAGAAATACAATGTCCCGCACAAGGGTACCTGAATAGTCCAGATGGTGGCCGCATCTCTGGCACAGATGAGATGGGTGCAGCAGATGGCGTCAAACGTGGCGGATGACACAGGAGCCGCAAGTTGCGCCAGACGTGGCGGATTCCTCTGGACGTGGCGGATTCCTCTGGACGTGGCGGATTCCTCTGGACGTGGCGGATTCCTCTGGACGTGGCGGATTCCTCTGGACGTGGCGGATTCCTCTGGACGTGGCGGATTCCTCTGGACGTGGCGGATTCCTCTGGACGTGGCGGATGACACAGGACGTGGCGGATGACACAGGACGTGGCGGATGACACAGGACGTGGCGGATGACACAGGACGTGGCGGATGACACAGGACGTGGCGGATGACACAGGACGTGGCAGAAGACACAGGACGTGGCACGACTTGATACTAGGGCAAAGCACGGGAAACAGGAACGGGAACAAGGTACGGGTAACAACAGGAACGGGCAACACTAAGGGACCATTTGCAAGACAGACTGGGAAAACTAACAACGCTCAGGCATCGAACTAGGGGTCTGGACCCCTCTTATAGCCCAGGGTACTCAAGGGTCAAAGGTCGTTAAAGATGTCCAGTGCGCGCGCTGCCCCTTTAAGAGCGGGGACGAGCGTGCGCGCGCACCCTGCGGGTTCCGGCGAAGGTGAGTGGATGCAAGCGCTGGCGTCTCCTGAGGAGGAGGCTGGGGCCAGCGCTTGCCGACTGGTGGCTTCGGCTGTCAGCGGCAGGCTGGAGCTGACAGCCCGCAGCCACGGACATAACAATATCTTTATTAAACAAAAAAAACCTTTAATGACCAAGTCTCTTTGGGCCTCAATGACCAAACTTTTTATTTCATTTTTTTTTTTTATCCACATTCCAAAAGCCATAACGTTTGTTGTTCTGTCAAAAAGCTGTATTTCGTAAAAGCTTGTTTTTTTGCGGGAGGAGTTGTTTTAATTGGTAACATTTTGGCGTACATATCATTTATCGATTTATTTTGTATTATGTTTTTTTGAGGGGGAATGCAAAAAAACAGCAATACTGCCAATGTTTTTGCGGGTGTTTCTTTTATGCCATGTTCTTTGCAGTGTAACTAATTAATAAGTTAAGTTTGTTCTACGGGTTGTTACAATTCGGCGGTACCTAATCTGTAGGGTTTGTTTTTACAGTGATCCATTTTTCAACAAAAATGTTAATGTCATATTTTTTCTTTTTTTTTCTTGGGGGGGCTGTTTTTACTTTTTTTTGGGTTTTTGTTTTTTAAACTACAATTTACTTTTTTTTTGTGCCACAAGGGGTTTTGAAGCAGTGATTTTTTGACTGGCATGGCCTAATAGGCAGTTACTGATGGCAGACCATGGGGCCTTTGCTAGGCCCCCTGGCTGCCATGGTAACCCATCGATTGTGTCGCACGGCGCCGATGAGCTGATAGAAGGAGCCCCCTACCTCTGACAAACACCTTAGACGCTGTGGTCGCTGTTTCCCATGGCACCTACAGGGTTAAACTGCTGGGATCGGAGTTGTCTCCCATCTCGTTTCTGCAGTACAATGGCTGTGTATAACGGTGATCTTGCGGGTACATTGGGAGTACCCACGAGATCCTCGTGACGGATATATCAGTCGGTCATTGTTAAGGGATTAAAGGGGTTTTACGGGACTTTGATATTGATGACCTATCTGAGTGCTGAAACCTCTTCATTGCTTAACAGGCGCAGCTCCATACATTCGGTAGTGACTCTGCCTGGTGCGGCAGCTCTTTGCAGCCCAGTTCCATTCAAATTAGTTGCAGTACCAGACACAGCCACTACCGAATGTGCGGAGCTGTGCCTGGTAAGAAAAAAAGAGGCCGCAGAACTCACTGGAGCGCCATGACCCCCATCAATCTGATATTTAGAACCTATCCTAAGGATAGGTCATCAATGTCCAAGTCCTACAAAAACTCTGGATTTACTAGTATTTTTTGGCGTAAGGAATTGCGCAGTCTGCAGCGCTGTTCTTGTCATCAACAATATTGGAACCCAGGTAGACCCCATTAAAGTCGGTGAAGTCCACCAGGATTTGCCAGTATCCGTTCTAACACATATATCTGGCATACTTGTCATGTCTCTACTGTGAACAGAGCCGAAAATATTCATCATTCATGTGTAAGCTCTGGTTAAACATTATGGCGATCACTCTCGTGTAAAGATAAAGAAGGAGATTTGCTTGACGCTCCTGACAGCTCTCCTGATTCCACCATACCACGTAGCTGTCAGGCAGCAGAGGAAGACGCGGTTCTCATACGCTCTACAAGGAAGTGAGATCTTTACAGAGAAACTTTGATCTTCATTTTAGAGGACAATTATCTGTTGTAATCAGGAAATGACAAAGTTCACCGCACAAGTGACAACCAGTCATGTTCTTGTAATCTGGTCTAATATGTTTTCCTTCATGTTTATTTACCGCCATAGTTGGTACTTACGCCGAGTCACCCAGATATTTAGATAGAGCCCCAGGGTAATCTATCTGAAGAAATCTGTGAAGACGACAAGTTTACACGTAGTGCCCGAAAAATGCGCCGACATGCGGTTATAAAATGAATGGCAGCACTGTTTTGCATTAACCTGTTTACCTCCAAATTTCATGGCCATTAACAATCCGTTTTCAAACTGCGCCACTTTGTTTTCAAGCTATTTTTATTGAGTATAAGAATTGAAAACCAAATTCTCAACAAATTGCATTACTCAGGTTTCCTTTTTACATAACAGCACAGCATACGATAGATGAACAGAATATAATTACACATTCAATTACATCAGCCAATAGTTCTATAAAGTTATAACATAAAGGAAGTTGTAGGGGAGTAGGTAGATATAGAGGAGGTAGGGAAGGGAAGGGGGGAGGAATTGGGGTAAGGAGGGGTCACTTCTCAGGGGTTTCTACTATGCTGGTACCTCAGGGGCTCTGGAAATGCGACATGGCGCCCAAAAAACAATCAACAATCAACCAAATCTACATGCCAAGTAGTACTCCTGCCATTCTAAGCCCTGCCGTGTGTCCAAACAGCAGTTTATGACCACATATGGGGTATTGCCGTACTCGGGAGAAATTGCTTTACAATTGTTGGTGCGCTTTTTCTCCTTTATTCCTTGTGAAAATGAGAAAAAATGCAACGTTTTCACTACCTAATTCCAATAAATTCTGCAAAAAAAACAGTTGGGTCAAAACGCTCACTATACCGCTAGATAAATTCCATGGGGGTGTAGTTTCCAAATGGGGTCACTTTTGCGGGGTTTGCACTATTTTGGCACCTCCGTGGCTTTGCAGATGTGACATGGCGCCGCAAACCATTCCAGCAAAACTTGAGCTCCAAAAGTCAAATGGCGCTCCGTCCTTTCTAAGCCCTGCCGTGTGTCCAAACAGCAGTTTATTACCACATGTGGGATATTGCTGTGCTTAGAAGAGTTTGTATTACAAATGTTGGGGTGCTTTTTATCCTTTATCCATTGTAAAAATGAAAAAATATGAGCTAAAACTTCATTTTATTAGAAGAAATTTAGATTTTCAATTTCACGCATAATTCCCATAAATTCTGCAAAAAACATGTGTGGTCAAGATGCTAACTATACCCCTAGAAATATTCCTTGAGGGGTGAAGTTTGCAAAATGGGTCACTTTTGGGGGTTTCGGCGGTTTTGGTCCCTCCAGGGCGTTGCAAACATGACATGGCACTGAAAACTATTCCAGCAAAATCTGCTCTCCAAAATCGAAATAGTGCTCCTTCTCTTATGAGCCCTGCTGTGGGTCCAAACAGCCGTTTATTACCACATATGGGGCATTTCCGTAATCGGGAGAAGATGCTTTACAAATGTTGGGGTGCTCTTTCTCATTTATTCCTTTTAAAAATGAAACATTTCTAAGTTGTTTCATAAACAAGTAGATTTTTATTTTTACAGACTAATTCCAATAAGTTTAGAAAAGAAACTGTGAGGTCAAAATGCTAACTATACCCCTATATAAATTTCTTGAGGGGTGTAGTTTACAAAATGGGGTCACTTTTGGGGGGTTTCCACTATTTTGGCACCACAAGACCACCTCAAACCTGACAAGGTGCCTAAAATATATTCTAAAAAAAGGCGTCCCCAAAATCCACTACGTGCTCCTTTGCTTCTGAGGCCGGTGCTTCAGTCCATAAGCACACTACGGCCACATGTGGGGTATTTCTAAAAACTGCACAATCTGGGCAATAAATATTGAGTAGCATTTCTCTGGTAAAAATGTATTACCAATGAATTTTGGGGAAAAAAATGAAAATTGTAAATTTCCCCTCTACTTTGCTTTAATTCCTGTGAAACGCCTAAAGGGTTAAGAAACTTTCCGAATGCTGTTTTGAATCCTTTGAGGGGTGCAGTTTTTAAAATGGGGTGATTTGTGGGGAATTTCTAATATATAAGGCCATCAAAGCCACTTCAGAACTCTACTGGTCTCTGAAATAATAGCCTTTTGAAATTTTCTTGAAAATGTGAGAAATTGCTGCTAATGTTGTAACCCTTGTAACATCCGAGAAAAATAAAAGGACTTTTAAGAAACGATGCAAACGTAAAGTAGTCATACGGGAAATGTTAACTAGTAACTATTTTGTGTGGTATTACTTTCTGTCTTACAAGCAAATACATTTACATTTCGAAAAAATGCTAATATTTACAAATTTTCTCTGAATTTTGTTTTTTTTCACAAATAAACGCTGAATATATCGACCAAGTTTTACCACTAACATAAAGTACATTGTGTCACGAGAAAACAATCTCCGAATCGCTTATTACCACATAAAGTGACACATGTCCGATTTGAAAAAATTGGCTGTGTCCTTAAGGCCAAAACAGGCTCTGTCCGTTAGAGGTTAATCATGGTGATCACATGCTCACCAGCTGAACCAATCGGTTCGGCTGTCAGTGAGCAGGTTGTTCACTGATTGGGGACACTGATACAGCCGGAGTCCGATCGCTTTTCTCAGCGCTATGCCGGCTGAAGCAGCGGTCTGTAGATTCACACCCTGGCTGCACAAGGCATATGCAGCTAGGACGTGAATCTACAGATTATCGTCATGAAAGGGTTAGGGAAGAAAGCTTGGTTTACCAGTTCTTCCCGAAGCAGAAATATGTTGAGAGAATTATTTAATTTTAGAACAAATCTTGTTTAACAAAATCTTAGGAATGTAGCTGAGAATTTTAGCTCATTCAGACGAATGTGAATAACGTCCGCGTGCTGCGCAGGGAAATCACGTGCAGCACACGGACCCTCTGATTTCAATGGAGCCGTTCACACATGCAGGAGTTTTCACGCTGTGTGAGTCCGTTGCGTAAAACTTACTGCGTGTCTTATATTGGTGCGATTTTTCACGCACCTATCGCCCATTGAAGTCAATGGGTGCGTGAAAATCCCGCACAGCACACGGATGCACATCCGTGTACTGCGCGTGATTTACGCTTCAATTCAATTGAAAATAGTAATAATAAAAAAAAGATGTGCTTTGCGAGTGCGTGAATAACGCATGCCCCTCCCAAAGCGCACTGATACATAACGGACCAGATTCACGTGCGGGAATCTGATACGCTCGTGTGAATGTAGCCTTAGATTGTATGTATTGCTTGTTCAAGGAGACTGTAACCCATTCATTACTGTAGAGTCCTTCTCTTGTACAATAAAGGGTTGAACCTACTGGTTACACACCCTTTTCCTGTGCGTGGGGTGATGGTAGATTAGATTTGACATCCTGTACTGTCAAAATTTGCTTGCCGCTCCCGTGAAATGGGCTACTGGCTACAGTACTCTCCCAACATCTTCTGCCCTGAGCCTCAGTGAGTGTTCACGGTAGATCTAACCACCCTGCCCTGCCGGTCAATGGAACAGGAGTGTTTCCTTCAGATGGTACAGCCTAAAGAATGTAAATGGATGAGAGAGTGTCTGAGGGTTTCAGTCATTCTATCTAAGCAGTGGGTAAAGTGAGCTTCGTGTTCTGTTCTACAATTTTTTTTTGCTGAACTACATTACGCCATACTTAGAAGCTTCCTTCAATTACTCATGGTTTAATAAATGAGGTCTGCACTTCCTTCTCTTTTTTTTTTTTTTTTTTTTTTTTGACAATTGATGGTATTGGCTCCTAGCCAAGGGTATAAAGAAAATCATTCCTAAAGGATTTTAATTCTTCATCTTTTTAGTATCTGTTCCCATTTATGCCAGAGTAATATACAGAAGGCAACGGGACCTCAAATATGGCTGTAAATGAGTCCATATCAACAGTGTAAAGATATGATTGGACTGACATTAGGCAGGAGGCATGTGCCAAAGGGTCTGATTCTGAGCTCAGGGATTACTCGTTTCGATCTGTTTTAGTACAATTTCCAGATTACCTTTTTGAAGTGAATGTCTCTTTAAATTTACATGAAGCCTGTTTTTATAAATGACGTAAAACAATACACTTATCCTAAAAGTTTTTCTATAAATAAAGGAGGATACATTGATGGCTTCTTTATCAATAGGTCAGGTCTCTAAGCAGATGGGATCACAGGAAGCTAAAAAAAAAAGGCGTTTTGAATCCCTCCCATAAAATGAATGCATGTCCTAAACAGATGCCAGAGATTCTGACTGGCCTAGGACAGGTTCTGCATCCTCTGAGCCTCAAGAAGAAGAAAACAATCCGCAGCCATTGATGGGTTAAGTCTGTGTTCTCTTTTAAGAGGAAGTGCGAATTTTAGCATAACTTGAAATAAAAGGGTTAGCATTGCCTACTTAGGTGTTCTTTTAAGGATTAATCCCCCACAGTACACAATAGAGAGCCTGTTCCCACCATACTTTTTTATTTGGTTCGCAAATAGTCATCTAAAAAGGGCATTGATATGCAAGACTGTTGTAGAAGCTGCATGCTTGACATTTGGTAAATGGTGTCTTAAGAATTCTCTCTCGGTCCCCCACTCTTTTTCTCTCTCTCTCGGTCCACCCCCTTTTTCTCCTTCTCTCTGTCCCCCCTCTCTCTCGGTCCCCCACTCTCTGTGTGTCCCCCCCCTCTCTCTGTGTCCCCCCCCTCTCTCTGTGTCCCCCCCTCTCTCTGTGTCCCCCCCACTCTCTGTGTCCCCCCCACTCTCTGTGTCCCCCCCTCTCTCTGTGTCCCCCCCTCTCTCTGTGTCCCCCCCTCTCTCTGTGTCCCCCCCTCTCTCTGTGTCCCCCCCTCTCTCTGTGTCCCCCCCCTCTCTCTGTGTCCCCCCCCTCTCTCTGTGTCCCCCCCCTCTCTCTGTGTCCCCCCCCTCTCTCTCTCTTTGTGTCCCCCCTCTCTCTCTCTCTCTCTCTCTCTCTCTCTCTCTCTCTCTCTCTCTCTCTTTGTGTCCCCTCTCTCTCTCTTTGTGTCCCCTCTCTCTCTCTCTCTCTCTCTCTCTCTCTCTCTCTCTTTGTGTCCCTTCTCTCTCTCTCTCTCTCTCTCTCTCTCTCTCTCTCTTTGTGTCCCTTCTCTCTCTCTCTCTCTCTCTCTCTCTCTTTGTGTCCTCTCTCTCTCTCTCTCTCTCTCTCTGTGTCCCCTCTCTCTCTCTCTCTTTGTGTTCTCTCTCTCTCTTTGTGTCCCCTCTCTCTATCTCCCCCCTCTCTCTATCCCCCCCCCTCTCTATCTAAAATTTATTAGTATTTACGGTGTTGTTGGCATCTATATGAAGTACATGTGTATCAGTAAGCTATTTACATTTCACAAAAAAGTCCAAAATACTACAGATATTTTGCATTGGGAATTTTAAATTCATCAAGATCTTTATAGGAAATTTGTCAGCAGTTTTGAGGTCTAAAAACTGCTGACAGGGTGACATAGGGAAGAGGAAGGGCATTTTAAACTTAAAAGTTGCATGAGGCAGGACTTGATGTGCAAGTGCTTCTGCTCTGCATGCTGTAAGCCCCGATCTTCTGCTCTGAGTAGCGGCTCTAGCAGTCTCCTGATTGGTCGATAGAGCTGTTACTCAGAGCAGAGAGTGGCTCTTGCGGCTGCCATCCCGGGGAATCAAATGTCTGTCTCTTGGTCTCCAGGTCCACGTTCATGTTGGAGTTCACATCCTCCATGATAGCCGGTATGGTCCATCCATCACATATATCATATATCGCTTACTTCCACCAACTGCCACTCCGTGGGGCGGAGCTTCCTCCTGTCGCTCGAAACGATGGCCCCATTAGGGAATCGATTTTAACGATTCTAGCAAAAAACAGAATCGTCAGAGGCCTCAAGGGCGAATGAATTCAATTAATCGCACAGCCCTAGATCCCCCACTCTGAGTAAGAGTGGAGATTCACTTACAGAGAACATCTCTGGACAGCCATGTAACATATCTGGGTGGCAGCGGCTTCCTCTGCGATTTCAGCTGGTCACCTTGGACTTCAGAACCAGACCGGGGCAAGGAGGGTGGAACTGGGTTGGGAGGGGAAGGGTCTCAGAGCTGCCAGAAGGGATTTGACATTTCAATCAGACTGTGTGGTAAGGGGGTTTTACACAGGACGATTATCTGCTGATCGTATCTGTCACGAACACCACTCCCGGCACACGTGACTTGGATGCTACTGTAAAGGGGAACTACGCTTGTCCACTCTCACTAGTACACACACCTATCGCAACAGGCTGATAACGAGTTAAAGCGCACCCCAAAACCAGTTCACACATCCACACAAAACGCTGCCACCACTTGCCGTATTAGGCCGACAAGAGCCTCCTCCTGGTAACGCACACGTTCACCCAGGCACACACTGAATCTAAATAGCATTCAACAGATTATGCTTTTCCTCTTCGAGGTTGTGGGTAGGTTTAGAGCAGCAAGGAACAAACTTATTAATTTTAAGGTTTAATATACGAAAGTACAGTGCTTTCAAAGGTTACAAAAATGATGTAAATAAAATGACATACATATAAGCAAAACAGTTACAAAATAAAAGGGAATAAAGCAAAGAATAACAGACCTCTTACGTATTGGATAGGTTAGAGATCCCGCTGAGGAGAACAGCTTGAATGTGGACAGAACTGCAATGTGGTCGCATCTCCTGTGGTCTGACACTGTGTATTTCTTGGTATGCCACTATAAAGGGTCCAAACAAGACCCTTCACCCCTCCTCCTGGTCAGGTGGAAGGAGGATGGCTAATTACATGCAAAACAGGGAAAGTTGTCGGACACAATTCTAATCGGTCATAACTCTTTATATGAATCTCGTAGCGAGATACCATGTCCGACAAGTTCCCGGGCATATTTTAACCAACCCTGGCATACCAAACATGACTATGAAATATTAATAATTGGAACCAACATTCAGTTCTGGGGTTTCTCATGGCCGAGAATCCCTGCGCTTGAGACCCAAGGAGCGTCTGAGGTCCTGGATCATATACACCTAGCTGGGTTATATACAATATGAATTATGACAGGGGGGGCTTTGAAGGATTATATTTCTTTTGTCCCCTACAGCCATTTCTGTAGACATGTGGGTACTGGAGTCTCTCTGTCTGGCTTCCAAAGTATTGATTAGATTAGCACCCAGGTGTGATGGGAGCCCCACAGAGACAAAGTTGGTCCTTGTGTTGTCATGCAAACTAATTTGATTATGTCTCTGGAAAAGGACATCCTGATTATCCCCCCCACCGTCAGGGACATTTACCTGATGCATGGGTTTTAAAACATAACTCATGACACCTCTCCCTTTTATAGATGGCATGGGAGATTTATTCACAACCTGAAAATAAGGAATATTACATCCCCCAAGGACTGGTTTATCACACCTCCCCCTTTATGATGTGCCCTGGGAAATTGACTTACAGGTCATTTCCCAAGCACATCCCCTTGGCGGGATAACCCATCTGCGTTCCCATGTTCACTTCCCTTCTTATGCTGGATCGTAAAGTCATACTGCTGTAGAGCTAGGCTCCACTGCAGTAATTTGCCATTATCACCCGCTACCCTGTGTAACCAGCTAAGAGGGTTGTGATCGGTCACTACCGTGAAATTACGCCCATAAAGGTAGGGTTGCAACTTCTGCAGGGCCCACACTATGGCTAAGCACTCTTTCTCTACGGTGGCGTATGCCACCTCCCTGGGCAGAAGCTTCCTGCTTAAATACATAACTGGATGTTCTTCTCCCCTTGAATTTATCTGGCTGAGAACCGCACCCAGGCCATAGGCACTGGCATCAGTCTGGACCACGAACCTTCGGGTGAAATCTGGGGCTTGCAACACTGGAGAACTGGCAAGGGCAGCTTTCAGTGTGGCAAGAGAGTTCTCACAGGTGGCTGTCCAATTCACTATCTGAGGCAGCTTCTTCTTGGTTAGTTCAGTCAGGGGCCTCGCTAGGGCACTATAGTTAGGTACAAATTTGCGGTAGTACCCAGCGGTACCCAAAAAGGACACCACATGTTTTTTCGTTGTTGGGGTGGGCCAGGCTGTGATTGCATCTACCTTCCCGGGCTCTGGTTTCAGAGTCCCCCCACCCACTCTGTGTCCTAGGTATTGCACCTCCGTCATGCCTATCTGACACTTTCCGGGCTTGATAGTCAGGCCTGCGGTTTGGACCCGCCTGAGCACCTGCGACAGGTGCGACAGGTGTTCTTCCCATGTGGAGCTGAACACGGCAATGTCATCCAGGTAAGCTACTGCAAACCCTTCAAGTCCCTCAAGCAGCTGATTCACCAAGCGCTGGAAAGTGGCAGGTGCGTTTTTCCTCGCATGATCTATGGTCACCACATAATTTACATTATTTAGGCGTTGGTGAATGGTGTAGGGGCCTTCCCAAGCGGCTTGTAATTTATTTTGAGTCATGGGGACTAACACCCATACTTTCTGGCCCACTTCATAAATTCTTTCTCTCGCATTGCGGTCATACCATTGCTTTTGGCTGGCTTGGGCCTGCACCATGTTCTCCCTTACCAACCCGGTCAGGGTTTGCATCTTATCCCGGAACCTCATGACATACTCTGTGACTGATACCTCTGGAGTAACCAATTCTCCTTCCCAGGATTCTCTTATCAGATCTAGGGGGCCCCGTACTCGTCTTCCATACAGCAGCTCAAAGGGGGAGAATCCCGTTGAGGCCTGCGGTACCTCTCGGTAAGCAAACAACAGGTGGGGGAGATACCGCTCCCAGTCGCGCCCCTGGGACTCGACCAACATCTTGAGCATTTGTTTGAGGGTCCCGTTAAATCGTTCACACAGACCATTAGTCTGTGGGTGATAGGGACTGGCTACAAGGTGTTGCACCTGCATTTTCTTACAGAGGCACTGCATCAGGTTGGACATAAACTGGGTCCCCTGATCAGTAAGCATCTCCCTGGGAAATCCTACTCGAGCAAATACACTTATCAGGGCATCAGCCACCTTGTCGGCCCGAATGGAGGATAATGCTATGGCTTCTGGGTACCGAGTAGCATAATCTACCACCGTTAAGATGAAGCGTTTCCCAGAACTGCTGGGTATGGCCAGAGGCCCAATGATATCCACAGCGATTCTCTGGAAGGGCTCATCAATGATTGGCAAAGGGGCTAATGGGGCTTTCGGGATATGTCCCGACTTCCCCACCCTTTGGCATGTCACACAAGAACGGCAGTAGTTTGCTATGTCAGTTCCCATTTTAGGCCAATAAAAGTTATGAGCAAGCCCGGCTTTTGTCTTCTGTACCCCTAAATGTCCAGCTAAGGGGATCTCATGGGCAACCCTCATTAATTGTTCACGAAACTGGTGGGGTACTATGAGCTGTTGCTCTGTTAACCATGCCTGTTGGTGATCACAGGGAATAGTCTCCCTATACAGCCTGCCTTGATCCCAGAAGATCCTCTCCTTGTCAGATTCGTCAGGTGTTTTTCCAGCAAGGTCCCTTAGCTTGTCTAAGCTGGCATCATCATGTAAAGCGGCCTGGAACTCTTGGCTCTGGGTGGCTAGGAGGGAAGTAAAAGCGACAGCCTCGCTGGGCTCCTCTGTGGCACTTTCTGGGCTGTTAGCTGGCAGGCAGATATCTAAGTTATGGCTATTTTGACTGCGGGTCACGGCTGATATGTAAGTCCGCTTCTGGCTAACTAGGGTCTGGGGGTCAATCTGAGTATATACCATATTACCGTTATCAGGACATATCTCTAGAGCATCACTGGTTATATGACTATTACCGATTACCTTAGTAGCATCCCCCAATAGTATGGCATTACATGGTTCCACATGGTCACATAGCACATTAACATCATTAGACAGTTCTACATGGCAGGGTTCAGAAAGATCAAGAGGGGAACATATTACCTTATCATCAACATCACACATTTCAACAGAGCTTGCGGGGTCATCAGCAACATCTGATGCAACATACTGAGATACTAACCGTCCCAGGTCAGTACCTAATAAGACATTCGTGGGAATATTTTCAGACACCCCCACTTCTTTTAACCCCCTCCCTGTACCCCAATCAAGGTACACCCGTGCCATGGGCAAAGCGGGGTGGACTCCCCCAATCCCTGTGACAGTCAGGGTTTTTCCAGGAATAATGTCCTCCATAGACACAAGTTCGGGACGGACCAGAGTCATCTCAGCGCCGGTGTCTCTCAGCCCCACAGTGACGGTATTGCCCACAGTAACCGACTGTAGTTTGTCACTGGGTTTCCCCTGAATCCCACCCACACACAAAACAGCTGGAGAGGACCCAGGTGGCTTGGGCAGGGGGGCATTCTTCTTTTTCTCAGGGCAGGTAGTGCTGAGGTGGCCCAATTTGTTACACACAAAACACCTGCGGGAATCAAATGCAGGCCTGGTGGGGGGAACAGGGCCAGGACCCCCTGAGGGTCGGTTGGCAAAAGAAAATGTGTTTGTAGTTGGCTTACCCCCTTTCCAGTTGGCAATAGAAGGTTTCCGCACTGCTGGTTCCCGGTTGGCAAGATAGGCATCCGCAATGTGTGCTGCCTGGGCCGCATCCTTGGGCTCTCGGTCCAATACAAACTGTCGCACTTCCACAGGGCAAATGTGCAGCAATTGATCTTTAATAATCAGATCCTCCAGGCCCTCAAAGGTAGTGATGGAAAACCCTCGGATCCACTGCTGGAGGTTGATTCTCAGGCCATCTACCACATCCGAGTAGCTGTCATTAGGTCCACGTTGTAAAGTCCGGAATCTTTTGCGGTACACCTCTGGGGTGAGGTTATATTTCCGGATCAAAGCTTGTTTGATGGCATCATAATCCCCATCCTGGTCTAGGGGAAGAGCTGCAAACACTTCCAAGGCTTTGCCTTTTAACCCTGGGGTTAGGTACCTGGCCCATTGCTCACTGGGTAACTGGTACTGTCTGCAAGCCTTTTCAAATCCTCTTAGGAAAGTGTCCAGGTCCCCATCCTTTTCCATAACAGGAAAGTGCTCCAGACGGGGTTTAAAGGTGGTTATTGTATCCCTGGACTCTCTGTTCTGTGGTGTAGAAGTGTGCAATTGGAGTCGTGCTAACTCCAGCTGGTACTCTCGCTCCGCCTGGCGCTCTGCCTGGCGCTCTGCCGCCTCTCGCTCTGCCTGGCGCTCCGCAAACTCTCGCTCTGCTTGGCGTTCTTGTAAAATAAGCTGCATACGCATTTGGGGGTCACATTCACTCATCTGTTGAAGAATTAGGGGCAAACAAGAGTCCACTCCACTCCGAGAACTGCTGCTGCTGGCACCCTCTGGGTCTGCCAGTTCCGGAGCCATATCCATTGCTTGATCCCCATGTGCTGTATAGGTCCCTGGCTCAGGTACCACATGGCGTTGGTGCTTGGCATCATCCTCTACCAACGCCCGGATCAGCATTTCTTTTGTTTTGTCAGTCCCATCCAGACCTCTCTGCTCACAAAGGCTGATCAAAACGGCTTTGTCTTGCTTCTTGTAAGTAGCTGCCATCTTAGCAGTTACTTGCCAAATAAAAATAGAAAAGAAAAACAAGAAGGGAGGGGAACTGTATGCAAGTATGTCTTAATTAATAAAAAAAAATAAGCACTGAGTTTGTCCTTATAGACCGGTGAGCTCCTCGCAAGGATTCTGCCAGTCCTTAAGTGCAAGGGTTAATTACTTAATCCAGGCACTTAATGCTCTAATAAAAAAATAAAATTATCCCACCGCTGCCACCACTCTGTCACGAACACCACTCCCGGCACACGTGACTTGGATGCTACTGTAAAGGGGAACTACGCTTGTCCACTCTCACTAGTACACACACCTATCGCAACAGGCTGATAACGAGTTAAAGCGCACCCCAAAACCAGTTCACACATCCACACAAAACGCTGCCACCACTTGCCGTATTAGGCCGACAAGAGCCTCCTCCTGGTAACGCACACGTTCACCCAGGCACACACTGAATCTAAATAGCATTCAACAGATTATGCTTTTCCTCTTCGAGGTTGTGGGTAGGTTTAGAGCAGCAAGGAACAAACTTATTAATTTTAAGGTTTAATATACGAAAGTACAGTGCTTTCAAAGGTTACAAAAATGATGTAAATAAAATGACATACATATAAGCAAAACAGTTACAAAATAAAAGGGAATAAAGCAAAGAATAACAGACCTCTTACGTATTGGATAGGTTAGAGATCCCGCTGAGGAGAACAGCTTGAATGTGGACAGAACTGCAATGTGGTCGCATCTCCTGTGGTCTGACACTGTGTATTTCTTGGTATGCCACTATAAAGGGTCCAAACAAGACCCTTCACCCCTCCTCCTGGTCAGGTGGAAGGAGGATGGCTAATTACATGCAAAACAGGGAAAGTTGTCGGACACAATTCTAATCGGTCATAACTCTTTATATGAATCTCGTAGCGAGATACTATGTCCGACAAGTTCCCGGGCATATTTTAACCAACCCTGGCATACCAAACATGACTATGAAATATTAATAATTGGAACCAACATTCAGTTCTGGGGTTTCTCATGGCCGAGAATCCCTGCGCTTGAGACCCAAGGAGCGTCTGAGGTCCTGGATCATATACACCTAGCTGGGTTATATACAATATGAATTATGACAGGGGGCTTTGAAGGATTATATTTCTTTTGTCCCCTACAGCCATTTCTGTAGACATGTGGGTACTGGAGTCTCTCTGTCTGGCTTCCAAAGTATTGATTAGATTAGCACCCAGGTGTGATGGGAGCCCCACAGAGACAAAGTTGGTCCTTGTGTTGTCATGCAAACTAATTTGATTATGTCTCTGGAAAAGGACATCCTGATTATCCCCCCCCCACCGTCAGGGACATTTACCTGATGCATGGGTTTTAAAACATAACTCATGACACCTCTCCCTTTTATAGATGGCATGGGAGATTTATTCACAACCTGAAAATAAGGAATATTACATCCCCCAAGGACTGGTTTATCACAGTATCGTTTTAAAAAAAGTGAAATATTGTTGTTGTCGGCAGCACATCTTCCTGTGTAAAGAGGGAGACGCGCTGCCGAAAAGATAATGTATGGGGAAGATTGATTGGAGGAACGACTGCACGTCCCCATCAGTGGGGTCAATGAAGTCAATGGGGGCGTGAAAATCACGGACGGCACACGAACGCACATCCATGTGCTGTGTGTGATTCACGCAACAGTTGCTAAAGAAATGATGAGAAAAAGAAAA